>NC_143521.1:8315733-8636150 GCF_031878675.1 Megascapheus bottae
CAGTGTTCAGTGGGGGGGAGGGGACAGTGGAACCTTGGATTTCATGTGATTGTTAGTGCACTGTCTGATGTACGAGGGAGGCATCTGGGTTTAGCGTCTGTATGTGTTGTGGGTACTATCATTGACATTCTTAACAACTCTGTGTAGATAGATCAGAGACTTCTTCAGTTGCCTCTTTAGAAAACATTGTGGCTTTAAAGGATTTGATTCCTGCTAGTAGTGACATAGCCACAAACTCAGTAGTGGAAATTTTCCTCATGTAACTACTTTCCCAAAACATTCCAAGGGTGGGGTTTTATGAGATGGAAGGGTCTTATTTTAAAAATTTATTCAATTTATTATTATTTTTAAAATGATTAGTATTTAAACATTTTGTTCTTTATTCTTTTATTTTTATTTTTTTGCCCGTCCTGGGCTTCAGCTCAGGGCCTGAGCACTGTTCTTGGGCTTTCTCAAGGCTAGAGCTCTACCACTTGAGCCACAACACCATTTCTGGCCTTTTCTATATAAGTGGTATTCAGGAGTTGAACCCAGGGTCTTTATGCAGGCTAGGGAAGCACTCTCTCAAGACTAGAGGGCCCTACCACTGAGCCACAGCACCATTTCTGGCTTTTTCTATGTATGTGGTACCAAAGAATCGAACGCAGGTATTCATGCATTCTAGGCAAGCACTCTACCACTAGGCCAAACTCTCGGCCCACTTTATTCTTTTTATTAAATACAAAGTTTTTAGACAGGCATGATGGCTCATGCCGGTAATCCAAGCAACTCAGGAGGTTGAGATCTGAGGCTTAAGGTTCAAAGCCAGCCGGGGCACTAAAGTCCATGAGACTCTTATCTCCAATTAATCACCAGAAAAAAAGGAAGTGGTGCTGTGGATCAAGGGGTAGGGCAGTAGCCTTGAGCTGAAGAGCACAGAGAAAAGACCCAGGCCCAGAGTTCAAGTCCCATGTCTGAAAAAAAATTAAAATTAAAATTAAAAAAGTACAAAGCTTGAACAGGACTTTATAGACAATTAATATAGAACCATATCAATTACATTTACAACACTACCTTTGGACACTTTTTCTTTTGGCTGAGAGATAACGAGTGTTACATCTTCGGGTGCATTTTGCAAAATTTCAAGTGCGGCATGGTGGCTAACGCCCTCAAGACTCACACTGTTCACTGATATTAAACGGTCCCCTGGAGGAGAAAGAGATAATCAACAAGAAAAATTCACAATAAATCTTAGAAAGGTCATCCTTTCTTTAGTATTTTTGTTTGGTCTAAGATTCACTTTTGCTTGTGTGCAATTCATGTGTTAGGGTATACTTAGGAATGACCAAAATGTACCTGGCTTTAGGCATCCATCCATGTCAGCTGGTCCTCCAGGGGTAACTGAACTGACAAATACACCCAGATCTAGTCTTCCCATTTTCTCCCCACCAATAATTTGAAATCCTGTAAAATATCACATTAAAGAAAAAAAAAAAAAACTTCAAAAGACTGGTGCTTCTGCTGACTAGTTCTTAGCCTGCCTGAAACAAAGAAATGTGGGGATTAATATCTAATATAACGAAGAGAAGGATGGCACTGGTATCTAATGCCTGTAATCCTAGTTACCTAGAAGGCAGAGATCTGAGAACAAAGGTTTGAAGTCAGCCCAGGCAGGAAAATTGTTAAGATTTTTATCTCTAATTAACCACTAAAACAGCTGGAAATATAACTGGGGCACAAATGGTAGAGTGCTAGCCTTGTGCTAAAAGCTCAGAAACAGCTATGGACGGTGGTAATGCCTGTAATCCTAGCTACTCAGGAGGCTAGGATCTAAGGACTATGGTTCAAAGCCAGCCCAGACAAGAAAGTGCTCTAGTGTTACTTCCAATTAACCACCAGAAAAATCAGAAGCGGTGCTGTGGCTCAAGGGGTAGGGAGGTAGACGAGCTGAAGAGCTCAGGGACAAACGCCCAGGCCCAGAGTTCAAGTCCCACAACTGACAAAAACAAAGCTCAGAAACAGTGCCTGGGCCCAAGTTCATTCCCAGAACAGAAAAAAACAAAAACAAAAACAAACAAAAAAACACCCCACCCCACATTTGTATAATAGATAATGGGTGTTAAGGTCACTTGTTAAATTTAGTGGAAGTATTTCTTGTAGGCACTTCATTCTTGGTATCTGGGGATTATGTGGGTAGATTGTAAGTGAGCGATCCTAAACAGAAGTGAACTGGTGCATCAATGTCAACCCAATGCTTTACACCATCTTTTCTACTTCGCATTGCAAGAATGTCATGAGAGTGAGCCAGCAGCTGTGTGGGTGAAGATGCTTCTGTCCTTCACATCAGATATTGATCTGCTGTTGGCTGTGCAGCCTCAGTGTACCTCTTGGGAAAGCTCAGTGTAAGAGTGTTTTTCAGTGCTGGCACATTTTGGAAATCTGAACATTTGTAGAATGCAATGACACTGTACAGATTTCCCTCCCAAATTCACTCAGTTAATAATTTCGTTTACATGCAATCATTACTATTCCAACTTTTGTTAGTCATATTTGAAAAGGTAGTAATTTGAGTTATAATTTGATCTTCTTCAAAATATGTTAAATTTATTGTGTTTTTATATAATTTTCTTTTTTATATAGTTTTAAATCAATCTTTGTAAGAATTCATCAGATATCTCTAATTTGGTAATGTCCAATTTACAGTTTTCAAAATACTCCAGACTGCAAACAGGCATTATACAAGATAATGTGGAGGTGGGGGGGGGGATTCAATATCCAGACTATTCTACCAGTGTGTGTGTGTACCTGTGTGGGATTACCAGAGAAACTACTATGAAACAAGCTGCTTTAATTATTTATTTACTTGCCAGCACTGGGGCTAGAACCCAGTACCTGGGCGCTATCCTCTAGCCTCTTTTTTGCTCAAGGCTAGTGTTCTATCACTTGAGCCACAGTGCTACTTCTGGCCTTTTCTGTGTCTGTGGTACTGACGAATTGAACCCAGGGCTTCATGCATGGAAGACAAACACGTTACCACTAAATCACATTCCCAGTCAATGAACTGCCTTTTTTTCTTTTTGCCAGTCCTGGGACTTGAACTCAGGGCCTGAGCACCGTCCTTGGGCTTTTCTCAAGCTAGAGCTTTACCACTTGAGCCACAGCACCAATTCCAGCATTTTCTATGTATGTGGTACCAAGGAATCGAACCTGGGTCTCTGTGTATGCTAGGCAAGCACTCTACCACAAGGCAAAAATCTCAACCCATGAACTGCTTTTGAAACCCTATCGTTGTAGTTCACGTGTCTTGATTTGACCTACAAAATACCTGGAGAGAAAGAAGGGATCTTATGGTAACTCACCTAAGTCACACTTTGCATCTTTCTTTAGGTTCACCAACATGATCTCCCTTTCTGGCGAAGACACAATACTCCATCTTTTGTGTAACACATCTATAGAAAATTCATAATTTTAAAAGAAAATATAAACATTCAGGCATTTAAACTGTCAGTTTGTGTTAACAAGATTGTTAACAAATTGCATAGTCACTTTAAATATACCATATTTTTATTGTGGTTTATATAATAACAACCATTTACTAAGATATATGCTTCTCATAAATTGTTCTTCTTGACATAGTATGTTTTAGCTACAAATGAGTTAAGTCTCAAGAGAATTAATGATTTGAGCAGGGTTAGTCAGCACAGAAATGAGTGGAACCTTCAATTTAGGTTTTCTGATCACAGGCCTGATTACTCCCTCAACAGATTTAAGAACTTCCCTATAATAAATGGTGGATGTTTTAATTAATTAAGTAATTAATTGATTTTTTGTGGGTCATGGAGCTTGAACTCAGCCTGGGCGCTGTCCCTGAGCTCTTCAGCTCAAGGCTACTATACCTTATTCTTGAACCAAGCCCCACATCCCCTTTTCTAGGGGTTAATTGGAGATAAGTCTCATGTCTTTTTGAGTTCTACCTGGCTTTGAATCTTGATCCTCAGATCTCAGCCTCCTAAGAAGCTAGGACTATGGGCATGAGCCAAGGCACTCGGCTGGATGTTTTATTTATTTATTTTTTTTTGCCAGTCCTGGGCTTGAGCTCAGGGCCTGAGCACTGTCCTTGGACTTTCTCAAGGCTAGAGCTCTACCACTTGAGCCTCAGCACCACTTCCGGCTTTTTTCTATGTATGTGGTACCGAGGAATCGAACCCGGGTCTTCATGTATGCTAGGCAAGCACTTTAACCACTAGGCCAAACTCCCAGCCCCTGGATGTTTTAATTTATAATAGTTTATATCATAAGGAAAATCTTGAGAAAAACAGCCATAAGAAAAAAACTGGATCTACGGTTTTAAAATCCCATGAATAATGACTAGCAGGTCTATTCTCAAAAGGCTTCTACTACTATTTTGCAGAGAAGAGGATATCTGATTTCAACATTTGAGCAGCAACTTCAGACTAGATAAATGCCCAAGGTCAGTACTGACTAGTTAAATAAACTAGTTAGGCTAGTTAAATAAATTTGCTTTGTAAAATTTCAGCCTAGTTTTGAAAAGTACACTAATAATTCACAAATATCTTAATTAAATGAATAGCTATGGCACAATCCAAGATTCAAGTATTTAGCACTCCTTACTATCACTGAGTTCCTAACATCAATTACAGTTGGAGAACACGGTCTGTGTATAAAGATGGTAGTGGTAATTAAAGTCAGTATTTGGAATGTTAATTTTTTTTTCATTTTTTAGATTTTATTAACATTGATTTTTATATCATATTTCAAATGTCAAGTTTAACAAACAAGTATTCAAGAATGTGATCTCTATATGCAATAATTGGCACATAAATTTAAGAACAAAATTAAAATTGAGATGAGAGTTTGTATGTCATAGATACATATCGATCTATATAATATAACATTATGTCTAGAGAGTATATATCCCATCATAGATTTTTATGTCTTTGTCGTTATATTTTTTTATTTTTTTGCCAGTCCTGGCTTGAACTCAGGGCCTGAGGACTGTTCTTGGACTTTCTCAAGGCTAGAACTCTACCACTTGAGCCACAGCACCACATCTGGCTTTTCTATATATGTGGTACGAAGGAATTGAACCTGGGTCTTTTGAATGCTAGGCAAGCAATCTAGGACTAGGCCAGACTCCCAGCACCAGGTATGTTATTTTTAAAACTGAATGTTACAGTTCAATTCTACATAGTTCATAACCATAGTAAAGTATTTGGACAGCTCCACTAAAGTAAAACACAGAATTCTGTTAAACTTTCATATACATTTTTATAACAGATCACTATGTACATGATTCTTATTTCTGTATGCTCAAAACACAACCATCTATGGACTTAAAATTATATTAACATGTTATTTTTTAAAAAATTGGTACTTTCGCTACATAGTGCTGCTCAAGTGATGCATATGTGTCACTTCATATTCTAAAAATAAAGTCTTTTACTTTAAGCAAAGCACTGTCTCAATACAATTGAATTAATAAAATTATAAAGACTTCACTTCATGAGTGAGGAACCTTACATGTTAGGCAATCCTAAACCAAAGGCCATCTATTATTTAATGCTCAGATAATATCCTCTAAATATCCACAATTCTTCTGAAATAAAAATAGTTAAGCACCTGTTTTCAGCTAGAACAACTATAAAATAAAAGAACAAAATCCATAAAAGAAAACATGGAGTGAGGCCACATGAAGGAGATGTGGGAGAATGATGGGGAGAATGATGCGAAGACTACTCATAAACTCACATAAATTGACACTTTTGTATAATTTAAAAAGAACTTAAATCAGGAAAGGGATCAAGTAAACACATTCATTGCAGTAGTAACAAAGAACAGACGTAATTATAATACTGCTTTGAATTTCTATCTCATCTGTCCCCATATTTCAGAGCTAAGCATTTGGTGTTTAGAAATTAGGATATTTGGAGACAGGTCCAATTCTTATTTTATAGTACTTGCCAAGTCCAAATGCCTGTAATTCCTAGAGAAGCCTATTCAATAGACAGAATAAAATTTAAAGAAAGAGAAAGTTGGTTGGGAGAATAATGGGTCCTGCCTTATTGTGTTTCTTCTAATTAAAGAGAAAGACAACTTCTAGATTTTAAATGGAAACTTCTCTGACAATTGTGAAAGCAAAGTTCACTGGCAGAGTGATTCTGCATTTGATCACTATTATCAGTAGTCCTAGGGAGTGTATCTATTAGATGCCATAAGTACCATTCAAATAATAAAAATGCCATTTTCTGTACGTTTATTTCTGAGAGGATTGGTTATTTATATTGCTCATCTTTCTGGCCAGTAAGTACACACACACACACACACAATATTTTTTTATTCCCCCAGAGGGAGATAAAATAACTACAGATAACAGTACTCTTTATATTTGTGAAATCTCTGCTCTGAAATCATAGTTCATTTGTTATTTATTTACTCATTCATTCATTTATTCAGTTGTATTCTCCTTTATTGGCCAACTGTCACTAGGCTCTGTGGGGAAATAAAATGCAATGAAAATGAAAGGTGCTAGCATGGCAAACACAAAAGTAAACATTAAGTTCTTACTTTAGTATGAAACAGAATGCTGTTAGTACTATCAATGAAATAGCTGCATCAGACCTAGGATAGAGGTCCTAACAGCCTTTCAGAGAGATGAGAGGCTTCTTCCTGCAGGAAGTAGAGGAGGCCATGTCAGGAAAGTAGAGTAGGACTTTTAATATGCAGAACATACAATTGGCTGTATTATGTCAAGTAAAATTTGCTACAGATGAGATGGCAAGATGGGGTAAAGTCTAAAAAGTTAGACTTGAACAGGTGGAGCTGAATGAATATTTGATTAGAAAAGAAAATACTGTTAATCCACTCTCCTTAATAGGAATATACTTTCTGCACTCTCAGTGTTCATGAGAACAGAAGATTTGAATGTAGTTGAATGATACTACAAACATATTAACTGATTATCTTCAATTACCTTTACATAACAAATGCTTAGAATGCTTTATTAGATACTTAAAAAAAACCTGAGGAGGTAGTATATGAAAGTATAAAATATATGGCAATCTATGTAAACATATAGCTATTTCTAGAATTCGTTGGAGAATCACAGTTTATGAATCCCTAAGCCAGCCAAAACATTTGAGTTATTTGAATGAATACACAAACTAACATTCAAGGACTACTTCTTTTGAAGTGATTAGCATAATGTTTTCAGATTAATACGCACTATAATCACAACACATTTTTACAAATTTAAATTGAAAAGTTACTTCAACTTGCAGTTTCAAGTTTTTGGTTTTTTTTGCCAGTCTTGGCTTGAGCTCAGGGCCTGAGTACTGTCCTTGGACTTTCTAAAGGCTAGAGCTCTACCACTTGAGCCTCAGCACCACTTCTGGCTTTTTTCTATGTATGTGGTACTAAGGAATTGAACCTGGGTCTTCGTGCATGCTAGGCAAAGCACTCTACCACTAGGCCAAACTCCCGGCCAGTTTCTAGTTTTTAGTACTACCTCTGGCATAATTCCTAATAATGTTTCCCTGGGAAATAGCTGGATCAATGTATAATCTAGAAATTCTAGGTTTATCTTTTCTGCATTAGAGATTACTATCTTTTTTTTTTTTTTTTTGGTCAGTCAAGGGACTTGAACTCTGTGCCTGGGTGCTGTCCCTAAGCTCTTCAGCTCAAGGCTACCTCCTCACCCCTGGAGCCACAACACCACTTCCAGTTTTCTGGTGGTTAATTGAAAATAAGAGTCTCAAGGACTTTAGTGCTCATGCTGGCTTTGAACCGCAATCCTCAGATCTCATCCTCCTGAGAAGCTAGGATTATAGGCATGAGTCACCAGCGCCAAGCTTAGATTGCTTTTCTGATGCTGTCTTTCTCATCTCTCCTGAAGTTCATGTATATATAATGCTGTGCTACTTAGCACAGTTGAATAGTAATGATGGATACCTGGGTGAGGCACCAAAGTTGTCTAGTGAAAGAATGCTTCTGACAATGACAAAGCAGTATTGGAGGAGAGGACTTTAAGGAAGTAGTTTTACCAAGTGTACCACAGATATGGCTAAACAACAAAAACATGAAGCCATTCTATTTTTTTTAGTAAAAATTAATTTTCTTTAGAACTGGCATATACCCTAGTAAATATCAGGTAGCTTCTTAACATGGTATTTATCTAAAGTTAGGGAGTCATAGTATAACAAACATAACTTGCATAGCTTCATTACTGTTTGTATGCTTATTGGCTAAGTCAACTGGAACCATATGACATCTCTGGGGTTCATTTAATCACCCTGAACATAAACAGATTTGGGTAAATTGTATCTCTATTCAGTAGTCAATTTATTTGGCTGTGGTTGTATCTAGTTAGTTCTTGCGTCTGTTCAATTTTATACAAACTTTAGATATATTTTTAACTCTAATTTTCAACTTCAGAGGTATTTTAAACTTTAGGGGGAGAAAACCTCAATATTTGAAATGACAACAAGTCTCAATATCTGACTATATAAAGTGTTTTAAAATCTTATTTCCACTTATCTATTTTGTTACTTGGAATTAAAGAAATGCTTAGTTTCATTTACTTTTTGTTGTTGTTGCTGTTAGTTATAGGGCTTGAACTCAGGGCCTGACGCTGTCCCTGAGTTTTTTTGCTCAAGGCTTTGAGCCACAACTCTTCTTTTAATTTTTTAGGGGCTTATTGGAGAGAAGTGGCTCATGGACTTTCCTTCCAGCGCTGGCTTTCAACTGCGATCCTCAGCATCTCAGCCTTCTGAGAAACTAGGATTATAGGTGTAAGCCATGAGAGCTTGGCTTACTTATAATTATTATATATTTTTGGCAATATTAAAGTTAAACTCAAGGTTTCATGCTTGTTAGGCAAACAGTCTACCACTTGAGTTATACCCCAACCAGTCTAGTAATTAGTTTTAATGTTAGAAACTACTTGGTTGTACCATGTTACACTGGATCAGTATAACCTACTTTTTTGTTCTGTTTGTGCGAACTGTGGCTTAAAGGCCAGCCATTGTCCCTCAACTTTTGTGGTCAAGACTGGATTTCTACCACTTGAGCCACAGTTCTAGTTCCAGCCTTGGTGGTTAATGGAGTTAAGAGTCCCACAGACTTCCCTACCCAAGCTGGATTCAAATGTAAATCCTCAGATTTCAGCCTCCTGAGTTAGTTAGGATTGCAGAACTGAGCCACTGACACCTGGCTTAGGAATATTTTTATTTTTTACTTAGTGTTAATAGTTCTGTTCTTGACTCTGTAAAATATGAGCATGTATTGTGGGGTCCGGATGCTTTAGGAAAGAGAATGATAAATGTAGATGAAAGTCATTTTCTGAGAGTGCAACAATTACAGTAAAATGAGAAATATTAAAAATTCATCTTACATAATTCACTGTTAAGTTTTACCTTTTGTGTTTTATTGTTGGGATAATGTTAGTTACAGTCCGCAGGTAGTTGGTGCATTACTTCCTGCACATTGATAACCTTTCTCATGTTTTTGTCCCTATTTCCCTCCCCTACCCACTTGAGCCAATGCTTCTTCACTTTGTTTTCTGTTTGCTTGCTTTTTGGTTGAAAGCAAGGCTTATGAACCTTCCTGCCTGGACTAGCTTTGAACCACATGATTCAAGCATGAGCCATTTGAACTCAGCAGTAGTAATTTTTTTTCTTTTTGGCCAGTCCTGGGCCTTGAGCTCAGGACCTGAGCACTGTCCTTGGACTTTCTCAAGACTAGAACTCTACCACTTGAGCCACGGCACCACTTCTGGCTTTTTACTATGCATGTGATAGCGAGGAATTGAACCTGGGTCTTTGTGCATGCTAGGCAAGCACTCTACAACTGGGCCAAACTCCTGGCCAACCAGCAGTAGTAATTTTGATTGCCAAATCCCCTTTTTCATCAGACTTTGGTTAGTTCAATTTTCAAAGACTGAATCATTTGGGGAGGAAAATGGTATATGGATAACAATGAGTGTTTTTTTTCCCTTACCCATAAAAATGTTAAAGAAGACAACATATATGAAAGTATTTTGAATCTAAATTCTAAAAGTTCTGAATCCACTGACTGAAGTTGCTGTACAGTTCTAGTTTTCTTCTATTTCCTAGATTCTGAGCTATAAATTTCAGCATCTAAAGTTCTCAAATATTTCCTAGTAATATTTAGGTTAAAGATCCTGTTGAGTACAGGATCTTTATTTTGACCCAATATGCTTTTATACTGTGTCTCTTGCTTTTTCACAAATCCTAAATGGCTGCAATCATGCCATACCTTTATCTGAAATGTTGATCTCTGCTGTTCTGTTTGAGAAAATCATCCTTTTAAGATTCTCCTCAAGTATCCCTTCAAAGTAATGGCCTTGGATAAAACATTTTCAGTCAAAATTATCTCTCACACCAAGTATTATCTTAGCTTTCCACAGTCCTCACCTTAGCTATATTATTACTCAAATAACACAAACTTAAAGTAAAGATCCCATCAAACCACGATTCAAGAAAATATAACTCTCACTGGATGCTGTGTTAAGTTTAAATCCTTGGCATGAAGTAAAACTAAGTCTATAAGGTACCAGAAAAGAGAAAGGATATGATGGAAACAAGGGGAAAAACATTTGTAAGACCTACCATTCTCTTTTAAGGGTACTTGGGATGAAGAATTTCCAGAACTATGCATAGTCATTCCTGTGGTATAAATTGAATTATTAGACATTTTATAAAAGTATAATGAATTATTAGACATTTTATAAAATTACTTCTATATATAGAAGTAATTCTGATGAATTCACAATAACATTTTCTTTTATTTACACAATGGATATGCATGCTAATTTGTTTGGCTGGACAAATTTAAAAATGAATGTGTTGTTTCTGACAGTTACTTTTTAGAATTTCAAGTATGAAAGATATTTATTAGGCATGCATGTATATACCTGTCCTGGGGCTTAAACTCAGGGTCTAAGGCCCGGGAACTGTCCCTGAGATTTTTGTTCAAGGCTAATGGCTCTATTGCTTGAGCCATACCTTCACCTCTAGCTTTATTCAGTGGGCAGGAGCAGGAGGGCTGGGGGCGGGGTATGTTAATCAACTGAGGATAAGAACATCAGGAACTATGTTGTCTGGACTGGCTTTGAATCATGACTCTCAGGTCTTAGCCTCCTGAGTAGCTAGGATTATAAACATGAGCTACCAGTAACTGGCTTTTATGAATTGGTATTATATAATAAAATGAGTTTTAAAGGTATTTGTTCAAATGTTAAAAGAAATTTCAATAGACAAATGTGGAAAATAAATTTCCTTTTATGGATGAGTTTTATTCTAGACTATTTTCTATATTTTCCTGTAAGACAAAGCCTTCTGAATGAAAACAGCTGGTAATGTCTGAGATCTTATGTAATCATACTTTGAAAATTATTTTCTAAAACACTAATTAAAACAGGCTATCTTGAACAATGTGGCATTACCTATAATTTAATCTTTTAATTGGTTAATTTAAATCAATGATAGTATATTCTCTGAAAGGTGCAGAAGCCTATGTTAGTAATGTTGTTTTCTAAAAATACCGTTTGAATCCCCAGAATATGAATCATCCAAAATACAGAATTTCCCTCTGACTTCATTTATTCCATATAACACGAAATCCAATCACAACATGAAAGAAAACCTTTTTTGGGTAATCAGGGCTAAATTTTGGATATAAGGGAAGAAGCAGTAGAATTCGGTAAAGCAATAGAAGGTATTCTTTCTTTCTTTCTTTCTTTCTTTCTTTCTTTCTTTCTTTCTTTCTTTCTTTTAGCTGCTTCATATTTTGGGCAATTCTCTGTGCTCTATTTTTCTTAAAGTCTAACATGCATAGGGAAAGAATTATTTTCCTTATAAGGTATGTATGTGTACATATATATATATATGACTTCTACATTCAGTAGGCCCCTTATAATTAACTAAGAGATTTGGGGGGAAACTCACAAAATTCTCAACTAAGAATTTCTACCCATTAACAAAAGCACATTTAATACTATTATCTACATTTTTAGATGACGATTCCTTTAAGTTGAAAACAGGCTAAATAAACCTTTACAAATCATTCATTATGAAGGTCACTCACAGGCTTGTACGAAAAGCCATGGAAGGCAATTCAAAGCCCTGCAGGAGACTGACTGGCTTCTCTCAGCTTAACTGCCATGACTCTGGTAACCAAGAGGAAGCTAAGTAACAGCGTCATGAAGCAATAGATAAATCAAGTTTAGTTTTAAATTCAGTTTTGATTCCACTTGGTGCACTATAAGTTCAAATCCATAATTTTGGCAGTTAGGTCATGGAAGACAAATAAATTCTTGGTATTCAGTTCACTTCCTATAATTATGCATGAAGAATGGAAAAAGAAGATAAACTTGTTTATGCTGACCTACAACACATGCTTGACCAGGGTCTTCAATGGATGAGTCTGATTCATGTTTCCTCCTTTCAGGACTTCTATTTAAACTTGCAACAGACTTTGAACTAAAGAGGGAAAAGGAAGGTGGGGGGAGGAGTGTCAATGTAAAAAGAACATGGTAAAAATAAAACGTTGAGACAAAAACAAATGTATGAAATGTGGGATTTACAAACATGTAGTTTGGGTTAATCAACCATGCTCTTACTTAGGAAGTTTTGTGCCGCCTGCCAAAGACTCTGTATCAGATCTTGCCATCAGATGAAAAGGTTTCCCCACCAACTCTGCACCAGTTTGTGGGGGAGATTCCATGTTAACAATGACATTTTTCCGATGAGGATAGAGAGAGGACTGACTTAGATCATGGTAGGATTTACTCATCCCTCTAGGCTTTTCCTCCCATGAAGCTTTGTCACTCTTCTCTTTTGAATTGTTTTGCAATGGCTGGTAAAGCGACAGCTCTGAGCAGGATAACCTCTTCAGAATCTCAGCTTGAACTGACAAAGGTCGAACGGCCAGTTTGTTCAGGGTGCTGCTGGCCAGACTGCCAGTGCTGATTGCGCGTCCCATATTAAATCCTCTAACAGACTCTGCTTGGAGGTTCAGGCTCCTAAACGAAGCTCTCTCTACAAGGAAATAGGATTGCTTTATGTGATGGAAACACTGCAATACCTTCATGAAAAGTTATTTCAGTAAGTAAAATACAGCATGCAGGGTTTTGGTTTTGGCTGTTGTTTTGTTTTGTTTTGGGCCAGTCCTTGGGCTTTCTCAAGGCTAGCACTCTACCACTTGAGCCACATTACCACTTAAGACTTTTTCTGTGTACGTAGTACCGGAACTGAATCCAGGTCTTTGTGCATGCAAGGCAAGCACTCTACCACTAGGCCATGCTCCCAGCCCCAGTTTTGTTTTGTTTAATCATTTTGACTGCCAGCGAAAGTAGATTTCAAATGGCCAGTAAAGGTGGCTTGAAGGTGCTGGTTTTCATACCATTTCTCTTTTGTGTCTTTTGCTCAGCAATACAACAGCCCCTATCACATCCACCTCGTCTGGTAATTCTCTTTGGATCCAATAGCATTTGTAGTTTAGGACTGCTGCTTTCAAAGCCGCCATGGCTTTCAAGGAGAAATGAGGATGACATTGATAAAAGAAAGTTCCAACCATAGTAGAGGCTTTGCTAAAATATCAGCAAACCGAGGATAGGGAGAAGAAACAAAGAAACCTGAATGAGCTGAAAAAAGATACTGTGCAAAGAAGGGCTTTGCCCAGAGAAAGAAATCTTGTGTGCGTGTGTGCATGCATGCACTGATGCTATGGTTTGGATTCAGGGCCTGGGCATGCTCCATGAATTTTGCTCAAGGCTAGTACTCTACCTCTTGAGCCACAGTTTCACTTCTAGCTTGTAGAGGTTAATTGGAGATAATATTCTTAGGGACTTTGCTGCCTTGGCTGCCTTCAAAGGCCAACATTCAGACCTCAGCCACCTAAGTAGCTAGGATTACAGGCATGAACCACTGGCACCCAGAGATCATTACTTTTGTTTGTTTTGTTTTTTAATTTTATTTTATTGTCAGGGTGATGCATAGAGGGGCTACGATTACATTCATAAGGTAGTAAATATATTAATTCTTGAACATTGTTACCCCTTCCTATGTTTTCTCCCTCTTTCACTCCCCCACCCACTCAGATCATTATGTTTTATATGTCATAATGTAGATTGTGTGATGATGTACCTTTCTGTGAATGTAGTAAAAAAAAAATCACACTCAATTATATACTGTACAATTGTATGCTATGAAAATTATAGAGTACTGTTGCATTTCATTTTAAAAAATATTTTAAGGGCCCAGGAGTTTGGCCTAGTGGTAGAGTGCTTGCCCTAGCATTCATGAAGACCCGGGTTCGATTCCTCAGTACCACATCTATAGAAAAAAGGCGGAAGTGGTGCTGAGGCTCAAGTGATAGAGCTCTAGCCTTGAGAAAGTCCAAGGACAGTGCTCAGGCACTGAGCTCAAGCCCAGGACTGGCTATATATTATATATATATTTATTTTTTAGAGGCAAATATTTGTTATTCTTTCTTCATTTATTTTTTCAATCATGAGGCTTAAAAGTCAGGCCTTTTTTGGCTGTTCTTTCACCCCTATGATATCCCCTCCTTCCCAAAGTAATGTAACTAATGTATAAAAGTCAAGGGACAATAAGAGAATAGCAATCTTCTCTCTGTTCTGATAGCTACAAATTAACATGATTAGTGAGCTGGGGAGTTTTTTGTCTTTTTTTAACTACTATATAATTTATAGACTTAGTGTCTATACACAAGCCCTATTCTACTGAAGTCACAGAAGTATTTTATTGTCTGAAGCTATTAATGAAAGACTTGTATCACAACCTAATAGAGGACTTTGAGCACAAAGTTTCAAATCCATGTCACAAACCACTCTAGCCGATTGGTCCCCTGTATAAAGCAGCAAAAGTTCTAAAGTAAAGCTTTATAAAGTACAGCTTTATAGAGTAGTAAAGCTTAATAGTAAAGCCTGGTCACTATTAAAAATAGGTGGCAAAAGTTCTTTTTAAAGTAAAAATGACAATTACTGACTTAAGATCATTAGCTTCTAATTCACTTGTCTTCTCATTCCTAAATAGACTAATAATATTCCATCTCAGCCAATAGGTAGGAAAATATTCAAGATTTAAAAATATATATTCATGAATCAGTAAATACATCTTATTCTCATGAGGAAAATTTAACATTCTTTCTTTAAAATGTGACTAGAAAGTTAAAACAGGACTTCAAGACAGATCTGTTTTAGAAACTCCCAGAATAATATTAAACTAAAAATTAGTGCTAATAATACTATATTTCCTGTACTTTGACAGCAACCTTTAAACAACAAGAAAAATGTAAAGTAGATTGAGTTACAGGAAATGCCTTTCTAATCAACAGAAATCTTCACCTTTAAGAAAAATCTTTGGTAGTTACAGGGATAGCCAGTTCAGTTAGGTTTAATCTGTTATTTTTTAAAAATCAGGTATTTATTATTCAAATCTATTTGCATTCTACTCAAACTACCATCCACCTGGAATGTATACCAATGTGGAGAATGAGAATAGGAAGATATTAGGGTCCCACCCTACTCTGACCTCTTATGGTGTGGTCAGTTTGAGACACTCTCTTCTTTGATCATGTTTCCTTATCAGTACAACCTGCACTTTCTTTCTAGCATCAACATTCTGTAATTCTAAAAGCATATATATAGTTGTTGGCCCAACCTCTCAGGGGTATGCCAGTAATGTTCATTTCTTTAGTACAGTTAACTAAGTAGGTATGTAGCTATTTCTAATTCAGTTCTAATAGGACAATAAACCTTTGAAGGTTTATCAAATGATGGGAAAGCGTCTAGATAGCACTCCTGTTTAAATTCCTTCACCATAGCTGGGCACTGGGAGTGCACACCTATAATCCTAGCTACTCAGGGGGCTGAGATCTGAGGGTCACGGTTCAAAGATAGCCTGGGCAGGAAAGTCCTCCAGACAATTATATTATCTTCAGTTCACACCAAAATGCCAAAATGGAGCTCTAACTCAAGTGGCAGAGCATCAGCCTTGGGTGGTGTGTCTCCACGATTCTTATCTCCAGTTAGTCACAGAAAAAGCTAGAAGTGGGTCATGGCTCAACAGAGTGGCAGCCTTGAGCAAAAGGGGCTCAGGGACAGCACCCAGGAACAGATTTCAACCCTAGGACCAGGGAGACAAAAAAGTGTAAAGCACAGAGGCCAGGAGGCCAGCCTAGTGGTAGAGCCTAGCATGCATGAAGTCCTGGGTTAGATTCCTCAGTATCTCATATGGTGCTGTGATGTCAAGTGGTAGAGCATTAGTCTTGAGAAAGCCTAAGGACAGCGCCCAAGCCCTGAGTTCCCAAGATTGGCCAAAAAAAAAAAAAAAAAAAAGTAAAGTGTTCCCTCTTAAAAAAAAAATGTGACGGGGCCGGGAGTTTGGCCTAGTGGTTAAAGTGCTTGCCTAGCATGCATGAAGACCCGGGTTTGATTCCTCGGTACCACATACATAGAAAAAAGTCAGAAGTGGTGCTGAGGCTCAAGTGGTAGAGCTCTATCCTTGAGAAAGTCCAAGGACAGTGCTCAGGCCCTGAGCTCAAGCCCAGGACTGGCAAAAATAAATAAATAAATAAATAAATAAAAAATGTGACTATAAAAATTTTTGGTTACTGGGCTGGAAATGTGGCTTAGCAGTAGAGTATAAAGTGCCTGCCTTGCATGCATGAAGCTCTGGGTTCAATTTCTTAGTACCATATACACAGAAAAGGCCATAATTCACGCTATAGCTTAAGAGGTAGTGTTAGTCTTGAGCAAAAGAAGCTCAAGGACTGTGCTCAGGCACTGAGTTCAAGCCCAAGGAATGGCAAAAAAAAAAAAGTTACTTTCCTAAAGTCATTCATCTACTCCTGCTACAATTACTACATGATATGTCAAGTAGCAGAGTAGAGCATGTAGTATAATAGTATACAGTATCATAGTAATGGTCGTATAGTAGTATATACTACAGTACTCCTATACTGCTGCTGATTCTACAACTATTATATGGGCACTACTACTAACTAGTAGTGGATATAGAAGTGGTAAAACAATGATGGTGGTGGTAAAATAGCATATACTGAATTCTTACTCTACTAGGCATTATTTTTCTCTTCTCTCTCCCTTTCTTCCTATAAGGATTGAATCTCCATTTTCACACACATTTTAGAAGCTCTCTAGCACTAAGCTAGATCAATGGACTTTGCACTTTTTAAAATCTAATTTTGGTTTTATGAAACAAAGTCTTGCTATATAGCACAAACTAATCTGAAACTTCCTATATATCCATGCTGGCACTGTAATTTGCGGTTCTCCCATCCCTGCTTCCTATGTGCTCAGATTAGAGAAACAAACTACAATATTCAGCCATTAGGCCTTTTAAAGTACTCTACGTGTATGAAACCATTCCTAATTTGCAAAAATTTCATGATGTAGGTATTATCATTTTGATAATCATTTTATAGATTAGACACCAAGGCAAAAAAATTTAAGCAGCTTGTACAAGATTTAAGCATCATGTTCTTAATACCTTTATTCCTAATCTTAAAACCAAAATACTCTAAAGTAGGAAGCTCTTTGAATGCTGAGTTAACATGATGTTCAAGTAGAAAATTCAAAACCTGACTTCATATGATGGTCATAGTCCAGAGACATAAGCACATTAAAACACTGCTTTAAAACCTTACTGTATATACATATATATATATATATATATGGTGTATAAATGAATTTTATCTTAAAATTAGGGTTTGTTCCCAATACATCTCCTTATATGTATGTGAATATCTCAAAAATATGAAAATTCCAAATTCCACTTGAGACACTCCTAGTCTCAAGTCTTTTCGGCTATGAATCAATGAAACTGTGCTGTCATGCTCTTTAGTATTAGAACTGTTCAGGATAGAATAAGGGCTTAATATTGTGGACTTCTGACACTTTAATAAAATATTAGTTCAAATGGAAGTGTTGTTAGCTCTAGTGGGTTTGATATTCCACATCAATCTTGGAAAATATATGAGAATTTATAATCTTAGCAAAGTGGGAAAATAAAATAATGATTACTGTATAGTCATGCTTATCATATTTATTTTAGTATACATAGAGTTACTAAAGTAAGCTATTAAAATGCAGATTCTACCAAGTATTGTAATCTTTAAGTTTAAGATGGGCTCCTAAGACTTCATTTTAAATAAGCACATAGTCTTCATCTTATTCTGACAGGTTAAAAGCCATTTATCCATTGATATCCATCACCCCGGTTTAAACCTACAGAAAAGTATGACAGGTTAAAAAACCTTTATCCATAGGTTCGTAATATGTTTGACCCTACGGTATTTTCTGTAGAATATCAGAATGTAAGAAAGTTCAAGTAAAGAATTCATAATCATAAAGTTACCAATGTTATAAATTATTTTCTTAACCTCATATTTCAGTGCATCATCTATGTGAATTTACTATAAAATGTAATTGTTATGGTCATTTCAATCTCTACATATGAGCTTAAAGAGTAAGCTTTAAACATTTCAGTTCTGATTAAGGTATGTTTTTCAGGGCTAATTTTATTTCCTTTTCAGAGGAAACCATTCTCTGATCCTTCGTTGTGTGTACTGAGGCTATTTATGTTATTCTCAAAACAGAGATGAACCCAAATGAACCTAACAGGCAGTAAATCTGCCACCAGATAACTGTCTTATTGTTTTGCATACATACTTTCCCTTGTTCTTTCACTCATCTGGTAAGCCCTTTATTTCCAAACTGTTCAAATTATTTCCTAACTCAGTTGTTCTTCTAATCCTCTGATTTTCTTCGTCTCTTATGACAGTAGAGCCTATATGAGATAATCTGTTAAAATTCTTGTTTATTTTGCATTATTCATTTTCATGCATGCTAGTATTAACTTTCCCACAATATGTACGTTTTCTGTGGGTAGAGGACATGACTCAATCATTTAAAAATTTTATCAACAGGTTCTCCTTGAATTATCTAAGCTGCTATTTTCAAGAAGGGCATGCAGTTGATGTTTTCAAAGGCTTGAGCTAAGATATTTAATCTTACTATTTTTCACTAAATATTTTTAAAAATTTGTAGCAAAAATCATGCATATACCTCAGAGTCACCTATAACGCTTCTCTCCTTACCAAGGTCTTGGGCATCTTGGTTGCTCTGTCTTGCTCTCATCTGTAGCTGGAACTTATGCTGGGAAGAACAGAGATGCAGCAGGTATTCGCATACCTTAGCATTGTCTGTCTGAAAGGCATGCTTTATTTCATCTGATGTATTTTGCAATGTGATCTTCTTTTTCTATAATAATAATTAGAAAATCATAATTATGATGCTTGTCTATAACTTTTTGTATAACAAAATATTTGAAACTATCATAAGCAGAGATATTATTTATATTTTCTATTAGACATAGGTAACCCATAACCTAGAACTAATGAAAATACAGGAAATATAATCCTGTATTATTATGAACAAATTCAGAAAAAAACTATACTTTCAGAAATTGTACTCTAAATCACATTGTGTTATCAACCATCAGCAAGGGAAATAGTCCAATTTAATGAGATAATTCGCAGTTTGAAATGATAGTAGTATTAATAAATACTTTTTTTTTTTTTTTTTGCCAGTCCTGGGCTTGAGCTCAGGGCCTGAGCACTGTCCTTGGACTTTCTCAAGGCTAGAGCTCTACCACTTGAGCCTCAGCACCACTTCCGGCTTTTTTCTATATATGTGGTACCGAGGAATCGAACCCGGGTCTTCATGCATGCTAGGCAAGCACTTTAACCACTAGGCCAAACTCCCGGCCCCTTAATAAATACTTTAAAGTGCTTTTAAAAAAAATGAGAGCTGGGTGCCAGTGGCTTATGCCTATAATCCTCCTATCAAGAGGCTGAGACCTGAGGTTCACAGTTTGAAACCAGCTCAAGCAGTAAAATCTGTGATGCTTTTATCTCCAATTAGCCAGCAAAAAGCTGTAAGTGGAGACATGACCAACGTGCATGCACACAAATGCATATGTATGTGCACACACATGCACACATAAAAGAAAAAGTTTTATTCCTCTAGCAAGGAATCTGTGAAGTCCAACACAAATCGTCTTTTTAAATTAATCTAAATGAGAAGAGCTATGATTTAGCTCTACTTAGAATGTAAGTTTCAAGAAGTTTTGTATAGGGCCGGGAGTTTGGCCTAGTGGTTAAAGTGCTTGCCTAGCATGCATGAAGACCCGGGTTCAATTCCTTGGTACCACATACATAGAAAAAAGCCGGAAGTGGTGCTGAGGCTCAAGTGGTACAGCTCTAGCCTTGAGAAAGTCCAAGGAGAGTGCTCAAGCCCTGAGCTCAAGCCCAGGACTGGCAAAAAAAAAAAAAAAAAGAAGTTTTGTATAGAAAAGGTAATAAATAAAGAAAATGTATGGGCAGAAGAGCAGTATACACCTGCAAACAAGTAGCTGGAAACTGAGGTAGGAGGATTATTGCCTGAGTGAAGCCAGCCTGAAAAAATGACTGCGACAATCACATGGTATTGGTTTTTTGTTTTTTGTTTTTTTTTTACGGGAAATAAAGGAAAAATGTGGGAATGAAGTTGTGGTACCAACAGAATTCCTGAGTTGAGAGAATTGCTTTAATACTTAGAAATGGCTTTTTTTATTTGTGGGTAAAGATGGGAGGGAAAAATGTCTAGAGACAAGGAAGGGGTGGGTGACAATGTACTCTCTATGTAACCCCTCTGTAAAACACCTTGAAAACAATAAATAAAAAGAAAAAAAAAGATTTTCTTTCCAAATTCAGAGAAAGTATAAAAATAGCAAATCTCCTTTTTCGAAAATTATGCATCTCAAAATGACACACATGGTGAGGGTTGTAGCAGATCCACATAATTTAAAGACAAACATTCAACATACCAGGGTTCTAACCATCATACCTCTAAAGAAACACTGAAATCTAGGTCCACTCTACTCTAATTCTACTCTAGTTTTGCTTACTGAACAGATTACTCTGCCTACTTCATATCTCATACCCTTATTCTGAATCAGAAGTAGCCACAATAATGCCAAATTGTGCCAGAAGATGTAATAACAATGCTGGGTATATAACTTAGTGGGTAATAACTTGCCTAGCATGTTCAAGGCCTTGATTCAATCCTCAGCACTGAACATTTAAAAAAAACAACAACAGAGTATTACCTAAATTTACCACCTTCAACCTTACATATATTTCTTGACTTAAAAAAATTTTTTTAGGGGCCGGGAGTTGGCCTAGTGGTTAAAGTGCTTGCCTAGCATGCATGAAGACCCGGGTTCGATTCCTCGGTACCACATATATAGAAAAAAGCTGGAAGTGGTGCTGAGGCTCTAGTGGTAGAGCTCTAGCCTTGAGAAAGTCCAAGGACAGTGCTCAGGCCCTGAGCTCAAGCCCAGGACTGGCAAAAAAAAAAAAAAATTTATTGCAATGTATAGAGAGGTTACAGTTACATTTGCCAGATAATAGGTGTGTTACTTCTCACACATTGATACCCCTTCTCATGTTTTTGTCCTGATTTCCCTCCCACCTCCTTGACTTTTTTTTAACACACAAGTTCACATTAAAGGAATTTTATATCACAATTATAAATTGGAAACCAGTACCATTGCCACAAATAGAAGATAGACAGAGGAAAAATTAGTATCCTGATTATTAGTAGTAACTAGTAACTCTTCAAATGGTTGGGGACCATTTTTTTTCCCCTAACAACATATCAGTTAACTATTGCCAAGTATCTCACAAACATATTGAACTCCACAAACCTTGAATCTTACTGATTAGACCATTAATATGAAGAACAGAATCTCCTTACTAAGTCAATTATTATCTGTAATAAAACATCCAAAAACAACAAAGGAGGGTGGAGAACAAAAGCCTCACCAAAGACAGGTTTGAAGTCAAGTTTATAATGAAAAGTGGTATTATAGGCGACAACATCAAAGAAAGAAGTCCTGGATTGAAACAAACAAGAAGAGCATTTGTTTCCCTGAGAGTTAACTGATGGAATGGGCAAGAAATGTAACTGAGGGACTCACTTCTGAAAGATGAAAAGGGCAAGAATGATTTTTTCCCTATCTAATAAAGATTAATAGTTGTTTTTTTATTTAAATATTTTTGTTTTAGAGAAGGAACTTCAGGACAGTAAGATTAAATAGTAGGAGTATGAGTGAGATTAAATACTGGGAGAGTATGCGTGGGAATGGGGTCCACTCTATTACTACAGATCTTAAAACATGAGGTCAATGTAGCTATATATAGAGACAGGTGTGATAGCTTATTAAATGAAGGATCTCAATGATAAATTGCTATTTCATTATTGCCTTATTAAAATTGGCCTGAACTGGATTCATAATAAAATGAATCTAAGGATTCCTTCAGCTCTGCCAGAATTTGCATTGGGAAAAATGAAATTAAACACAAGTAATCCTGGTCTTGACAGGTTTGGGAAGATGAGAGTAATCTGGGTTTTCCTGAGGTAAGAAACTATTAACTGGTAATATACTCTGGGTTTCACATAAATCAACCAACTCATTATTAGGTCTAGAGCTAACTTCATAGGTCTTTGGATTGAACATAATCATGACCACGATATCCTTACAAATACCATTCTGTTGAGAATGTATTTTAACCCAAATAGGAGCTACAGCTCTCAGTAATCTCTAAACATTATCTGGGAAGTGTGTGTGTGTGTGTGCATGTGTGTGTGTGTGTGTTAATATGTGTCAGAACTACGGCCAGAACTCAGGGCCCAAGTGCTGTCTTTTATAACTAACTTTTATACCTTAAAGACCAGTGCTCTTCTCAAGCCACAGCTGCATGTCCAGCTTTTTGGTAGTCAGTTGGACAGCAGTCTCATGGGCTTTCGCTCTTGGACCGGCTTCAAACTCTAATCTGCAGATCTTGGGATCCTGAGTAGCTAGGCTACGGAGTCACTGGCGCCTAGCCTAAATATTGTTTGTTTGTTTGTTTGTTTTGCCAGTCCTGGGCATGAGCTCAGGACCTATGCACTCTCCTTGGACGTTCTCAAGGCTAAAAGCTCTACCACTTGAGCCTCAGTACCACTTTCGGCTTTTTTCTTTAGAAGTAACAATGTGTTCATTAGGGCTGTGACATAAAACAGACCCATATTTATTATTTGCTTAAAACAATGAAAATAATCTACTATTTTCAGTGTTCTTGCTTTGTCAGTACATAGATGCAGTTATGGAATTAGCCTAAAAGAAAGTTGCTATTTTCTATTACATTATGGGATATATATATATATATTTGCCAGTTCTGGGCTTGAGCTCAAGGCCTGAGCACTGTCCTTGGACTTTCTCAAGGCTAGAGCTCTACCAATTGAGCCTCAGCACCACTCCCGGCTTTTTTCTAGTACATGGTACCAAGGAATCGAACCTGGGTCTTCGTGCATGCCAGGCAAGCACTCTACCATTAGGCCAAACTCCCAGCCCCTAAATGTATTTTTGATTCCCCTCTATTACTTGCCAATAGTAGTACTTCAGTTCATGTCCAAAACAAACATATGCTTTTAGAGTACATGTTACATAATAATATGACTTTCTTACAGTCACTTTAAAAAATTTATCTTCATAGAAAGTGTTTACTGAAACATAAACATAAAACTGTAGAAAGTGATGGAACTAGTATATAAAACCTAGTAAATCTTTGTATCTCTCAGATTCACATAATAGTTGCTATGAGAAAATCAGGAGATTATTCTTGAGCTAGATAAGGCTTATTGGGTTTAAGATAATTATCTATCATGAAAGTATTAGAAGAATTCCTCCATGTGAAAACCAAAGAATATGTTTTGATTTTGTAACAGAGTATTTAACTTGGTTATAATTTAACTAAAGTTCATTGAGCATATAACCAGCTAGGAATGTATCATTCACTTTGAGTATCTGAGAAAACAAAAACCAAAATCTCTATAATACTTTCTACAACTGAAAGGGGAGAGATAAAATAATATTAAGAAAATGGTATGATCTAAACTTAAGGGAAGTCTGTAAATGTTACATTAATACACTGATGTTACATTGAAAATTGGCAATACTGCTTGGAAAATATGAGAAAAGGTTAAAATGAACATACAGAAAAAGAAATCTTCTTTGTTTCTCTCCATGGGAAGCGAAGGACCAATGTGCGAACTCCATTGTGCACTTCAAACACAAGGACACCTTTAGAGCAGACTCCAAGCAGAATTCCTGTTTGTGATTTCTTCTCAGGATGCACTCGATGAAAATGAACTCCATATTCTGTTAGCCTTTGGCAGACCTGTAGGAATGATACAACATTATTCAGTCAAAATTTCAATATTTACTTCACCTAATACATAAAAATGAATCTAAAACAGATCACAGGAGGTAAACGTATGAAACTAAAATTCACTTTAGCTTTTTGGTTAGGGCAAATATTTCTTAGATATGACATGAACAGCATGAATCACAGCAAAAAAATTATAAATTAACATTTCACAGGATTTATTTCTCAGTATGATGAAGAAATAAACAGCATCAAATACTTCAGTAACATTAAAACTTGTTTATCAGGAGTCAATGTTAAACTGGGCACTTGCTGGCTCATGCCTGTAATCCTAGCTACTCAGAAGACTAAGATCTGAGGATTAAGGTTTGAAGCTAGCCTAGGCAGGAAAGGCCAGGAGACTCTGTTAAGAGTCAGTTAATCTCAGAAAAAGTGGGAAGTGGTGGCGTGGCTCAGTTGGTAGAGTGCAAGCCTTGGGCAATAAAGTAGCTCAGGGACAGTATTCAGGCCCAGAGTTCACGCCCCAGAGGAAAAAAAAAGTCCATGTTAAAATACTCAGACAAACACAGACTAAGATAAAAATATACGCAGAACATCAAAAAAAAAAAAGGGGGGGTGTGATCAGCATGTATATAGAACTTGAGTTTTTTGAAAATAAGGAAACATATAACCAGACAGAAATAAGATGGACAAAGCCACACACGGTGGCTCATGCCTATAATCCTAGCTACTTAAGAGGCTGAGATCTGAGGATCATGGTTCAAAGTCAGCCTGGGCACTAAAAACTCCATGAGATTCTTATCTCCAATTAACTCCTGGAAAACTGGGAGTGAGGCTGTGCTTCAAGGGGTAGGACAGTAGTCTTGAGCTGAAGAACTCAGGGGCAGTGCCCAGGCCTAGAGTTCAAGCTCTCTGATCTATCCAAAAAAATATACTACATGAAAGCAAACTGGTATGGCCAAGTTCCAATACAATTTTATTTACCAAATAGGTAAGCCATATTTTATTAATCCTTGTTCTTTCTCATAGTTGCAGAGGTAGTTTCCCAATTGCATTTTTTCAAACTAACTAACATTTAAAAGTGATCAGTTTTATTTTATGTAAAATATACCTCAGTAAAGTAGACAGGCAAAAAAGTACATCTCTTAAACAAAGATAATTTAATACTTTGCAGGGAAAAAAAAGTAACAGCTGGATGCCAGTGGCTCATGCTTGTAATCCTAGCTGCTCAGGTGGCTGAAATCTGAGGGTGGTGGTTTAAAGCTAGCTTGGGCAGGGAAGTCCTTCAGACTATTACCTTCCATTCACAACAAAAAGCGAGAAGCAGAACTATAGCTCAAGTGGCAGAGTACCAACCTTGGGCAAAAAAAAAAAAAAAAGTTCAGGGACAGGCCATGAACTTAAGCCCCAGAACCAGCAGAGAACAAACAAAAGCAAAAGCAAAAACAAAACCCAACAAAATAAAAAAGCAAAAACTCAGAAAGCAGGTACCAGCAGCTCACACCTGTAATCCAACCAACTCAGGAGGCTGAGATCTGAGGATTAAGGTTTGAAGCCAGCCTGGCAGGAAAGTCTGTACGATTCTTATCTCCAACAACTACCAAAAGTAGTACAGATGCAGAAAAGGAAAAGGTATTAGTAATAGTAAAGGGAAAATAGGGAAAGCTAATGCATAATAGCCATGCCAGTTATAGAAATGAAACAGAGTTTAAGCATACGGTCCAAGGTTCTAGCTAGTTGAAACAAAAATTCAAATGCAATACCATCTAGAAATCCTCATATAAATTTTTTCACTCTAACCTGTCTTCTTAATAAAAATGTAACTTGTTATTTATTACCTAAAATATACAAATGCATTAAGACAAATACAAGCTTTTATCTTTAAATTTTGAGGTTAAAAAACCAAATCACCTTGCTTTTCTAACAATAATCCCTCCTTAAAGATAATGTAAGTCTGTGAATGAAGGCTCTTCAAATTTATTTATTTATTATTATTATTCTGCAGCTTGACTCAGAACCTGAGCTCTGTCCCTGAAGCCTTTCTGTACTCAAAGCTAGCATGATACCATTTGAGACATAGCACCAATTCTGAGTTTTTCTGGGTAGTCTACTGGAGTGTCAAGACTTTCCTGGTAAGGCACCAGATTCCCTACAATATCAATTAGTGAGTAAAAGCCTACTGTTACACACTAGGACGCTGAAACAGGAGAATACATTGAAAGCTTGTTCCCCCCCTTTCAAAATACTATCTTATATTTATTATTTGTATTAGAATTTCCTATATAGTTCTGGTTTTCTTGATCATAAATGCACTGTTATTAATTTGTGATCTAAAAGAGCGCTGTTTTTAGAACTTAAACCATATGCCAGCTTTTATGATCCTTTATCCCTATGTGAATTACCTGGCATTCATTAAAAAGACTATTTTAAGAGAATATTATTGAATTTTAGCCTTTGAGAAGAAAAAAACAACAATAACAACAAACCAGAATCAAATTAACTCTAGAATGGCTATGAAGGATGTTTTCAAATCTAGCCTGCACTAAGTTAAATTGTCTCTTTTTGTTGTTGTTGTTACTGTGGGATTTGAACTTAGGGTCTGGACACTGTTCCTGCACTCTTGATCTCAAGGCTAGCACTCTACCACTTAGAGCCACTTCCAGGTTTCTGAAATAAGAGTCTCATGGACTTTTCTGTCTGAGCTGGCTTTTAACCACGATCCTCAGATCTCAGTCTGAGCCATCAACGCCAGGCTTTGAATCTCGATTTTAATAGTGGAAATAAGATAAAGTATGGAATTCATACTAAATGGATAAAGGTTCAAATAGTGTTACTCTCCTATAGAGAAGTAGCGTTGGGAGCACTCCAGGTCATATAAAAGGAAATTCACACACACACACACACACACACACACACACACACACACACACACAGACTTTGGTCAGAAATAAATTAGATAAAATAATGTAAATCAGTTGGCTCATGATCTTGTAGATGTATGCCCTTCAATATTCTTATTCTGAACACTTCACAAGATTACATTTATAGTCTTGCGTGCTTACCTTTAAAAATTCTAACTCTGTCTCTTTTTCAGAAGCTCCAGCATAGGTATTGTGCAATTTGGGCAACTCTTCTTTAATATAAGATGAGTCAAGCTTTTCCATCACTCGGGCTGGCAAATAATGCTCTAGTCGAAAGTAAGACACGCCATGAATCTAGAAAAAACATTGATACTCTAAGTGGGTGTATTTGCCTTTATTGGAGTAAGCCCTCTTCCTCCTATCTTAAATTACTTGCTTCAGTCAAAAGATGAAACATTTCCGTTTCTACTTCTCTTTCTAAGGAATGAATTTTAGAGGAAATGTATAAGTCATTCTCTTCAATGAGGAGCAATGAGTAGAGTTGACATACAAGCTTCAGAGAATGACATTTACTCTAGGTAAGGATGGATATTGTAAAGGCTCTGTTCAGTAGTACAATCTCTAGAATGATTTCAATTAGGAACACCTGGTTTTGAATACAGAGTCTCATACTTTGCTAAATTTTCATGTGTAGAAGATACAAAATATCCTTAATATTGGGCTGTAAACCTCCTACATTTAGTTAAAACATACGAGGAGGAGTTGATGCTAAGGTATCTATAACTTGCAAAAAAAGGTAATTTTAAACAGAAAAGTCTCACCTAGCACAACTGTATAGAGTCAATGAAAGTAGTTGGAAACCATGGCTGCTTTGAGGCATTTACTATTTTATCAGACTCAAAAATCTTTAGATCTAAATATAGAACACTTTAACCAGCTTTCCTCTTTAATTGTGCAACGGGAAAAAAAAGCAATGGGAAATCAGACTTTTTAGAGGAAAAAAGAAAAGCACTACCTCTGGCTGATAATCGCCATACTCAGCCTGCAGAGCTAAGGACGCCAGCAATAAGGAAGTCTCGTCATCACAGTGCATCTTCTCCTCCAAAATGTCTTTCCGTAGCTGAAGGTAATACTGATGGCAGGTTAGGTTGTGTCTGGAAAATATGAACATCTTTTTTATCAATCCTGGGGTGGGGTTTTACTGTAGGCTAGCAACTTAATTCAAGAAATTCTACTCAGAGAAATACCAAAGTCCTCTTTTTCCTGTAAGAATAACACTTAAGAGCTAGATATAGTAGAAGTCGGAAGAGAAAGATTGTGCCAGACCCTATATACGTTGGTTTTTTTTTTTTGGCCTATTCTGGGCTTGAGCGCAGGGCATGAACCCTGTCCTTGGACTTTCTCAAGGCTAGAGCTCTACCACTTGAGCCTCAGCACCACTTCCGGCTTTTTTCTATGCATGTGGTACCAAGGAATTGAACCTGGGTCTTCGTGCATGCTAGGCAAGCTCTCTACCACTAGGCCAAACTCCTGGCCCCAAGTTGTTTTGTTTTTACACATAGATACCGGTAAGAAAGTTTAACTTATAATGTAGGTACCGGAAGAGATGACCTGTAACAATTCATTATGAATTTTAGCAAACCATCTTAGGATTTTCTTCTGGTTGGTATATCAGAATTGTCAGCACCATTACTCTTATGCTTTGGGGCCATTTTAAAGAAGGGATACTTTAATATAAGCACTGACAACTGATCTGATAACCAAGATGGCTAGTAAATGACTGGCAGTTGGTAGAATATACAACTCCCATATAAAGGAGAACGGGACAATTCAGGGCTCAGCAGAAAGAAGTGGGATAAAAACATGTGGGCCAGGAGTTTGGCCTAGTTGTAAGAGTGCTTGCCTAGCATGCATGAAGACCCAGGTTTGATTCCTTGGTACCACATACATAGAAAAAAGCCGGAATTGGTGCTATGGCTCAAGTGATAGGACTCTAGCCTTGAGAAAGACCAAGGACAGTGCTCAGATCCTGAGCTCAAGTTCAGAACTGGCAAAAGGGTGAGAAAGAGGGGGAAAGAGGGAGGGAATAGGGTGGGGCAGGGAAGGAAAGAGGGGAGAGAGAGAAAAGATACTGAAATACATTTGTTTCTGGAATTTTTCTCTGAATATCATCTGGGAAGGTAGGGAAATAAAACAATGGATAAGGGTGGATTTCACTTGCCATAAAAAATTATTTTTAAGAATCAAATAATTCAGTTAACAGCACATTAAAGATCCTAAGAGTGAAGTCTGAAAAGAGCAAAAGAGAAACCATATGTACTCACTGTATTAGACTAACATCATCCATGAAAAATTTTATTCGGAAAAACAAAGTAAAGTTCACAGTGGTTTTGTTCTTTTTCTTTGGTTCTTCTTTCCATCCCTCTGGGGCTACTTTGGTCAATTTTAAATCAGGATCAACAAAAAAATATTCATTTTCTAAAAAATGAATAAGAAAAACATTCAGATAAAACAAAAAAATTCCTTTTGCCTTCTTTATCTTTCTGTCTAACAGTGTCAGTAAGAAGAATGTGGAGGGGCCGGGAGTTTGGCCTAGTGGTTAAAGTGCCTGCCTAGCATGCAGAAGACCCGGGTTCGATTCCTCGGTACCATATACATAGAAAAAAGCCGGAAGTGGTGCTGAGGCTCAAGTGGTAGAGCTCTAGCCTTGAGAAAGTCCAAGGCCAGTGCTCAGGCCCTGAGCTCAAGCCCAGTACTGGCAAAAAAAAAAAAGAAGAATGTGGAAAAATGATCAACTATGAGAGTAAGTTCTAAAGGACTGTCTAGAACGGAGTCAGTAGTACTTCAATCTTTTCAAAATCGGGGTTCTGGCAGGGAAAGATGGGGGAAAAATGAGGGAGCTTTTGTTGAATTGAAAACTCTTTGTGTAAGTATTTAAAAATAATAATTTTTAAAAAACAAAAATAATACAGGGCTGAACAAATAACAGACCTAGATTCAGCTAGTGGTGACATCATTTATTATCTCTAGAGCACCAAATAAATTATATTGCCTCATTGGATATCAGTTTTCCTGTCTATAAGAGCAAGATAAAGCCAATTTCTTTCTATAAAGTTCATGTAAACACCAAGTGATACAATGAATAAGAAAACATTTGAGAAAGCAAATAGTGTGTGGCATTGCTTCAACACATACTAGTGCTTTTTTAAATTAATTTCATTTTAGCCAGTCCTGGAGCTAGAATTCAAGGCCTAAATCTTGTCACTGAGCTTTTTTGTGCTCAAGGATAGTACTTTACCGCTTGAGTCACATTGCCACTTCTGGCTTTTTCTGAGTATTTTATTGGAACTTAGACACTCATAGACTTTCCTGCACAGGTTGGCTTTGAACCATGATTCTCAGAGATCTCAGCCTCCTGAATAGCTAAAATTACAGGTGTGAGCCACAAGCACCTGGCTAATATTAGCTAATACTATTCAGCTACAATCTAAAGTCAGAAAAAAAAAATCACCTAATCTGATTTTGTATTACATGATTAAGGAACGTAGGCAAATTAAAATAGAAAATTTGACAGATTATGCAGATAGAATTATTTAATTTCCCTAAAAATGAAGTTAGTAAGGTAACAACATTGGTAACACTTATTTTTATTGGATGACTTCACAAAATTCAGTATTCTATTCTAGTGCTGGTTCTGGAATTTGAGTTTAGGGCCTGGGTGCTATTCCTGAGCTTTTGTTCTTTTTTTTTTTTTTTTGCCAGTTCTGGGCTTGAGCTCACGGCCTGAGCACTGTCCTTGGACTTTCTCAAGGCTAGAACTCTACCACTTGAGCCTCAGCACCACTTCCGGCTTTTTTCTATGTATGTGGTACCGAGGAATCGAACCCGGGTCTTCATGCATGCTAGGCAAGCACTTTAACCACTAGGCCAAACTCCCGGCCCTGAGCTTTTGTTCTTATTGTTCAAGACTAGAACTTGAGTCACAGCTCCACTTTGGCTTTTTTTTTCTGTAGTTTATTGGAGATAGGAATCTCATAGATTTATTTGCCTGTGTTGGCTTAGAACCACTATTCTCAGAACTCAGCCTTCCCAAATAGCAAGATTATAGGCACAAGCCACTGAAAACCAGCTAGTGTTTCTTTTTAAGTCACAAATATTAAAAAAAAAAAAAAAGGCAGAAAGAAATATTTTATGAAAAGGGGATTTTTTTTTCAGGATGTTGTAGTGTCAGGATCATTTGACCCTTTGATTGTCATACATAATACTCTGTTGCCTGAGTTTCTTAAGTGTCATTTTGACAAAACTGAAATATTGAAAAATATTTATATTGATAAATACAGTGATTTATTGAGGAAAAATAAATTCTCTTGAGCTTCTTATAGCTATAGCAACTTTAACTAATAAACATGTTTTTACCGAAACGATACTATGAGACCATTATGATTGTGTATGTCATAGAATTCAGTAAATTAAATGCTTAATATGTATTTAAAATTTTAGAAAACAACTAGTAACATTTTTAAAGAAATTATAGGATATCAGGATAGTAAGCTTAGGAAGCTGTGAAAAATTCAGAAGTAGGGGTGTGCTACATACACTCAACTTCATATTAGAGTGAAATGTGTATCACATATACTCCATTTAAGTTTCATAAACAGGCATATACTACATGTATTTATTGTTGTCTTTAGCCAGTGGCATACACCTGTGTGTCAGCTACTCAGAGGCTGAGGCATGAGGACTATGGGAGACCAGGGTCTGAGATTTTTCTGAGAATAATAAGATCTTATTTGAAAATGCAAAACCAAAAGTCAATGCAGACTATTCCAAGACAAAGAAAAATTCATGGTCAGATACACAAGGAGCCCAATAAGCACACAGGTATTAAAATAATGAGTAGTTGATGAATCACTTTTTTTTTGTGCCCCACCCCCAGGCATGGGCCTTCAACCCTGGTTGTTGTCCCTCAGCTCTTCAGCTGAAGGCTGACAACCTATCCTTGGGCCTGGGCATTGTCCCTGAGTTCTTCTGGTCAAGGCTACCTACCACCCTACCCCTTCAGCCACAGTCACTTTTGGTTTTTCTAGTGGTTAAAGTCCCAAGGATTTTAGTGCCCAGGCTGGCTTTGAACCACAATCCTCAGATCTCAACCCCTGAGTAGCTAGGATTACAAGCGTGAGCCACCACGCCCGACTCTATACATCAGTTTTATAATAATAATAAAAAAACTAAAAAACAAAAACAATGAATGAAGTTGGGAGAAATTCCTAACTCATGTTTATTTTGCAATGCTGACTTATTCATTAAGCTAATATTCCCCAAAGCAAAACTGGGCATAACAGTAGGTATGGGAAGCCAGTTTGTTGTGCAGTTCCCTTCTGTCCTCCAAATTTATATCTTGGTACCTTTGAGGGTAGCTAAGGCAAACAAATGATGCTCCACTAAGCCAATGTGGGCTACGACCATATCAAACACATCTTTACATATAGTTTTGGTATCACAGGTCAGTTCCAATCGCTGTCCACTAAGAAGCATAACATTTACTTTTCTCCGGTTATCCTCATTTTTCCCTTTCTTGGCCTACAATTGGAAAAAGAATCAATAGCATTTAGGAAAAGAAGCATTGAAAATAATTACTAAACTTTTTGTTTAAGAGTTTTACTACTACTTACAAGAATAGATGGAGGCAAATCCAAGGATATAAATGGTTCAATCGTTGTTTTCACAAACTCCGGGCCAAAGAAATTCTGCAAATCACATAGGTAGAATAAATTGTCTTAAACATTTATTAGGAGAAGTGAGGGAGCAAGGAAATGAAGGGGAATGTGGTCAAAGTACTTTTTACATGTGTGAAAATAGAACAGAAAAAACGTGTTAAGATTATCTTAGGGGAGCGGGAGGGATAAGCGAAAGTTATAGAATAATTTGAATAAGATATGTTATAAATGTATTCAGAAATATTACCATGAAACCTCTATACAATTAATAATATAAAAATGTTTACTGTTCATCTTTCCCTATAAGGGAAATAATAAAACCATGAATTATATATAAAGGTACCACATTAGAACTAGTTGAAGAAAATAATACGTAGAAACTTTTTATGAAGTATATTCAAATTTGCTAAGAAAAGTGATAGCATGTGCCTTGGGCAATGTTTTTCCACAAGTTTTCTTTCTTCTTTGTTTTTGTTTTTATTCTCCCTCTCCCTGGTCCTGGACTTGAACAGGGTGGTGGGGGCTGTTCTGAGCCTCTTTGCACTGAAGGCTAGCGCTCTATCACTTGAGCTACAGTTTTTTTGAGTAGTTTATTGGAGTCAAGAGTCTCACAGAGACTCTTCTGCCCTTGGTGGCTTAAAAATCCCAATCCTCAGATCTCAGCCTTTTGAGTTGCAAAGATTACAGGCGTGAGCTACTAGTACCCAGCTCATCTGATTTTGTTTTTTGTTTCTCTGTTCCCCCCCCCCACCCTGCGATGTAAAATACACTGGCCTGCTAAATACCATTTCATTACCTTACTAGGTTACACTATGGACTCCAGATAGTCTTTTTGTAAATTTATTTATTTATTTATTTTAGCCAGTCCTGAAGATGGACTCCAGGACTGTCCTTGGGCTTTCTCAAGGCTAGTGCTCTGCCACTTGAGCCAAGTACCACTTCTGGCTTTTCCTGTGTATGTGGTACCAAGGAATGGAATGCAGGGCTTCATGTATGGTAGGTAGGAACTCTACCACTAGACCAAACTCCCAGCCAGTTTTTTTTTTTAAGTGTGATTGTGCAATTGTGTGGCTTAATGGCACCATTTCTGCTTTGCTGTGTTCTATTACCAAAACAAACAATACAAAATAAGTAGTGTTAATTGTTAAGTTAACACTAGAACACTAGGGCTATGAAGTTTATATAAAATTTAAGTTTCATTTATATAAAGTTTAGTTTAGCTAATGTGTGAAGTGAGAATATTCTATCTCAAATGAGTCATAGCGAGAACCTAGTGTGGTAGCACACTTCCGAAATCCGAGCTAATATGTGCTACTGGAAAGTAAACTCAGAAGGAGCCTACCTCAAAGCCAGTCCACGGTAAAAGGTAAGGAGACCCATTCTCAACCAATAACTGGGTATAATGGTGCTTACCTTATTGCAACTACATAGGAGGCCATATGTAGGAAGATTTCAGCCTCAGGAAAAGAAAATGTTATAGCTAAAGAGCATCTATTTCATGACTATAAATATACATATCTAATTGTAATTAATTATGTTCTTAGAACCCTATTAAGCTGCATTAAAAAAAAATAGTAACAAGCCAGTGCAGTGGCTCATACCTGTAATCCTAGCTACTTAGGAGATTGAGATCTGAGGATCATGGTGCAAAGCCAGCCAGGGCACTAAAGTCTGTGAATTCTTATCTCCAATTAACCACGAGAAAACCAGAAGTGGTGCTGTGGCTCAAGGGATAGGGTGGTAGCTTGAGCTTAAGAGCTCAGGGGCAGCGCCCAGGCCCAGAGTCCAAGTCCCACAAGCAATCCAAAAAACTTACAACATTGGACTGTCAAAATATTACATAGTCTCTGACCTTTATAGATACCCAAGAAGCAAAAAAATATCTAGGAGGGAGCTGGAAGTTGGTCAGTGGTAGGGTGCTTGGCGAACATGCATAAAGCCCTGGATTCAATTCCTCAATACCACATAAACAGAAAAGGCCAGGGGCTGGGAGTTTGGCCTAGTGGTAGAGGGCTTTCCTAGCATGCATGAAGATCTAGGTTTGATTCCCTGGTACCACATATATAGAAAAAAGCTGGAAGTGGTGCTGAGGCTCAACTGGTACAGCTCTAGCCTTGGGAAAGTCCAAGGACAGAGCTCAGAACCTGAGCTCAAGCCCAGGACTGGCCAAAAACAAACAAACAAACAAAAGCAAAACAAAGAACCAAAATCAAAAACAGAAAAGGCCATAAGCGGTACTATGGCTCAAGAGTGTTAGCCTTGGGCAAAAGAAGCTAAGGGATAGTGCCGTTTAAGCCCCAGTACTAGAAATATATATCCCATTCTTTCTCTTTTACTTTTGTACATTCATGGTTTTAATCCAAGAGGCAGGAAGGAAGCAAAACTAATCTAGAAGCTACAGGTAGGTAGTGCCTATGTGTGCAAATATGTTTGACATAATGGAGGTTATTTGAATTTTGTTGCTGTTGTTGGTTTCTTTCCATTTGATTTGAGTAGTTCATCTGGTTCCTTGGGGTGAGAATTCTACAAATTAAATGAATGCAAAATACTCTTTAAGTAAAAGTTTTAATGTTAAAGTGTTTTTTTTTAAATTAATGAACCAATAGGATGCATTTTAAACCAAACTACAAATAAAGTAGAACAAACAAATCTGGTTTGCTATGGGAGACACAGAAAGCAGTGAAACATAAACTAGGGTAACGGTATTTAACAAATTAAAACATGTTGCATTACAAGAAGACCAAAATAAGAATGTTAGAAAGTATATTGATTCAGTTGTAAAAACTGTTCCTGAACATACTTTCAGCCCCAAAAGCATATCATTTTAACTCTCTTTTGAGAAAAACAAAGCACTACATGGCTGTTTAGGGATCAGTAGTTCAGCTTGTTTTGAAATAAACAGCCAGACACTAGCTTTCCTCCTGGAGGGCCAGGAGTTTGGCCTAGCGGTAGAGTGCTTGCGTAACATGCACGAAGACCTGGGTTCCATTCCTTGGTACCACATACATAGAAAAGGCTGGAAGTGGTGCTGAGGCTCAAGTGGTAGGGCTCTAGCCTGGAGAATCCAAGGACATTGCCCAAGGCCCGGAGTTCAAGCCCCAGGACTGCCACAAGAAAAAAAATGAATAAGAAAAAAGAAAGAAAAGAGAAAAAGAAAAAAAGGAAGAGGAATAAGGATTTTAGTGACAGAATATGCAACAAGTGACCTACTATAAAGGCACATTCTATAATTAATGAATTGCCAGCAAAGGAAAGCACTCTGAAACCATGGTTTAGAAAAAAGATGTTTATATGTGTATGTTTTTTATGCAGTGCGTGTGTGCGCACTCACAAACACAAACACACACGCATGTACACACACAAATTTTACTATAGGACTATCTTATTTTGTATGACCTGCTTTTTTGTTTAATGTTGATGTTAAATTGGTAAAGCTTTATTGAGTTTCTTCCTATAAGCTTAAAATAAATGGTTATATTTTGCTACAATCTAAACATCTTCAAATTGGACAATGTCTTTTAAAAATCACTACTGCAGCATCATGAGTAGAATAGTGTAGTTTTATCTAACCAATTCTGGTTTTTTCCTCTAATTCTGTATGAATTATGTCAACTTAAATATTTTTTCAGATACTTCATTGAAGCAATAAACAAAAAACCTACAATAGGGTATTATTTATACCTTACTGAAGAACTAAGAAAAAAAAATGAGGACTGGGAGCATGGCCTAGTGGTAGAGTGCTTGCCTATCGTGCATGAAGGTTGGGTTCAATTCCTTGGTACTTCATATACAAAGAAAAAAAAAAAAAAAACCACAAAAGTAGTGCCATGGCTCAAGTGGCAGAGTGCTAGCCCTGAGCAAAACATGTCCAAGGACAATGCCCAAGTCCTAAATTCAAGTTCCAGGACTGGCCAATAATAGGAAGGAAAGGAGGGGAAAAGTAGTTATGTCATCCTTGATAATATTTATTTTGCTTTTGAAAATTTATTTATTTATTTATTCATTTGCCAGTCCTGGGGATTGAACTCAGGGCCTGAGCATTGTCCTTGGGCTTTCTCAAGGTTAGAATTCTATCATTGTAACCACAGCACCACTTCTGGCTTTTTCAATGTATGTGGTACTGAGGAATTAAACCCGGATTTACATGCACGCTAGGCAAGCACTCTACCACTAGGCCAAACTCTTGGCCCTGAAGAATTATTTTTAAAGTAACAAATGTGATCCTGTCTCACCTGTGAAATTGGCAGATGATTAGAAAAAGGTAAAATACAAAGTAAGTAAAAATGCTGTGAATGAGGTATGATCACAGCAGCAAAAACTGGTGCAAAACTTTGGAAGGACAATTTGATAATTTGTATGAAATGTCTTTAAAAGTGTGTGCCTCAGGCCAGGAGTTTGGCCTAGTGGTAGCGTGCTTGCCTTGCATGCACGAAGACCCGGGTTCGATTCCTGGGTACCACATACCTAGAAAAAAGCCAAAAAATGGTGCTAAGGCTCAAGTGGTAGAGCTCTAGCCTTGAGAAAGTCCAAGGACAGTGCTCAGGCCCTGAGCTTAAGCCCAGGACTGGCAAATAAATAAATAAATGAATGAATGAATGAATGAATGAATAAATAAATAAATAAAAATAAATGTGTGCCTCATTGAGCGCCTATGGCTCATGCTTATAGTCCCAGCTTTTCAGTAAGTTGAGAAGTGATGATTATGGTACGAAGGTAGGCTGTCCAGGAAAAGTCTGACTTTTTTCTCCTATTAACCATAAAAAGCCAAATGTGTAACTGTAGCTCAAGTTGCTGAGTGCTAAAACTGAACAAATAAAGGTCAGCGAAATTGTCCAGGCACCCACTTCAAATGCTAGGACTGGCAAAAAAAAAAAAAAAAAAAAAAAAAAAGTGGGGGACCACTTTAACATGTCTTCGAAATTAGTTTTAGGGATCTTCATCATCGTGTTCAGCAAATTAGAAACAGCAACAATAAATTAAAATCATTTTACATATCCAAGAATTTAAAATGAATACAAATTATAGCACATGTTGACATCTAAATAGTACTAACAGGATCTGAGAAGTTGCAAAATGCACAAAATATTTTGAGAAAAAAATTCAATGGTCATTTTTGAATGTATATACATAAAATAAGTTAAGAAAATTCCAACAGAACATATACGTGTGTGTGTGTGTGTGTGTGTGTGTGTGTAAAAAGAATTAAACTTTTTCTTTAAAGTCATTGGATATTGTAATAAGAGGATAGGGCAGTTGAAACAAATGTAGTCATCTTTCAACTATAAGGATAATTATTGCTTAAATTCCAAGAATGGTAGAAAGATGGAATGTGCTTGATAACATTCTTGAGTTTTTGAACTAATCCTGAACTCTCTACCTCATCCTCTCTGAATTTACAGAATAATAAATTTCTCTCTTTATTCCTGCCTCTGTCTCCTCCACCACCACCACCCCATGGCTTCCTGCTTGCCAGGCAATCACTGTATCACTTGAGTCATATCCACAATACTTTTTGTTTCAAGCATTTTTTTATTTTGGGAGATTGGTTGTGGGGTTTGAACTCTGGGCCTGGGCCCTGTCTCTGAGCTCTTCAGCTCGTTGCTAGGGCCCTACCACTTGAGCCACAGTGCTACTTTCAGTTTTCTTGTGGTTAACTGGAGATAAGAGTCTCATGGAATGACGCTAAATGAAAGGACCTCCAGGATATAGAAACAAAAGCCACATAATGAGTGATGTTGTCCTTAATGTGCTATGTTATCTCTCATCTCTTTTGCTATCCCTTGGTTATCTCATATTGTTACAATATTTCACTTTGTTATCTGATATATTTTATATATGCTTAATAGGTTAATTGAGGGCTGGGAGTTTGGCCTAGTGGTTAAAGTGCTTGCCTAGCATGCATGAGACCTGGGTTCGATTCCTTGGTACCATATACATAGAAAAAAGCCAGAAGTGGTGCTGAGGCTCAAGTGGTAGAGCTCTAGCCTTGAGAAAGTCCAAGGATAGTGATCAGGCCCTGAGCTCAAGCCCAGGACTGGCAAAAAAAAAAAAAAAAAATAGGTTAATTGAAATTGGATAGGGAAGGGGGGAAAATCAAGACGAGTGGGGGGGAGTGGGGGAGGGAAATGGGGACCATGTCATAAGAAAGGGTATCAATGTTTGTGAAGTAATGCACCTTCTATCTGGTGAACATAATGTAACCCTTCTATTAATTACAATAAAAAATTACATGGGAGGAAAAAAAAAAAGAGTCACATGGATTTTTAGTGCCCAGGCTGGTTTTCAACTGTGATCCTCAGTTCTTAGCCAAAAAAATTGCCAGCAATTTTTTCCTTTATAGTTGAGGTTTTAATTCTTCTGCCTTTAATCCTTAAATGATTCTCGTGATTCTGCTTTCCCAGTAGTTGGGGGGGGGGGGGTGTTTTTTGTTTTTGTTTTTGTTTTGGTCAGTTGTGGGGCTTGAACTCTGGGCCTAGGTGCAGTCCCTGAGCTCTTCAGCTCAAGGCTACCGCCCTACCTCTGGGCCTGGGTGTTGTCCCTTCCCCAGTAGTTGGGATTATAGCCCAGGCAGGAAAGTGCATGATTTTAATGAACTTCCCATAAGTAAGAAGAGGAGCTGTGGCTCAAGTGATATAGTGCTAGCCTTGGGTAAAAGAAGCTCAGGGACAACAGTCAGACCCTAACCCTCAAGACTGGCACAAAAGTAAACGATGGTGGTGGTGGTGATAATGATGATGCTGATAAATGAAAGGTAAAATAATGGAAAGACTAAATATTTACTTTCAATATCCATCAAAAAGGAATGTAAGGGGCTGGGAGTTTGGCCTAGTAGTAGGAGTGCTTGTCTAGCATGTACGAGTCCTCTGTACCACATACATATAAAAAAAAGCCGGAAATAGTGCTGTGGCTTAAGTGGTAGACCTTTAGACTTGAGAAAACCCAAAGACAATGCCCAGGCCCTGAGTTTAAGGCCCAGTACTGGCAAAAAAAAAAAAAAAGAGGAGGAGGAGGAGAAGGAAGGAAGGAAGGAAGGAATAAATCTAGCCGTGAGGAGTGGCTCACGCCTATAAACCAAGCTACTTAGGAGGCTGAGATCTGATGATCGTGGTTCAAAGCCACATAAGGCCATATAGTATGAAGCTAATTGAAAGGACCTCCAGGATATTGAAACAAAAGCCATATAACGAATGATTGTTGTCCTTAATGTACTATGTTGTCTCTCATTTCCTTTGCTGTCCCTTGGTTATCATCTCATATTGTTACAGTATCTCACTTTGTTATCTGATATATTAAATTTATTTGTATTTGGTTATTTGAAATTTGATAGGAAAGGGGGGAAAACCAAGACGGGTGGGGGGTGTGGGGGGGGAGGGAAATGGGTACCAAGACATGTGAAAGGGTATCAATGTATGTGAATTAATGCACCTTCTATCTGGCAAATATCATGTAACCCTTTTACTAATTACAATAAAAAATGCAAATAAAATAAAATAAAGTCCATTTGGGAATGTGAAAAAAAAACAAAGCCAGCCCAGGCAATACAAAGCCAGAGTCTTATCTCCAATTAATCACTAGAAAATGGAAGTGGGGCTGTGACTCAAGGGTAGGGAGGTAGCCTTGAGCAAAAGAGCTCAAGGACAATGCCTAGGCCAGAATTCAAGCCCATTCCCCCACCCCTCCGAAAAAGAGAAAAGAAATCTATTCACAACTGGGTTCTGGTGGCTCACTCTTATAATCCTATTCAGGAGGCTGAAATCTGATTCAAAACCAGACCGGCTATGAAAGTCTATGAGACTCTTTTCTCCAATTAACCACCAGAAAACTTTAAGTAGCACTATAGCTCAAAGTTGTACACCAGTAGCCTTGGGGGGGGGGGGGGAGGAGAGGGAGAGGCAGAAATAGGAACAGAGAGAGAGAGAGAGAGAGAGAGAGAGAGAGAGAGAGAGAGAGAGAGAGAGAGAGAGAGAGAGAGAGAGAGAGGGAGAGAGGGAGAGAGGGAGAGAGGGAGAGAGGGAGAGAGGGAGAGAGGGAGAGAGAGAGAGAAATCTAGTCACAATGGAAACTAACAGTCAATTTCTTCCACAACTTTAGAACACATAGAGCAATTTCTCAATTACCCTGAGAGCATGTTTAGATGTAGTCATCTGAGAACTGACTTACCCTCAGCTTTCTCTGGGTCATGGCTGTTTCTAAGGCAATTTCTCTTAATGGATCCCTTGTGATATCAAGCATAGACGCTTTGATTGTGTCTCCTGGACACAGGCTCAACCGAGACTGTCGAAGGGCCATTCTGGCCTGCAGCTGCATCATTTCTTCTTCTTGCCGTTTTAGCATGATCTCTTGATTGATTAAGCTGCCCTCAGTGGATGTTTCATACTGTCTGTAAGAATTGGGATGAAAACTCAATGTTCAGTAAGGTAACTACAATGTATACAGGAAGCACATCCGTTTACTCTTAACTGAATTTAATGGCAGAACTGTTAGCAAGTGTCCCAGAGACTTGGAGAGTTACTGAAACCTGTATGCTTGTTGCCAGAAATCTTGTGTGCATAGTAACATCCTACAACACAGCAGCATTCACTTGTACTTTTATGTACTTCTCTGAACATCTTCAGTATGTTCTGAAGAGTACTTCCCCTGTGGGCCCTGTGGTTCTTCCTGAAATGGCCTTTTCTTTTTTTTCTTTCCTTTCTTTGGGGCTTGAACTCAGGGCCTGAGCACTGTTCCTGAGATTTTTTTCTCAAGGCTAGTGCTATGACACTTTGAGCCACAACACGACTTCCCATTTTCTGGTGGTTACTTGTCAGGAAAGTCTGGCTTCAAATCAGGATTCTCAGATCTCAGACTCCTGGGTAGCTAGGATTACAGGTGTGAGCCAACGGTAGCCCAGCTGGCTGTTTTATTCTTACAGGCATATACCAGTGAAACCCTGGAGGTGGAAAGAGGTTCTCTTTCATTCTCATTTCAGTTTCCACAAAACTGTTCACCCTATTCCTGCCACGTATATGTGATGAAATCCTAACATCCACTACTCTGCTTTGTTCTAGACATCTATTGTCCTATCGATCCATTTGTTAATGATTTAAGTTCCTGATTCATTCTTTTTCTTCACGGCCTCTACTGTCATCATTGTATGGTGACACATAGATTCAGGTGTCCCCGAACAGCTTTAGCCTGCAACTTCCTCTCATAGTTATGCTATTAACAATACCAGTGTTACTACTAAGCTATCCTAATCCTCCTCTCCCATTCTCTGCATATTTTACTTTTTGTAACTTCATTTACTACCATTTTCCTTCTGGGTATTTCCCTTCCCCTGGTCTATGTTGCTTGTTTTAATAATGTGATCTTTTACATACAACTGCAAGGATCAGAAAATTGCAGAACTAGCCTGCCGGATGTCACCGAGCCCTCAGTAATGGCCTGGTGACTCCTTTCTTCTTTCCTTTTCTTTTCCCTCTCCTTACACTACTGGGGTTTGGAACTCAGGCCTCATGCTTGCTAATTACTCTGTTGCTGAGACATAGAACTATTTAAAATCGTCTTCCTCCTTACCTTTTGAAAGATCTCCCTCCTTCTACTCTCAACTTTTCCTTGAGTTGCTCAAGGAAACACAAATCAATATAAGTGTTCTACTTAAAACATACAAGTTTTCCTTCCCAAGTCTCCCTTGCCTCAATCAGTTTTTTTCACTTCTTGAGAAATGTTCTCATGTTCTCTGATCACATAAAAGTAGGATTTTCTATCTTATTGGTCCACTTAATTTATCTTTAAAGCATTACTACACAATACTGCATCAGTTACTTATTTTTTATGGTTTATTATGTATTGCTCCTTTTTAGGAGGGTGCCCCCCCCACCTTTTGGCCCATCATGGGGCTTGAACTCTGGGTCTGGGTGCTGCCCTTGAGCTCTTCAGCTCAAGGCTACTACCCTACCCCTGGAGCCACAGCACCACTTCCAGTTTTCTAGTAGTTAACTGGAGATAGGAGTCTTATGGTCTTTAGTGACTAGTCTGGCTTTAAAATGCAATCCTCATATCTGAGCCTCCTGAGTAGCTAGCATTACAGGCTTAAGCCACCATGCTCGTGGATCTAGGAGTTTTTATTAGTTACAACTCTGTCTCTAGTATCAAAACACATATATGAGGTGGTAGATGTTCAATAATTTTTTTGTGATTGAATGACTGACTATATTATCCAATCAGTAGCTTAACCTCACTTGGAGATAAAGGATCTTATTTTAAGTTAATGAATCCAGAAAGTATGTATCACTGAAATATGAATAAATAAGCTGTTTGTAGTTTAAAAAGTCACCTCAACAAGCAGATAAGCTCAGAAGCAGTAAGAAAGTGCTAGCTGTAACATGCACTTCAAAAGTTAACAAGTAAGCAGTGTAGCAGTTCCTCAAAAGACTAAACATAGAGCTCCCCTATGACCCAGCAATCCCACTCCTGGGCATCTCCCAAATTGTCCAAAAACAAGGCCGTACTAAACCTACCAGCAAGCTATGTTCATTGCAAACATTATTTACCCTGATACCCCTCAGTACATGAATGGACCAAGAAGATGTGGTATATATACACAATGGAATTCTATGCTGCCATCAGAAAGGATGGCATTGCCCTGGTTGCAAGGAAATTGAATAACTTGGAAAAAATCATATTACGTGAAGTAAGCCAGACCCAAAGGAACATAGGCTCCATGGTTTCCCTCATTTGTAATAATTAGTATGTATCTAAGATTCTCCTAGCTGAGGAAAGCAATAATAGCTCAAAAACTATGGACATATGGCCATAAAGGATGAGGCTAAGCAAAGTGAAATCCAGGATAGGGAAACAAGATTTATCCTTGTGGTTACTGTTTTCAATGCACTATATGAATTTCTTTCCTTTTTTTTTTCCCCCTCTTTTTTTCCTTTTTCCCTTATGGTTTATCCTCTATTCTTGCTGCTATATCGCTGATACTTGCTACAGTGTATACATTTATATTGGTTTATTTGAATCAGAGAAGGGAGGAGGAAAAACAAGATGATGAGACCAAGGACAAAGGATGAGGCAGTGTGTAACAGTGATATAGTGATATTCACAAGACAATATATTAGAAGTGAACTTTACAACTTGGGAAAGATGGGGAGCAGGAAAAGTGGAGGAAAATATGGAAAAGGGTAACAATGTTTAAGAATTAATGTACCCACTGCCTGATAAATGTAACTGTGATCCCTCTATACAACATCCCAATAAAATAAAAATTAAAAAAGAAGTAATGTACTCACTACCTTACCAATGTAGTGTAAGCTCTCTATAACCACCCTGATAACAAAATTTAAATTAAAAAAAAAGTTAAATTTGTATTTGGTTATCTGAAATTGGATAGGGAACGGGGGAAAACAAGATGGGGGTGGGGAGGGGGGAAGGGAAATGAGGACCATGACATGTGAAAGGGTATCAATGTGTGGGAATTAAGGCACCATTTATCTGGCAAATATCATGTAACCCTTCTATTAATTACAATAAAAATATATTTAAAAAAAGTTCTGACAGAAAATGGAAAAAGAAAACACAAACTCATAGGAGAAATAGTAAAATTTCACAGTCAATAATAGCATAGCCAGCTGGGAGTTTTGCCTAGTGGTAGAGTGCTTGCCTAGCATGCATGAAGAGCTGGGTTTAATTTCTCAGTACCACATGCATAGAAAAGCTTGGAGTGGTGCTATGGCTTAAGTGGCAGAGTGCTAGCCGTGAGGAAAAAGCCCAATGACAGGATCTGAGTTCAAGCCCCAGGACTGGCAAAATAAAAAAAATAATAACAATACCATATCCTATATCATTATTAATGTGAGAAGTACAAATAGAATCCCCAGAGAGATACGATTTTACACTTTCTCTATATTGAAGGGAAAGAATATATATATATATATACATATATATACATATATGAACAATAAGCATTTGATGCATGGGGAAATCTTTAAGGATTGCTGATGTAAGTGTAACTCTGCACACTCTAAATAATTCGGTATTATATGGTAAACTTTAGCACTCATCATTTCTAGAAGATAATTTCATTCTGAAGTTTACACCTTAAAAAAAAGTCACATTTCTGAACCATAGAAATGTTTGAAAATTTTTCATAGAATATATGAAGACCTGATTGGAAAAGCTTAAAAATGTTTACAATACTTTGAGGGGGAATTAAGTTGTATTACTTTTCTTCAATAAAAATATGAATTATTATTAAAAAAAAGTTAACATGTAAAAAGACTTGGAGATGCTCTTTGGACATAGTTTTGAATATTCTTTTTGCTCAGAAATTACATATTCTGTTGAATCTGACTCACAATTTCCTGTTACTACCACCCAATCTCTTACAGAAATCAATAGCACTGTCTGGATTTGTTTTGTCATTTCATTCTAGCTGGAGGGAATGGAACTTTTTAAAATAAAGAATCATGCAACATTTATGAATACAGTACTGTTTATAGATCTCACAAATATGTGACCTAAGAACAGAATAGAAGTTCTTGATTGTATACTAGCATGTTAAGGATAGTATCAGCCACCTTTGCCTACATACAGGAAATTCCTGAATCCTTGCAGAAGGAATTCAGATAATCATTTGTTTCTCCTCTTCTTCTTCTTCTTCTTCTTCTTCTTCTTCTTCTTCTTCTTCTTCTTCTTCTTCTTCTTCTTCTTCTTCTTCTTTTTTTTTTCGGGGGGGGGGGGGAAGAGGCAGTCCTGGAGTTTGAACTCAGGGTCTGAGCTTCCTTTACTCAAGGAGAGTACTACACTACCACAGCACCACTTCCAACTTTTGCTGTTTATGTGGTACTGAAGAATAGAATTCTGGGCTTCATGTATGTCACGCACTCTGCCACTAAGCCACATTCCTAGCCCCTAGACAATCTTTTAGTTAATGTATATTTTTGTTTCAGTAGGACACAGAGTTGAAGGTGTAGCACTCTAATCTCAACAACAAACAAAATTTCATTTTTATTTTTATTTTTTGTTCGATACTGGGGCTTGAACTCCTTATCCCTCAGCTATTTTGCTTAAGGCAAGAAACCTTAAGACAAAGAGCTCCACTTCTGGCTTTTGGGTGGTTAACTGAAGGTAAAAATCTACTGAACTTTTCTGCCCCAGCTGGCTTCAAACCACAATCCTCAAAATTCAGCCTCATAAGTAGTAAGAATTATAGGTTTGAAGCATGGTACCTTTTGGCAGAAAACATATAAAAATCTATAGATTTTATACTGTAAGATAGCCTTAATAGTGTCTCTTTAAATAAGACATGGAAATCAATCAAAATTCATAGCCTTTTAAAATCTGGACAACTGGGGCCAGGACTTTGGCCTAGTGGTAGGCAGAGTGCTTGCCTACTATGCACAAAGACCCAGGTTCAATTCCTCAGTACCACATTCGTAGAAAAAAGCCGGAAATGGTGCTGTGGCTCAAGTGGTAGAGCTCTAGCCTTGAGAAAGTCCTCAACACTCAGGTCCTGAGTTCAAGCCACAGGATGGGGGGGGGGGGGGGAAGGGAGAAACTTGACAATTAATTTCGAACACATAATACTAGTAAGTCTTCCAGTTATCTCACCCCTTGTTTCAATGACCCTAAAAAGAACAAAACATTAACTATTCATAGGTTTTTCTTAAAGTCAGATATATAGAAGAGTAAATTCTAAAAGAAATTTTCCCACTATGTTTAAATAGTGAAACTCAGTATTAGGATCTTTTTGTTGTTTATATCCAAGTGCTTTTGCTTTATTAAGAAAACATTGCTGTAAAAATCAATGTTAATTCTTTAAATTAAAAAAATTAATGTCAATACTACAATAATACACCTGTAAATTGTTACGTTGAATGGCAACTCCTTTATACAACTACCTAAAGAAAATAAAAATAAGAGCCAGGCTTCTGCCTGTAATACTACCTATTTAGGATGCTGAGATCTAAGGATAGTGGTTCAAAGACAGCCTGGCCACTAAAGACCATGAGACTCTTATTTCCAATTAACCACCAGAAAACCTGAAATGGCACTGTGGCTCTAAGGGTAGGGGGGTAGTCTTGAGCTGGAGAGCTCATGAACAGTGTCCAAGCCCAGAGTTCAAGCCCCACCACCAACAAAAAAATAAATACATAAATACATAAAAATAAGCCAAGTGCTGGTGTCTCACACCTGTAATCCTATCTACTTGAGATATGAGGATCAGCCCGGGCACTAAAAACCATGAGACTCACATCTCTAATTAACCACTGGAAAGCCAGAAGTGGCATTGTGGCTCCAGGGGTAAGGCGGTAGCCCAGAGCTGAAGAGCTCAGGGACAGCACCCAGGCCAAGAATCCTAGCCTCAAGACCGGGAAGAAAAAGAAGAGGAAAAAAGAACAAACAATCAGATAACTTCAAGCATGATAGAGAATAATTAACTTTTTACATAATAGATTACTTAGTAGAAATCTACTCATGATTCATTAAACAAATTCTCACTGAGATTAAATTCTCACTGTTCCAACCTTTCAAAACAAGTAGTAGTCTTCCAGTAATGGAAGTTTGCTGTCATCTCATATTTTTTTTTTCTTGTCATGGGGCTTGAACTCTGGACCTAGGCGCTGGCACTGAGATCTTCAGCTCAAGACTACCACTCTACCATTTGAGCCACAGCAACATTTCTGCTTTTCTAGTGGTTAACTGGAGATAAAGGTCTCACGAATTTTCATGCCTGTGCTGGCTTTCAATCATCATCTCAGCCTCCTGAGAAGCTAGGATTATAGGCGTGAGACATTGATGCCCAGCTCATAAATTTTTGTAATGCTCTATCTTCACTATCTTGACTATTGTTTTGTATTCCCATGGACAGTTTTTTTTTAAGCAAGCAAAAATATAATTAATCAGAAGGAATTCTAACTTCAATTCTGTCCTTTCATTCCATTTACTTGAATGAATTTCTAAGAAAAAGTGAAGCAAAAACATGAGAAAGGGAAAAAGAAATGACAAAAGTATAAGAATATAAATAAAAATCTACTGGATTCTTAAAAAAAAAAAAAAAAACCAAAACAGTAACATCGTTCACTCTTAGTAAAGTATCGCTATCAATAAAATCTGTGATTACTCTTTTCACTTGACATACCTTGGTCTCTGCAATTGTCCTTGACTTGGGATTTCATCTAACCCTGGGAGACCACTGCTGGATTCAAATCTCTTTGAAGCTTCGCTTCTTCTTACTAATTGTGAATAAAATGAATAAATAAGTTTAAAAAAATGAAGGCATTCCTATCCAAAATTCATGTAGTAGACATTATAATATAATCTGTGTACATCACAATCACACAACCAAATTTATGACTGGCATTATTTTTTCTTTTTCTTTTTTTTTTTAGGAGCCCAGTTTGAACTCGGTCCTCAAGATTGCTAGCTAAGAATTTTACCACTCCAGCCAGGATCCAGTACTTGGCAATTTCTCTTACAAACTACTGATTTTTTTTTAAAGGAGGCAGGGGGATCGTAAGTTTCTTAAAATCATTTTGCTTTTTTGGGGGTACCTCTCACCTTGTCTGAAATCTGAATCAGAAGAAATGATAGATGGACTTTCACTGGAGGTACTGAAGATATCACTGTAGTAAGGTTTGTATCTTCGAACTGGTTCTAAAGTGATTTTAAAAAACATCAAAAGTAAATTTAAGTAATTAAAAGCAAAAGTAAAAGTAAATTAAGACCTTCTTTTTTAAAGGCACATTTAAACTGGTGGGGCCAGAACATTTTATACATTTCTTTAAAATTACCAAATCATCAAAAGGCAGTATTTAGAATTACCTGTTAGGTGTTATTGGGGATTGGAAATCCAAGGATACAATCCCAGAGACTTTAAAATCAGAAAACAAGTTAACAAAACCCAAATAGAGAAAACATGTAACATGCAGAAAACCAATAACCAACAAGGGAACTGTATCATTTCATAATCAGGTCAGAAACCAAACTAGAAAGAGCTCAAAGGACTAGATAAAAGAAGTTGAAAAATCAAGCTTTCTTTTTTTTTTTTTAAAGAAGTTTAAGGGTTTTGTTTTTTGAAAGGAATATAAAAGCATACAGAGTGTTTGTTTCTTGTTGGCACAATGGAACCTTTACACATGATTCCAGGCACTGAATAGTAAATCTGCTTTTCAAGTTGCAAAGAGGTGGTGTGAAAAGGGGATGAAAACTGTGATGAAGGAAACATAAGATGAAGAAAAAACACATATGGGATGCATGCACACACACACACACACACACACACACACACACACACACACACACACAATCTTTCATGTGGCCAGAAAGATTTATATAGGCCAAAATACATTAATGTTCGTGGAATTGATTAGTATTGTGGCTTTTTCTTGGCACTGGAGAAAGAAAGTAGTCTGTGGGAAATTTGTAGGACTGAGGAAGGGCATGGCATTAATGGTAACAGGTAATCAAAACAGGTGGGATTTTCTTTTTCAGTACGTCTGCAAATTTGATCACCAAGACTTCACACATGAATTATTTGTGGTAGAAGGTATGTAGTAGAGATTGTAAAATGAAAAACAAGTTAATGATAAATGAAATAGTTAAATGCATTGTGGGAACCAGGCTTGTGGAACCAGGCTGAGAGAAGAGAGGGTGTGATGAGAGAATGCTTTAATAAACAAAGGGGAACGGAAGGACAGTTGGACATGGTAATGTTTACCTGGAAAACAAGGTACACTTCTATAGGTAGTAAACATAAATATCCAGCAATACTCTAATAACTGATGGAGGTTTGCACTTGAAATCAAAGTACTTTTTTTTTTTTTTTTGGCCAGTCCTGGGCTTGAGCTCAGGGCCTGAGCACTGTCCTTGGACTTTCTCAAGGCTAGAACTCTACCACTTGAGCCTCAGCACCACTTCCAGCTTTTTTCTATATATGTGGTACCAAGGAATCGAACTCGGGTCTTCGTACTCTACCACTAGGCCAAACCCCCGCCCCAAAGTACTTTTTATGACATATTCTTCATATGACTTTATTCTACCACAGAGAAGTCTCGAAGTAAAATAACTTCAAATTCTCTGGGTTGATGTGAATGTGACTTGAAAGTCTCATAGAGAATTTAAACCACAGTGTGATTCAGACATCACTTTATATTTAATAACACTGCAGTACACACAAGTTAAAGGGTTATTTAAGAACAAACTGTTATTTTTAAGGGGCATCAAAGTACTTTTGCCTTATGGTTACGGAATCGTTATGCTAATGGTTTCTTTTGTTTTTATTTATTCATTTATTTTCATGCTAATGTTTTGTTGGGCTTATGCAAAGGCACTACATTAAATTACAACTCAGGGATTGCAACTTACAGAATAGTAAAAATCAGGCCAAGGAACAACACAAATTCAAAGAGGTAATATGGTAACACAGGAATAAAGTAACACAGGAAGCCACAAAGCTTGTTCAATAAACTGAGTAGACAAATTTCAGTCAGTTTGGAAGTTATGCTTTGCAATTACAACTTCATGCCCTATACTAAGTAATAACTGAATTTTTGGTTTCATAAGTATTTCTGCAAAATCGGTGCAAGTTCACAAACTTCAATTATTTGCTGGTATTGCTACAATTGTTCTTATACCTTATGTACAGATATATCTTTTTTTGCATGTTTTTTCTTCAAGTTATTGACAGTACTATCAAACTATTTCCAATCTTTCATCTTTCTACTGTAAGATAAATGTAATTTTGACAAATCCCTTTTAAATTTTATTTATTTATTTATTGCCAGTTCTGGGGCTTGAACTCGGGGCCTGAGCATTGTCCTTGGACTTTTCTCAAGGACAGAGCTCTACCACTTGAGCCATAGCATCACTTCCAGGTTTTTTTCTATGCAGGTGGTACCAAGGAATCAAATCTGGGTCTTGGTGCATGCTAGGCATGCACTCTACCACTAGGCCAAACTCCTGGCCACCTTTTTAAATTTTAATAATAAACTGTATTGCCTTGATGGACTCTTAAGACTGTAAATTTTGTTCCTAGTACCTCACCTATGAGGGGGTGTAGTGTTGCTTTATGGCTTTATACTAGTAGAGGTTTGATATTCTTGGTATACCAATTTGATGACTGATTTTGCCCCTGAGGAGTAGGAAGATGTTTTCCTTCCAAGAGTAGGGAAAGACTCTCGAAAAATCTCCATTAATTGAAATAATATGAATCTACTTTATAAACTTTTTGCATTATGGAGCCTATTTTTTGAAAATGCTCTTAAGCCACATTTGTGTTATATAATGGCATAGTAGATAAAACCAGATTAAAATTCCTTTGTAATATTTACTCCTCAGTCATGCTTACAAAAACTTTATAATAAGATTAAAATTCTAAGCTAAAATTTATTAAATTCATTTTTATGAAAAAAATCAAAGTTTTTTATAAATATGAGTTTTCTATTCAAAATTAAATAATGAATTCAATGTTTTCAGTAATTATCACAAAATGCCTTTACAAAGAACATCTTTCATGAGTATAAATGATGCAGAACATTTTCCATGCTAACAGATCATCTGGGCAGGAACATTTCTTGGCTTTGAGATAGCCTATATTTATAAAGGTGTGTAGTTGGCACTAGTTAAGCAGACAGAAGTGGTTTTGTCCTCAGTTCTGATCAACAAAAAACAGGTAGGTTTTATATAATTTTCAGTGAAGCATACTAAAATTACTCTGCCTTTCGAAATATCCAGATAAAACTAACATACTTTTTAAATCTGTCTTTGAATGTCTATCCTACCACCTCAGATTTTGTACAGATCCCATGCAAGTTGTATTATTCAGGTGATTTTATAAAAGCCCAACTATTATGAAAATGTTCTAAACAGAAACAGAACCAAATGAAATCATTAATCTTCATACAGTCATTGCAAAGTATCAACAAACCGGTGATTACCAAAAAGATGTTTCTCTACGTTTACAGAATATTACATAATAGCTTAAAAAACACATTAAAAAAAATGTTTATGTGCAGCTGGACTCGAGTGGCTCATGCCTGTAATCCTAGCTACTCATGAAGCTGATATCTGAGGACTGCGGTTCAAAGCCAGCCCTGGCATGAAATTCGGTGATACTATTTTTTTTGTGGGGGGGGGGGGGTGGCAATGGGGCTTGAACTCAGCCTGGGTACAATCCCTGATCTCTTCAGCTCAGGGCTACGGCCCTGCCCCTAGACCTGGCCATTGTCCCTGAGCTCTTCTGCTCAAGGCTACCACCTTACTCTTGAGCCAAGCCCCACCTCCTATTTTCTAGGAGCTAACTGAAGATAAGCGTCTCAAGTCCTTTTCTGCCCCGGCTGGCTTTGAACCTTGTTTTTCAGATCTCAGCCTACGGAGTAGCTAGGATTACAGGTGTGAGCCACCACACCCTGCTCAAAAATCTGTGAAATCCTTATCTCCAATTAACCACCAGAGAACCAGTAGTGGCCCTGTGACTCAAGTGATAGAGGACTAGCATTGAGCTGAAGTGCTCAGGGATAGCAACCAAGCTTTGAGTTCAAGCCCCACCACCAGCCAAAAATAAAGAAACAAAAAAGAGAAATTTTAGTGTTAATTTTAAAAAAAAAAAGTCCCGAGAGCAGCAGCCTGGGGGGGGGAGGGGCAGTGCTGTACATGTGGCTCTTTCATTGAAATCTTGTGCTTAAAGTGGAAATGTTTTTAGCTTTTACCAGACAATTGTAAAATGTATTTGCTTTCTGTGTGGGGAAAAAAAACCCTCAAAGGTCTCCTTGATATGTGTATAATAATTCCAAACAATACAATACTCAGGTACTCAAGGTCACTGGTGTGAACTTGGAGATGTAAATATCAATATAGACATAAATATATGATGGGATATATTCTATAGATATATTGATCTATCTATATAATAGATCAATATGTATCTATGCCATACAAAGACTCAGCTTAATTTTAATTATGTTCTTAAATTTATGTGCCAGTAATTGCATAGATTCCTTTCTTGAATACTTGTTTGTTAAAGATGACATTTGATATATGATGTAAAAAAAAATCAAAATCTTTTAATTAAAAAAAGAATGTCTTAAAGAATAAAGACTTTGATAAGACCTTAGTTATAGATTTTTGTGAGTAATATATCTCTGAAAATTGAAGAGCTTCTTTAATTTCTAGCACTATTCTATCATAATTAAAAATATTATTTTTCCAGAGTATAAGATGTAAAAACTTGACAAAACACGGGGCACTGTGCTTTGTCATACCTATACTCCTAGCTACCCAGGAGGCTGAGATCTGAAGTTTGTAGTTCCAAACCAGCCCAGGCATGAAAGTTTGTGACACTCTTATCTCCAATTAGCCACCAGAAAACCAGAAGTGGTGTTGTGGCTGAAGTGGTAGAGTGCTAGCCTTGAGCTGAAAAGCCCAAGGACAGTGCCCAGCCAGGCCCATACTTCAAGCCCCATGACCAAAAAAAAAAAAAAAAAAAAAAAAGGAAAAAAGCAAACAACAACAACTACAAAAAACCCTGACAAAACATTTTACTATACTTTTAATTATAACTTCATCCTGTAATCAAAGTTCACAATAACTCCATCATAGTATCTCTACTTACACAGTAATACTAAAAATCAGTTTTGCAGTAGATTAGTTTTAAGCCCTTAATAACTATGAGTCACAATTATAATCACCAAAAAACACACTTACGCTTTAAACATAGAAAATTGTAGCATATGACTGGGAACACTATACTTTATAAATGTTTACAACTCCAGATTTTGATTATGAAGATTTGCATAACATTCTGGGCATTCATAAAGCTACTTTCAGCCTACCATCTTCACATTAAAACGAATCCAAAGCAGTACAAACTGTAATCTAAAAACACTGCTTACAAACTACACATATTCAAGCTCAGACAGGTAACATTCAGAGCCTGGGACTGAGCCAACAGCAACAACAAGAATTAAGAACCACTTTGGGCTTGGCATTTCTTTATCTTCAATACAAGACTCTGGAGATGATGAAAGTTTGAGAAATAACTAAACTGAACTATAAAATGTTTTATATTGCCAAGGCACTCGCTGGTGGCTCATGCTTATAATCCTAGCTACTCAGGAGGCTGAGATCTAACTAAAGATAAAGGTTCCGTAGAAGCAGGGGCAGGAAAGTCCATGAGACTCTTATTTACAGTTAAACTACCAAAATACCCAAAACTAGAGCTATGGCTCAAGTGGCAAAGCACTAGCACTGAGCATAAAAAGCTTAGGAACAGCATCCAGGCCCTGAATTCAAGCCCACTTCTGACTTTTTCTTTATATGTGGTACCAGGCCTTTGTGCACTCTGGGTAAGCACTCTACCACTAGGCCAAATTCCTGGCCTCCTCTATCTTTTCTGCAGTGCTGAGATTGAACTTAGACACTTGACAGGCAAGCACTCTACCACTGAGAACCCATCTTAAAAAAAAAAAAAAAAAAAGTAAAAGAAAAATCGAAGTACCATGAAGTAGCAAATCTTTATGCCGGAACTCTGAAAATCCATAAGGGAAACTTCTAATCTCCAAATGATAGAAACTCTATCATTAACCAGTTACTTGACAGTATTTTGTTAAGCCTTTAAAAGACCAAGATTATGTTTATGCAACATGTTCTAAAACATCTCATAATCCTAATTCTACAGAGCTACCAGACAAGATAAAATAATAGCATTTGCTGGGAAGTGGATAGAACTAGAGCAAATTATGTTTAGTGAGACAAGCCAAGACCAAAGGAACAAAAGGCACATAGTATCCTTAATATGTGGCTATTAGATCCAAACAGTACAAGAGCGAGGACTCAATACTCGGGTACTCCAGGTCATTGACATGAATTTGGAGATATAAATATATCTATGTAGACATAGAAGTCTCTGAATTGATATATTTTCTATAGACATGTACTGATATATAGATTGACATGTATCTATGACATACAAAGACTCAGATTAATTTTATATTCTTTTTTGGGGGCCATTCCAAGAGACTGAACTCAGGGCCTAAGCACTGTCCTTGAGCTCTCCTCAAGGCTAGTGCTCTGGCTTTTTCTGTATATGTGGTACCGAGAAATTAAACCCGGGTCTTTGTGCATGATAGGCAAGCACTCAACCACTTGGCCAAATTCCCAGCCCAATTTTAATTATATTCTTAAATTTATGTGCTAGTGATTGCATATAGAGATTTTTTTCCTTGAATACTTGTTTGTAGAACATGACATTTGAAATACGATGTAAAAACTCAAGTGTTAGCCGTTAGCCCGGTGAGGTAGCTCATGCTTGTAATCCTAGCTACCCAGGAGGCTGAGATCTGAGGATTGAGGTTCAAAACCAGCCAGGGCACTAAAGCCTGTGAGACTTTTATCTCCAATTTTAACCACCAGAAAACCAGAAGTGGCGCTGTGGCTCCAAGGGTAGGATGGTAACCTTGAGCTGAAGAGCTCAGGTACAGCGCCCAGAGTTCAAATCCCATGACAGAACCCCTCTCCCACCAAAAAACAAAAAAACAAACAAACAAAAAACAACACCCTTCAGTGTTAATAAAAACTCAAAAAACTTTTAACAGAAAAGAAAAAGTCCAAAAAATCCCCAAAATCCCTTACTAAAGATAATACAAACTGTATGGAAGATTTATGTTCAGGTATTTTTAAAATATGAATTTTACAAAATACATAATACCACAGTGATGTGTACTGCTCTTAATTTTTCATACATAAATGAGATCTCTGGTGCCTACTTTCCATGAGAATTAAATAAATAGAATTCCTATGACTCTATAGACATGTTTTATTTCATAAATTAATGTTTCTATGACATACAAACCCTTAGCCTACTTTTGATTAAGTTCTAAAAACTAAGTCCCAGTGATTGTATATAGAGATTCCCTTCTTGAACACTTGTTTGTTAAACTTGTCATTTGAAATATGATGTAAAAATCAATGTTAATAAATTCTTCAAAAAAACACAGAATTAAAATTTCCTATTCCCATTTTTTTTCATATTAGCAATTTGCACTTTTGTCCTCATGGCCAAAGTAAATTACCTAAACTTTATAGAAGAACCACAGTCAAAAAACTAGCAAGTTACATGGTATTCTTAATACGTGGCTATTAAATCCAAACAGTTACAAGAGAGAGGACTCAATATTTGCATACCCATTGCTATGGACATGGTATTGGAAATATAAACATAACTACATAGACATAAAAACCTATGACTCTATAGACATGTTTTATTTCATAAATTAATATGTATCTATGATATACAAGCCCTTACCCTAATTTTGATTATGTTCTAAAAACTAAGAGCCAGTGATAGTATATAGAGATTCCCTTCTTGAACACTCGTTTGTTAAACATGTTATTTGAAATATGATGTAAAAATCAATGTTAATAAATTATTTAATAAAAAACTAGCAAGTTACAAAATAGTTTAAATAGCTAATAGGAATTACTGATTTTGAATTCCAAACCTCAAATATTTCTTTCAAATGTTTTTAGTATAAAGCAAATATGATTATTTACTCCATACACACGTAATCATGAAGGCTTATTTAAGGGTATACATATTTTCACATTAAACCACATTTTCATGTTTTATTTGTTTACTTAACTGTGGAATGCAGTGGTTAAAGTATCTTCTGGAACAGCACAATAATTTGTTGTGACAACAAATGCTTTTGAAAACTTTGCAGTACCAAATAAATATTCCAGTATAAAAATTATCATGGAATAAACAATTCAAACACGTTTCATTCTTTTTAAAAAAAGCTTTCTCTTTGCTTATATTTCCTTTACAAATCCAAATTCTCTAAATCTCTAAATGATAATATAATCATTTTTCTGTTTGGTGGTACTGGGAATTGAACTCAGTGCTTCATAGCAAGCACTTTTAAAATTTGATGCACACCCTGTGACTTTAGAACAAATATTCAACAAAATATTAAATTAACCATTATGATGTAATTTATCAGAGCAAATATCTTTGTATTAACGTCTAAGCTCTTTCCTCTTTAACTCTCAAATCAAGTTTCAAGTGCAAAACAGATATTACTACTAATTTACACTACTGATTGGCAAACACCAAAGCAAATGATCTTCTGAAATTAACACATAAGAACATTAGAAATTGTGGTTTTATTTCTAAGTCTTATGTTTTAAGAAAAGATATTACACAATCTTCTAGGAGTTAGAAATAACCCCTAGATTGACATATACTTTCTCTATTTAGTTTTCCGCTATAATTATGTGTTTGAATCATTTTCATTTTGCACAATGAATAACTTAATGTCTTCAAGAGAATGTATTCACAAGTAGCCAGACTAGGATGAATTATTTCCGATATGCTACTTGTTGCATAACATTAAACAAACATGAAACATGATGTAATGTGGAAGTTTCTTCTTTTAAGCTACTTGTGGGAAAGTGCCTACTTTTCAAGAATTAAAAAGTGAGCCAGTGGCTCACGCCTGTAATCCTAACTACACAGGAGGCTGACATCTGAGGATCGAGGTTCAAAACCAGCCCTGCCACTAAAAACTGAGACTCATCTCTGAGAAGTGGGGCTGTAGCTCAGGTGTAGGGCGGTAGCCTTGAGCTAAAGAGCTCAGGGACAGCACCCAGGATCAGTCAAGCCTCATGACCCCATCAAAAAAAAAAAAAAAGTGATGTGGTGAGTAAGCAAAATGTGGACTATTCTAAACAAGCAGATAGAAGCTATTTTTAGTATAAATACATGAAAGAAAAGACTTTTAATTGACCCTGTATATTACTTTAACATTAAATTTTTGTAACTACTCTTGTCTTCTAAACAAATATATAATCTATTACCTGGATGAGTGAAAGGAACACACTAGTATCTTTAGGTTCAAAGAAAGGAATAACATAATTAAGGACCATAGTCAATTGAGATTGTGTATATATGTGTGTGTGTGAACCTGCAAATTTTCTAAACACAGTTTTACCCCTATTTGATAAGAATCTATCACATCAAAAGCTGTTTTTGTGTACTGGGAGTTTGGCCTAGTGGTAGAGAGCTTGCCTAGCATGCACTAAGACCCAGGTTCAATTCCTTGGTACCACATACAGAGGCCAGAAGTGGTATTGTGATTCATGTGGTATAACTCTAGCCTTGAGAAAACCCAACCACAGTGTTCAGGCCCTCAGTTCAAGTCATGCCCCTGACCCCTGGGGGGGGCAGGGGGAGAGAGGAAAAGCTCTTTTTGTGCTACACACAAACACACTCCACAACTGACTTAATTATATTATACACTCAATTATCCAGTAATCTATTTTGAACAGAGCCACTTTTACAGATGGGGTAACTTACATTGGAAATAATGGTCACAGAAAATAAATGGAGTAACTAACTCTAAATCTATAAATGGACTAAATCTATAAAAATCTATAAATTGACTCTAAATCTGTATCACTAGATACTGTGATTTTAGATGCTTAGATTGAAGAACTTAATTTTGACCACCTTAATCATAATGTCATGGCACTGTGCTCTTTAAACTAATGGTCTGGAAGAACTGCACTATCACAACACCATTGCCCCACTGGATGACCGATTTTTTTTTTTTTGGGGGGGTGGTGGTGGTTGCAGGGCTTGAGTGCTGTCCCTAGGCCCCTTTGTGGTCAAGGGTAGTGCTCTACCACTTGTGCCACAGCACCAATTCTGGTTTATGAGTGGCTAATTGGAGATAAGAGTCTCACAGGGACTTTCTGCTTGGGCTAGCTTTGAACCACAATCTTCAGATCTCAACCTCCTGAGTAGCTAGATTTACAAATGTGAGCCACCGGCACCTGGCTGGGTGACTAAATTATGGAGTTTTCTTTTTCTTCTTCTTCTGTTTTTTTTTTTTGTTGTTGTTGTTGTTGTTTTTGCTATTTCTCATTTCCATGAATCAGCCATTTACTGAAGCCTCCAATCAAGGAGAAAACAGGCCTCCTGCCCTTGAACACTTATAATCTGAAGACAGCGAAGGACTCTGAATGCCTGAACAGTGCAGGCTTACTAGGAATGACTTTGGGACACAATACACTGACTAGGATTTTGATGGAGTAGAGGACAGAACTAGACAGAGAACAAGTCGATACAAAAATTTGGCCATGGAAATAAAACGTGTGGAATGGTTTAATCACCCTTTATTATTTCAAAATAGAATTTTAAATAGCTTAGTTCTCTCTCAGACACACACAAAATTACTAACCTTCTACATTCATGGCTTCTCTCAGAACCTGAAGTTTCTTTTGTCTCTCTCGAATTCGGTCCAAAGCACTTGATATTGCAGAAGAGGTAGGAAATTCTTGAGTGTTATATACTGGATCCTTTTTCTGAGGACTAAAGATATCCAAGGCTATGCTTCCATCAGAGTATCTTGCCTCTCTTTTCCTAGGAATAGTTGAAGTCCGTCCTGTTACGGCCTCAGGGTGACAGAGTTGGTACTGGCCTATCTCTCCAGAAGACAAGTCTCTGTCATATGTACAAAGCAAGTCCGTGGATGAAGCCCAATTTTTCTTCTTGGGAAGAACCTCAATGCCAGGGAAAACATTTTTTTGTGGACTGCTAATTTTGAACTGGTAAGGGGAGCAGGTATTTTCAGAATCTTCATGTCCAGAATTATTATCTGATGAAATGTCCTTGAAATAATCTTCCTCATCTTGTGTGTCTTTGATGGACAGAAATCCCATAGATTTACTAAGCCCTTTGTTAAGAAAGGTCTGATGACAGAATGGAGCCTTGTGTATGTCTAGTACATCAGAAGTAGAGCTTCTTCCTGGAATGATAAGAATCTATCATGTATGCGCAGACTTTTTAGAAAATAAACTGGAATGTAACCCACTATTGACAATGAAAGTAGTGGCAATTCCCTAAATTCTCCAAGTGGGAAATTAGAGATGAAATGAGATGATTATTATGACAGTAGAAATCAAAGAAATGTTGTTTGTGTAACTTTTCATGGTCCAGTATGCCTAGTTTTGTTTTTTATTTTGCTTGGAAATCAAACCCAGAGACTTGTGTATACAAGTACTCTTAATCATTGAACTAGATTAGAATCACAGCTCAAGTGGTAGAGCACTTGCCTAGAAAGCTCAGAACCCTGAGATAAAACCCTAGTACTTTCAATAACAACAAATACTTCTACCATTGATATGTGCACATGTACACACATGTACACACACACCACACACACAAAACACACACACACACACACACACCATGTACTATTTCTTTTTAACTTTTTTTTTTTTTTAATCAGTCATGGGGCTTGAACTCAGGGACCTGGGGGATTCTTTTTTTTTCTTTCTTTAGGTTTTTTTTGTTTGTTTGTGTTTGTTTTTGGTTGATCATAGGACTTGAATTCTGGGCCTGGGTGCTGTCCTTCAGTTATTCAGCTCAAGGCTACTTACTGCCTCAACCCTTGAGCCACAGTGCCACTTTTGGTTTTCTGATGATTAACTAGAGATAAGAGTCTCAAGGACTTTTTAGTGCCTGAGGTGGCTTTGAACTGTGATCCTCAGATCTCAGCCTGCCGAGTAGCTAGGATTACAGGTGTGAGCCACTGCACCCAGCTCTCTGAGCTTCTTCTATAACTTTGAGCCACAATACTACTTCCTCCAATATCTCTTATTTAATTAGCAATACAGTGAACTCTTTTAAGAGGTATAATTTTTACTGCATTTCAGGTAGTGCTGCAGTACTTACGTACTATAATACTTAAAATTGTGTGTTTGTGTGCGTGTGCATGCGTGTGCGTGCGTGCGTGCGTGTGTGTGTGTGTGTCTTACATGCACTCAGGGCTTTGCACTTGCCCAGCTTGTTTGCATAGCTGGTGATCTAAACTTGAGCCATGCTTCCAGTGTGGCATTGTGCTGATTAAATAGGAGATGAAGTTTTTCACATTTTCTGCTGGGATTGGCTTAAAGTCTTGATCTTCTTATCTCAGGCTTCAGAATAGCTAGGATTACAGGCATGAGCCACTGACACATGGTAGGTACTTAGAATTCCTAAATTCAGGATTTTTTTTTTTAATTGTTATTGTGGGGCTTGAACTAAGGGCCTGGGCACTGACCCTGAGCTTTTTGCTCTAGCACTTTAACCCATAGCTCCACTTCCAGTTTTCTGATGGTAAATTGGAGATAAGAGTTTCACAGACTTTCCTACCCACAATGGCTTTAAATTTAATGGCTTTTAATAGCCTCTTAAAGCAGCTAGGAATATAGGCGTGAGTTACCAGCACCAGGCCATAAGTTCAAGATTTTATTATAATCAGATACGCTTTCAGAAATGTGTGTAGTATGTAAAACTCAGGTAATCTGAGTTTCCAGCCTCGGCAGGAAAATCTCTGAGACTTCTATCACTAACTAATCACAGAAAAAATAAAGTTGGAATTTGTGCTGTGCTCAAGTGGTAGAGTGCTAGCCTTAAGTCAAAGGAGCTTAAGTTGAGCCCAGGCCCAAGCTCCAGGACTGGCACAAATAATAATAATAATAATAGAAAGAATTCAGAATTACAAAGTCTACTTTTGCCTTCCTGCTTTTTTTCATGGTCCTATCTATGAACAGGTAGTCAAAACTTAGTTAAGGGGAAAAAAAAGGTATAAGAAGTGCCTGGGCACAAAGGTTGGTTCATGCTTGTAATCCGTAGGTGCCTGAGTTCTAGAGGTTAACAGCTCCAGGCTAGACTGGGCAGAAAAGTTGACAAGACTTTGTCCAAAATAATTGGGAAAAGAGCACAACTAACTCAAGTGACAGGGTATCAGCCTAGAATATGTAAGCCCAGTACCACAAAGAAAAAAACACTCAAACACAATAAATCCACATTTATACAACCAATACCGTGTGCTATCAGTACATTCATTCACTTTCCACAGTGATTTAAAGTTTTTCCTCTTCCTTCATAAATTTCTTATGCGACTCCTTTGCTCTTTTAGATGATTGCACCAAGGAAACAGAAGCTGTCTGAATAGTGCTATATCATCTCTCCATGACTAATTCTACATAATATATCTGTGTCTGCAAATTTCTTCCCATCTCAAAGATTTTGAGCCCACTGAAGGCCACTCCCCCATAAAAAGTCTTTTTACTTTTTCAAACAATTTACTTTTGTGGTTAACATAGAATCTGATTACATCGACATAATCTCCCCACCCCCTTTTTGTGTGTGCTGGGGCTTGAATTCAGTTATGGTCTCTGAGCCTCTTTGTGCTCAATGCTGTGCTGTACCACAGTGCCACTTCCGGGTTTTGTTTTGTTTTGTTTTTTTGAGTAATTTATTTGAGATGAGTCTCATGGACTTTTCTGCCTGTGCTGGCTTGGAACAGTGATCCTCAGATCTGAGCCTCCTGAGTAGCTAGGATTAGAGGTGTGAGCCACCAATGCCTGGCTATTTCCCCCTTTTTATTGAGTCCACTTCAAATATAATCTCTCAATAAACAAACCAAACTAGCCCCTCCCTTGCCACCACATTTCCTTTTAACTGCTGTTGTCTCCAGTGTCTTCCCGTTCTTCATCTAATCAGCTTTAGTCAGCTTCTCATTACTCCATGACTTGCAAGTCCTCAGTGAACATCACCTACGCCATCCATGACATAAAAGCCAACGGATGTGTTTTCTTCATCCTTTTTAACTAGGCAACAACTGATACCAATGACTATTCCTTATTGAAGCACTTTCCTACTTTTACAAGCCTGGTTTCCCTTGAGGTCTTCTTGGACTGTCTTCTTTCCCCACTTTGCCAATGCTGGGTTTGAACTCAGGGCCTGGGCACAACCCTTGAACACTTTTGCTCAAGGCTAGGGCTCTGCCACTTGAGCCAAAGTGCCAACTCTGGCTTTTTGTTTTTTCCCCATGTATGTAGTACCAAGGAATTGAACCCATATTGCCTAAGTATTAGGGAAACATTCACTAATACTCAAAAGGAAAAAGAAGTGAAATTTTGGTCTCATATTTATTTGTTACTTAACCTACTAAAACAGTGAAGATCGAAGCCAGGTACCAGGGGCTCATGCCTGTAATCCTAGCTACTGAGGAGGCTGAGATCTGAAGATCCCAGTTGGAAGCCAGCCTGGGCAAGAAAGTCTGTGAGACTCTTATCTCCAATAAACTACTCACAAAAAGCTGGAAGTGGCACTGTGGCTCAAGTGGTAGAATGCTAGCTTTGAATAAAAGGAACCCAGAAGCAGCACCCAGGCCTAGACTTCAAGTCTCAGGACTGGCAAAACAAAAATAACCACCACAAAAACAACAACAAAAACAGTAAAGATCAAGGACTATTGTTAAAACTTGGTGTTACTGAATAATTTGCATTAAAGACTAGATACAAAACACTAAATGCTTTCTAAATATGTGTACAGCTATTTGAATGATTTTACTTAATAGATACATAATAGCATTGGAATAATAAAAGACATAGCTATGATCACTGTCCATTTTGATCACAGGGAATTATGTTAATGCTTTTGGATGAAAGCATTGCCATTAGAACTACACAACTTATTTCAGGCAGAAGGCATATTTTTTGGTATTTCCCCCATTTCATTATACTCACAAACCATAATGAGTCTATGTTTTGTCTCTCCTTATAAAATCAATTATATATGCATGTGTGTGTGTGTGTGTGTGTGTGTGTGTGTGTGTGTGTGGTAGGGGAAACTAGTGGAGTGATATGTGTCATTACTCCTGACAAGAATAAGATAAAGACCATGTCTGATTTGCTTTGTATTCTAATTCTAATAAAGTAGATTCAAAAGAATAGTAATAGAATAGACTATGAAACATTTAAAACCTTTAAAATCAATTTTAGATAGCTAGAGCTCTACCACTTGAGCCACAGCACCACTTCCAGCTTTTTTTTATATGTATGTGGTACCAAGGAATCAAACCCAGGTATTGAGGAATGGAACCCAGGTCTTCATGCATGCTAGGCAAGCACTCAACCACTAGTCCAAACTCCCAGCTGTTCATTTGTATTATTATGTAAAATTAGAAGTTGTTAAATCTCAAATCGTGCCCTTGTTTGGCTCAAATTTGACAGAGAAATATTAGATCTTCTTAGCCAGTATTTTCCACAGAGGTATTAATAGTGCAGAGGAACTCCTTTTTAATGTATCTTTTATAGATATAAATCCTGCTTTCAAGGACAGAATCAACATAAATATACTAAGTAGAGACAATTTGTAGCTAATAGTCATATATTAATTTAAGAATTTGAAGACTGAAATGAAATAACTTGAAAAGAAATATTCTTCTATGACACTGACATTACTTTCTAGGACACAAGTAAGTGTCCAAACTTAAAACATTCATGTAGTAAAAGACTTAATTTATTAGATTCCTGGCCAATGAGGAAGACATCAAGATGGGCAATAAGATACAGAATCAGATTAAAAGAAATAAGAAAATGTAGGAATGCTTTATTATAATTAGCAGTACAATTGTTTAACTAAAGTTTAATAAAAATCTTTCATCTATGACTAAGTGACTTTAAAAGATGTGTCCTTATACCTTAGTTCTAAAATCTATTTCAAAAGTTAAAGTTAAATGAGTGGGCTGTCTACCCCTCCTTTGTTACTTAATACTGCAAGTGCTGATAAAATGGCTTCCCTAAGCAGAAAGAAATCAAACATTTCCTGCCAAGCTTACTGAGGAACCCTACACCACATCAGATCCGCATGATAGCAGCTCAGCACTTGGCTGTATTGACAATCTCATGTTTCTTATTTTATGTACTTGAACACATTTGTGAGGGCAGATGGGGAATTGAACCTCTTATAATTGAAAAGTCATTTTAACATTTCAAAGCTAATTTCTAGAGGTGATGTGAGACTTTGAGACTGTGTGAGGGGAAGGGTAAATGATGACATTCACAACATCCAACTAAGCATCCTTAGGTTAATTATACATAACAAAAAATAGTTGAAATATAGTGAACACTGTCAAGGAAGACTTTTTTTTTCCAGTTTAAAATAAATAGGATGTGTTCTTCTATGAAGACTTTTATTTTCTTAAAATCTATTATTTGTTCCTTTTGTATATACTATAATGCATTCTAATACTTAGATATTGCAAACTATGATTCTCCAGAAAGAACATGTTTATGATTGAATTTTAAATTTGGTTGCTTATAGTTGTATATAATGTAATGCGATCGGTAAACTACCTTCTGAAGCATATGCATGCTTTGGTTTGTCCTGAGACTTAAATGTGATTCTTTTAAAATGCTCTTGAATGCTGGGCATGGTGGCTCATGCCTGTAATTCTAGCTACTCAGGTGGATGAAATCTGAGGACTGCTGTTCAAAGCCAGCCCCGGTACCCCAGTCTGTGAGACTCATCTCCAAATTAACCACCAGAAAATGGGAAGTGGCTCTGTGGCTCAAGGAGTAGGGGGTAGCCTTGAGCTGAAGAGCTCAGGGATAGCACCCAGGCCCAGAGTTCAAGTCCCATGACCAACAAAGCAGAAGGAAAAAAAAAGAACTCTTAAATTTAGACATAACAGATTTAATTCTCTGATAGATTCTGGTATACAATATTAGAATATTACAATAAAGTTAATGGATAATGTGTTGTAAGGCTTTCCCTATTCCTAGAATCTACATATTCAGAAACTAACAACTATATTTTATTTTAAAAAGTATGTGTATAGATAAAAAGCCTGAGAATCAATATCATACATGGGCAAAGGGAATGGACACAGTGGGTACAGATATAATTCCATCATTGCTGAAATACTGCACAATAATTGTATGACACTAAGGTTCCATACTAAAAAGAAATATAATTTAAATAAAATATGCCAACATTCCAAACTCTCCAAAAATTTAGTAAACTACGACAGATGTGGTCTATTTTTAGACGAAGCAAATTATAAAAACTAATCCTTAAAATCACAAAATTAGCCAGGTACTGTTGGATCATACCTCTTATCCTAGCTACTCAAGAAGCTGAGATTTGAGGATCACAGTTCAGAGCTAGCCTGGACATGAAAGTCTGTGAGACTCTTATCTCCAATTAACCCACCAGAAACCCAGAAGTGGTGCTGTAGCTCAAAGTGGTTACAGCACTAGCCTTGAGCTGAAGAGATTGGGAACAGCACCCAGGGACAGAGTTCAAGTCCCATGACCGATCAAAAAAAATTTATGTTATCAGCTAAACAAACAATAAGCAAATAAACTTGAATTCCATAGCTCAGTCAATTAATGGGGAGCAGGAGATGGAAGAGAATGCCAGAGATTATAGAAAGAGAAATAAACAAAGAAAGAGAAAGTAGAAAGGTGGGGGGGAGAATAAAGGGCAAGAAAAATGGAGGGAGAGAAAGGAAAGGAGAAAGGGATAAAGGAAAAGTGGATAGGAAGGAGAGAGAGAGAGAGGGAAGTGTACTTAAATTTACATTTCACTTATGTTGTGTTCCCTAAGTCTGACATTCATGAATACCTTTCTATTATCTCATTCTAAAACAGAGAAGAGTGACTGGAAATTTGATGGGTAAACAATCTGCTGTTATTTTCAGCAGAAGGTTTATATTTATACTTTCTATCTTATCTTAAATCCTACTACACTACTACAGTATAGAGGGAAATAGATTTTGATTTGGGGGGGGCAGGGGCCAGCCCTGGGGGACTAAACTCAGGGCCTGTGCACTGTTCATGGGTTTTCCTTAAGGCTATATCACTTGAGCCAAAGTACCATTTCCAGCTTTTCTATGTATGTGGTACTGAGGAATTAAACCCGGGTCCTGCATGCTAGGCAAGCCCTGGGTTTGATTCCTTGGTACCACATACACAGAAAAAGCTGGAAGAGGTGCTGTGGCAGATGTGGTAGAGCTAATCTTGAACAAAAACTGTCCAAGGGGGCCAGGAGTTTGGCCTAATACAAAGACCTAGATTCAAATCCTTGGTACCACATACACAGAAAAAGCCAGAAATGGTGCTAGGGCTCAAGTGGTAGAGCTCTAGCCTTGAGAAGGCCCAAGGACAGAGCCCAGGCCCTGAGTTCAAGCCCCAGGACTGCACCATCGCCCCCCCTCACCAAAAAAAAAAAAGGACAGAAAAAAATGTTTTCAAATAAACAATATGGTAAAAGAAACACTTCAGAAAAGACATTGAAATACTGCAATTACCATCAAAACACAGTTAACCTTGTATTTTTTTATTCACATAAAAAGTAATAACATATATAAGAATATATATATATAAGAATCAGAATGTAATTTTTTGTTTCTAGCATTTTCAAATAAAATATTTTTTTAAAGAATAGGAAATTACTCAGAATGAACATTAGCTTGATGTGAAAGATAAAATACTTATGTGGAAAAGCAATCTTTATTCACAATAAGTAATAGGAGCACTAAATGGACATTCAACTGTGTCACTCTAGACTCACTCCAATTTTACTACCATTCCTTAACCTCTCAAGACAAGCAATACACTCATTTAAGGGATATTCTTCCTTCTCACAAAAATGATAACTTCTGCAAAACATCAGGTCCAGCTAATCAAATGTCTGTTCAGTTTTCACAGGGAGTTTCTCATAGGATTTTAAAATAAGAGAGTTGTGTGTTAATTGCCGGGTTAAATTAAAAATAAATAGTAAGTTTTTAATCTCTCTCCCTGCCCCCAGTTGTGAGACTTGAACTCAGGGCTGGAGCGCTGTCCCAAGCCTCTCTGTGCTCAAGGGTAGCACTCTACCACTTGAGCCACAGCACCACTTCTGGCTTTTTTCTGTTTATGTGGGACCAAGGAAATGAATCCAGGGATTTATGAATGCTAGGCAAGTACTTTACCACTGAACCACCTTCTCAGCCCTCTATTTTATTATGTAATAGCAATTAGAACATATATCAAAATACTTAGTTTTATTTGCATGTGGATTCCCCCAAGATCTAAGAGTGAAATATTTTATTTATAAAGTATTTTTATTGTAATTAATAGAAGGGTTACATTATATTCACCAGATAGAAGGTGCATTACTTTGATACCCTTTCTCATGACATGGTCCCCATTTCCCTCCCCCCATTTATAAAGTATTTTTGTTAGTGCTTATATAATCATAACATTCAATACTTGCTTAAGAAGTTAAAAAAAGTTAATGAGGAAAATAAAAACATTCATCTCATAAATATTATGCAAAATTATATAAATGATACTTTCATTTCAAATATTTGGAATTTCAAGGCATTTCTTTATAACTTCCACAATAATTATCAAAGGACCCATGATTATATAATGCTTTGGTAAATAACAAAACCACTCTCATCATTTGTATTCATAAGCACCCTTTAGCCTAAAGCAGTAATTACAAGTCATGAGATTAGTTAGCCATAAAATCAGGTTAGTGGGTTGTGACTACTATTTAAAAAGGAAAATAAGCCAGGCACTGTGGCTCACACCTGTAATCCTAGTTACTCAGGAGGCTGAGATCTGAGGATCAAGGTTGAAAGCCAGCCCGGGCACAAAAGGACCTCAAACTCTTCACTCCAATTAACCTCTACAAAATGGGAAGTGGGGCTTGGCTCAAGGGTAGGGCAGTAGCCTTGAGTGGAAGAGCTCAGAGACAGTGCCCAGGCCAAGTTCAAGCCCCATGACCCATAAAAAGTAAATAACTAAATAAAGTAAAATATCAGAGCATGGTAACAAGGTTTATCTCTGAAATTTTACAGAAAAATTGTTGTAAAACCATCATTGTAAAAAAAAAAACAATATCTATATTACAAACTTATAATTTGGCCATGCTTTAAACTGTATTGTTTGTAAGATAAAAGCCATGACAAAGTGAATCTGTGATGACGCTATTGATAAAACAAGGTTGGAAAAGGAAATAATTTATTGTGGGAGTCCTGATATGTAATATTTTCTGCCTGCCCTAAATGGATTTACTAGCTAGTATTTCTGTTGGTTCCCTACCTCACTTTGCATCCCAACATTCTACCTAATCATAGTCATGACCATTAGCTTTCCAAGTCAGATAACTATTACATACTTGGGGTGTGGGGGTAGTTGTGGGCAGTTCTGGGGCCTGAAACTTAGGGCCTGAGCACTGTCCTTGGTCTCTTTCCTCAAGGCTAGAGAGCTCTACCACTTGAGCCGCAGCACCTCTTCTGGCTTTTTCTACGTATATGGTACCGAGGAAGTGAACCTGGGTTTTTGTGCGAGCTAGGCAAGCACTCTACCACTAGGCCAAGCTCCCAGCCCTGAGGTAAGTATTAATTTTAGGAACAATTGAATAAGATTAAAACCTGAAAACATCTAATGTATTCTTACCTGTTGGTAGTCCTTTTCCTCTCAATCGGTCCCGAATCGCCTGGCTTCGATCAGACTTTTGTTCATTGTTACGGGAAAGCTGATCAGTCTGTACACAGGGAACCAAAAATCAGTTAACTAGATTGAAGTTGTAGCTAAAATGACTTAAATTTTACAACAGTAAACTCAAAATGCTCTTTTTTTCAACTACTTTCATCTCTTATGTTCTAATTTTTTTAAAAAGATGTATTGTACTCATAATTGATACGTTGAATTGAAATTTCTTTCTACAACTATTAAAAGTTTATTAATAATAAATTATATAAAATTCCTAATCATTTTAGTTTCGGTACTGACTATAACCATTCACAAAAGATATTACTTAAAAAGAAACTTTTTTTAGATTTTACATACCAGGATTAAATTTGTACTAAATTTACACTGGTGGGAACAGATTTCATTCAAATCAATGCTTTCTTCTTTTCTTTCTTTTTTTCTTTTTGTGCCAGTAGTATGGCTTGAACACAGAGTTTCAAACTCTTGCTTAGCTTTGTTTTGCTTAAGGTCCGCTGTACTACCACTTGCCTGTGCTTCTGGATTTTTGCTAGTTAAATGTTTGATTTGAACTTCAATCCTCAGATCTCAGGCTCCCTACTAGCTAGGATTACAAGAGTAAACCGACTGCATTTGTTATCGAGGCTCTTTTCAGTGTTGATCCTAGGGCTTAAACTCAGGACCTGGGCCCTGTCCCTAAATCATTTTACTCAAGGCTAGTGCTGCTCAACCACTTGTGTTTGTCACTTCTTTGTGCATTTTGTTTTTTAGTTTGGTCTCACAGACTTTCCCATCTGGGTTGGTATTGAATGGCAGTCTCAAATCTCAGCCTCCTAAATAGCTAGAATTACAAGTAGCTAGGATTACATGATGCCCAGCCTCCATGCTCTTGTGAGCCTTTTCAATAAAAAAAAAAAAAAAAGGTTTTGGTAGTCTTAAATGTCAAGAGCTTTAACCAAGAATATTTGTTTAAAATAAATCATGTCAAAGCTGGTGCGGTGGCTCACGCCAGTAATCCTAGCTACTCAGGAGGCTGAGATCTGAGGATCAAGGTTTCAAAGCCATGCCAGGCAAAACAGGACCTGAGGCTCTTAGCTAGAGTTAACCTCTAGAAAACAGGAAGTGGGGCTTGGCTCAAGAGTAGGTTGGTAGCCGGGAGCTGAAGAGCTCAGGGACAGCACCCAGGCTGAGTTCAAGCCCTATGGCCCACAAAACAAATAAAAATAAAAGTAAAAGTCAAATTAGATCAAATTTTACATTCTAAGGGATGAAAAGTTAGTACACTGATTTGTTCAGACAAATGACTAGCAGGAATATTGAAATAGAAAGTAGAAGAGAGAGAGAGAGTAAGAGTAATTGCTTAAACCTAGTACCAAGAGCACGGATCCATTCTCAATACTTAGATAAACACCAGAATAATAACACATCTCTTCTAATCCTTTCTTACTGAAATTTGATTAGAAATCTATCAAAAGTAATATATTCGAGTTTCAAGCATTCTGTTGCCTACTTATAAAGAGACTTAACAGGAAACATTTCAGAAATAATATTCTTGAATTCCATTTATGACATTAGTATAAATTATACTGTAGCAGAAGACATAGTGAACACCCTGCATACTTGGGAATAACTGCTCTGAGGCAGCGATCAACAATATTCATTAAACTTTTTTTTTTTTTTGGTGGGTCATGGGGCTTGAGTTGGGCCTTGGAGCTGTCCCTGAGCTCTTGAGTTCAAGGCTACTGCCCTACCCTTGAACCAAGTCCCATTTCCTGTTTTCTACCGCATAACTGGAAGTAAGAGTCTCAGCTTCTTTTGTGCCTAAGCTGGCTTTGAATCTCGATCCTCAGATCTCATCCTCCTGAGTAGCTAGGCTTACAGGTATGAACCACCATGCCCCAGCTTTAAACTTTTCTTTCTTTTTTTTTTTGGAGGGGGGCAAAGGAATTTTATTTTTGGAAACAGACTTAAAACCCCCTCCCCACCTTCCTCTGTCCTTGGACACATTTTGCTCAAGGCTAGTGCTCTGCAACTTGAGCCACCACGCCATTTCCAGCTTTTTCTGTGTATGTGCCACCAAGGAACTTAACCCAGGGCATCATGCATGCCAAGCAAGCACTCTACCACTAGGCTACACTCCTTGCCCCATTTAGTGAACTCTTATTTAACAGTTACTAAGTTCCAAGTACTTATCGCCTGAAGTGCTTGAAATTTTTATTTAACAGATAAATTATTCTCATATTACAGATAAATTGAAAAATAGCAAAAAAAAAAAAAACTTCTAAGTATCTTAAAGGCACTCAATCCTAAAAGTTATCTTCACTAATGTTCAGTAGTGAATGACATGTTCCAATATCCAATTTAAGGTAAAAATTCTGTGATATTGGAAAAAAACAAGTAGGAAACAAGTAAGATGGCCTGCTGACATCCACTCTCTTCTGTGAAATCTTAAGAGCTTCATAAGAAGACACAGATAAAAATATAAACTTGAGATCATAAAGATGCAAGTTCCAGTTATGTCTATTTGCCATGTGTGTGGCTGCAGATAAATTATCTAACTGAATTTTAGTTTCATCATCTCCAAAGCGGACAAAAACATTTTTTAGGATGGAGTTGTTAAATGAATTAATGTGATAATGTGCATAAGCAATGCAGCAAAGGGCCTGGAACAAAATATAGCTGTTAAGAGTTGCTTCTGGGGCTGGGAGTTTGGCCTAGTGGTAGAGTGCTTGCCTAGCATGCATGAAGACCCGGGTTTGATTTCTTGGTACCATATACTTAGAAAAAAAAAGAAAGAAAAGAAAGGAAGGAAGGGAGGGAGGGAGGGAAGAAAAGAAAAGAAAAGTGAGAGGCGCCTTATTATATTCAGTACAAATAAAATTGCACTTAGGTGCATGCTGGTGGCTCATACCTATAATCCCAGCTACTCAAGAAGCTGAGATCTGAGGATCCCAGTTCAGAACCAGCCCAGACACCAGAAAACTAGAAGTGATGCTGTGGCTGAAGAGGGAGAGTGCTAGCCTTGACCTGCAGATCTCAGAGACAGCTCCCAGGCCCAGAGTTCAAGCCCCATGACTGACCAAAAATAAAAAGAGTGGAAAGTGAATATATTCCTGGAAGCCATACAAGATCCTGATGAAGATGGGAAAAGTAAACCACCAGGGGCAAAGAATTAAGAGGAAGCTAGAAGGAACACTGGATGGCAGCAACAAATCTGTAGCCATCATCACTGACGTACCTTAACACTAAAGAACAGATAAAGTTCAGATCCAGATTAGTTATAAACACCAAGGGGGACCCAAACTAGGTAAACATGATAGGCTACAATTTCAGAAACAAAGAGCTGGATGGTACAGCTAAATACAAATTTGTTTTTGTTGGAATTCCAGGATGAAATAAAATGGAAGATGCTAAGTGTGAGGACAATAGGGCAGCAATACAAGCATGGACGCTTCCTATGTACTACAAATGCTGGTATCCAGAGTGTGAGAAAGATTGAGAGGTGCTCAATGGATCCGATAAGTGAATGATCAAGAAAGGACTATAAAGGAAAGTGTATGCAACCTTTAAGAAAAAAAAAAAATCCCCTATGAACCAGCAATTCCACCACTGGGCATTTACCCAATGGTCCAGACACAAGGACATACTAAATCCACTAGCACAATGATGTTCATTGCAGCACTTTTTACCATAGCAAAGATATGGAACCAACCCAGATGCCCCTCTGTTGATGGTTGGATCAACAAGATGTGGTATTTATACACAATAGAATTCTATGCTGTCATCAGAAAGAACAATATGTCACCATTTGTAAGGAAATGGAAAGACTTGGGAAAAAATTGTATTAAGTGAAGTAAGCTAGACCCAAAGGAGCATAGGCTCAATGGTTTCCCTCATCTGTAATAATTAGTACACATCTAGAACTCTCCTAGCAGAGAATTACAACAGCTCAAACCCTAGATACATAAGGCCATGTAGGATGAGGCCAAATTAATGGACCTCCCAGACATGGAAAACAAGAGCTTAATTATTATTATTATGTATTATGTTTTTCTCTCTGCTCGTGGGTTACCCTTTGGTTAATCTCATATTGTTACAGTAGCTCACTTTGTTACCTGGTATATTATATAGATGTTTACTTGTTTATTTGAAATAGGAGGAGAAAAATGAGGGGAAGGGGGTGGGAAAAGGGAAATGGGAACAAAAACATAAGAAGAGATATCAAAGTGTGAGAAGTAATGCACCCTCTATCTAGTGAATATAACTGTAACCCCTCTATGCATTGAAATTTTTTAAATTATTTTAAAAAAACTCTCTTCTGAATATTAATACATTTTTCACTAGATTTTACAATGATGAAGCATTTTAAGAGCTTCTCAGGAAATCATCTAAGAAATAGAGCAAAACCAGACATTTTTAACATGAACATGCTAGGACTCTAACGTTCTAGAATAATGTTCTAAAAGAAGACCAACTCTAAGTAGTTTATAAAGGCTATCATTTCAAGCAAGCAACATTAGAACAATAAACCCAATACCCTATTTGTAATCTTCATGGAGAAAATATAAGTACGAAGTTATCTTAAAGAGAATACTTAAATGCTAAATTTTAAATGCATAACAAGCTGGAAAGGGAGCTTACCACAGCCAGATTTCCCAGAACCAGTTTTACCAACTGTTTCACATAGGAAAAGGAAGGCGCACAATTGCTATTCCTAATGTGAGCACTGCAAGCATCCAGGACAGTCCGGACAGAAACCCGAGCATAAATAACATCCTCACACATTCCAAGCAATATGCTGTTGAGATGATCTCCAAGTTTAATAGGCTAAAAATAAAGGAAAAGCCATGTTAATCTTTAACATTAAATCCTGTTTCTACTAGGAAAAAAAAAAAGAAAAAAACACGCCATTCTAGGAATCCTAGTGAGTTCTATCTCTGCTGGAATTGATTTCTGAAGACCAAAACAATTTTTTGACAGAAAACGGTTCACATACATCTTCCTGAACAGGGAGTATTACAGGAAAAAACAAACAAACAAAAAAAAAAAAAAAACACTTTTTTTGGGGGGCCAGTCCCAGCCTGAACACTGTCCCTTGGGCTTTTTCCTCAAGGCTAGTGCTGTGCCACCTGGGCCACAGCACCACTTCTGGATTTTCTATGTATGTGGTACCGAGGATTTGAACCTGGGTCTTCATGAATGCTAGGAAGGCACTCTAACACTAGGCCAAACCCCCAGCCTATTTTCTTTTTCTTTTTTCCTTTCTTTCTTTCTTTCTTTCTTTCTTTCTTTCTTTCTATTAAGACATAGAATTGATTATTCAAATGTTTTGAAAACTAATACCCATGTTACACCATTTAGTGGGAAGTATTCTATTTTCTATTACTCAATAGTTATTTATATGTATACCATGGGGAAAAAGAACTATCTCCTAATATCCTATAAGACATCCTATTTTCACTATAGATAAATATAATTGGTCATTTCCACAATAAAGTATAAGATATTACATGCTGCAATAGCTTCAGCTGTGGCTCAAGTGGCAGAGCGCTATCCCTGAGGAAAAGAAGCTCAGGGGCAGCTTCTGAGCCCCAAATACAAGTCTCAGAACCAGGATTTGTACGTACATTTGCAACACTGTACACACACACCTTCTAATTATCTGATAAAATCTAGAAGCTAGAATGAGACTTTTTTAGTTAACCAAATTTGTAAAATATAGCAAAATGCTCCTCCCCCCAAAAAAACATGAAAAACAATCAACATCATCCACTAAGAAATTCAAGCAAAACTTAAAAGAAGCCACTGCAGAGTTCAATATGTTCAGTTGTAGAATGTGCTTCTGAATGAGGCCCTAGGTTAAATCCCCAGCCACCAAAATAAATGTGTGTGTGTGTGTGTGTGTGTGTGTGTGTGTGTGTGTGTGTGTGTGTGTGTGTAAAGACAGATACTACAGAGCTGAGGGTGGAGTTCAGTAGTAGAGCATGTGCTTATGGATGAGGCCCTAGGTTCAATCACCAAAACGAGTATATCTAACGATTCATCCATACATACCATACATATTTAGACACACACACACACACACACACACACAAAACATAAAAATTTAAAACAGTAATAATACTAAGGAATGGTAAGAAGAGTAACTTGGGTTTTCCTCTACTGCTGATGGGGAATAGGGGAGACCAAGCCAAAACCATGTGCCATGGATGGGAACATCCAGCCCTCCCGCTAAACAAGGCTGTCAGTGGCCACCTACTATGATTCTGTATAGCACAGAATGATGTCACAAATATCCTAATGACTCTTCTGTTCACAACTGACACTCTATCGCTTGAATCATGCCCCTACTTTTGGAGGTTTGTGTTAGTTATTTAGAAATAAGTATTAAGGATTTTTGTGACCTATCTGGTCCTCAAACTTGATCCTCAAATCTCAGCTCCTGGGATTATAAACATGAGTCACTGACACCTGGCTATAATCCCTCTTATAAATCATCATATTAGATGAAATAAAATATACTCTCATTTCTCTTACATGTGAATTCTTAAACATGATTTCTCATATAATTACGTTTGTGCATGCATAAATACATTTCAATAAAGGCTTTCATTGAATGTGATATGTATCTCGGGCTGGCTTTGAACCTATATTCCTGCTGAGACTTTCCTGTCTCTGTGTCCTGAATGTTGGGATTACAGACAAACAGCACCATGCCTGGTTGAGTGTTTGCAGTGGTCAATTCCTTTTCTCAGACTGAATTGTTGAAATCTGGGTAATCATTGCTGCATTCCTGAGAATAACTGCACTTGAACGCTGTTAGTACAGAAATAGTAGTATGCCTTCCAACATGCTACAGAGTACATGAGCTTTTCCAAAAGTGTAAAACTAAAATGTCAAAAGTACAAAATGTTCACTTACTTGGCTCTGGGGTACTTCATGATCTGCTCCCCAATACAGTGTCATTCCAAGAGAATAAATATGGATCTAGAAATATAATTTTTAAAGTTAGGATAAAATTAGAAAAACAATTTTAGCAAAATCTATATATTTTGTTCTAAAGAAAGCATGGCATGTAATTTGAGAAGACTGTGGTTTTACATATTACAATAAAGAAAATGAGAGGTTAGAATAAAATGATTAAAATTATTATAATACACATTTTTTCAATTCTGAGTTCACAATGTAATCATTTTTATTATGTTTTCTTTAATTTTTTTTTTTTTTTGGGCAGTTCTCGGCCTTGAACTCAGCAGGGCCTGAGCACTGTCTTTGGGGCTTTCTCAAAGCTAGAGCTCTATCACTTGAGTCACAGACCTGGCCAAACTCCTGGCCCCATTTTTTAAAAATTTTAATGCAAATTATAGCACATACATATTTTTTTTCTTTTCTTTTTCTTTTTTTTGCCAGTGCTGGGGCTTAAACTTGGGGCCTGGACATTGTACTTGGACAGTTTTTGCTCAAAGCTAATACTCTGCCCAGTAAGCCACATCACCACTTCTGGTTTTCCTATGTATGTGGTATGGTGGAATCAATAGGGCTAGATGAGCTTCCTATCACTAGTTCATACTCCCAGCCCGCAAATACTTTTTTTTTTTTTTTGGCCAGTCCCTGAACTTGGGTTCAGGAATTGAGCACTGTTCTTGGGTTTTTTTCCTGAAGGCTACAGCTCTACCACTTGAGATACAGCACCACTTCTGGCTTTTTTCTATGTATGAGGTACTGAGGAATCAAACCCAGGTCTTTGTGCATGCTAGGCAAGCACTCTCCCTCTAGGCAAAACTCCCAGTACCCCACAAATACATATTCTTATTTTCCCCTTCTTCTATAGAATGTAAGAAATCTTAAAACTTACTCTTTGCCTTACTTTCCCAAAGAGATTTTTCTGCTTGGAAATCTTTTTTTTTTTTTTGACTGCTATATAGAATTTTACTGTTCATTGTTAATTTACTTTGTTATTAACAGGCAATTAAAGTTTTTCTACATTTTTGACATTACAAGTAATGTTTTCACAAACATTAATGTCATTTTATATATTGGAGCTATTTCTCCTAAATTAATTCTGAAGTAATGTATACAGAACTTGTATTCTTGGGGCCGGGAGTTTGGCCTAGTGGTTAAAGTGCTTGCCTAGCATGCATGAAGACCCGGGTTCGATTCCTCGGTACCACATACATAGAAAAAAGCCTGAAGTGGTGCTGAGGCTCAAGTGGTAGAGCTCTAGCCTTGAGAAAGTCCAAGGACAGTGCTCAGGCCCTGAGCTCAAGCCCATGACTGGCAAAAAAAAAAAAAAAAAAAAAGAACTTGTATTCTTTTTCTTTCAAGTTAAGATGTTCTAAAAAGTACAAGGCCCAAGGTTTGCACAGTGACTATATTTGTAAAAGCTGATATAATGAAAATACGTTAAATGACAGGTACTACACTTAATATACTACCAGAAAGTTAAGTCTATAGACAGTATAACAGAATGATGAAGGGACACTTAAAGATGAGGATTCCTTTTTTCTTTTTCGGGTTTTGTTTTTGTTTTGTTTTGGAGTTCTTAGGATTAAATTGTAAAGCAAGACCTGTATAATTACTTATACCTCCAAACCCAAGAGCTAAATTTCTATAATGCTTTGGTACCTCTCAAACTCAGTATCTGAGGCCTGAAATTTTTAAAAAATGAAAGCAAAGAAATGAGTGACACCATCCAAAAAAAAAAAAAAAAGAGAGAGAGAAAGAAATGTGCTCATTATTTGACTTATAAAGTGGCAACCCCTCTATATAACAGCTTAATAACGACATTATATTTAAAAAGAAAGCACATAACATGAACTATTTTTAGTGTATTGAGAATTTCAGTAGTATTAAGAATATTCACGTTGTTATCCAACAGATTTCTCAAACATTTTCATACTGCAAAACTGAAACTCTATGCCCATCCAATAAAAGCATTCTGTTATCTCTCTTAGTCCTCAGTAATTGTCTTATGACTTCTGTTTCAATGGCTATGATTCCTTTTACAAACTTTATCAAGGGGCTGGGAGTTTGGCCTAGTGGTAAGAGTGCTTGCCTAGCATGCACGAAGACCAGGGTTCGATTTCTCAGCACTCCACATACATAGAAAAAGCCAGAAGTGGTGCTGTGGCTCAAGTGGTAGAGTGCTAGCCTTGAGAAAGCCCAAGGACAATGCTCAGGCCCTGAGCTCAAGCCACAGGACTGGCAAAACAAAAAAAGGAAACTTTATCAAGTGGAGGAATATAACATGTGTCCTTTTGTGGCTGGCTTATTTGTTTGACATAATGTACTCAAATTATTCCATATAGCAACATGCCAACAGTACTTCCTTTTCCTTTTTTTGCCAGTCCTGGGGCTTGAACTCAGGGCCTGAACCATTGTACTTGGACTTTCTCTAGGCTAGTGCTCAACCACTAGAGCCACAGCACCACTTCCAGCTTCTTTCTATGTATGCGGTACCGAGGAATTGAACCCCGATCTTCATGCATGCTAGGCAAGCACTCTATCACTAGGCCAAACTCCTGGCCCTCCTTTTTCTTTTAATAGGTACATGATATTCATTGAATACATACACATCTTTTTTTTTGGGAGGGGGGCAGTCCTAGTGCTTGAACTCAGGGCCTGAGCACTGTACTTGAGCTTTCTCAAAGCTAGCACTCTAGCACTTGAGCCACAGTGCCACTTCCAGCTTTTCCTATGTATCAAACCCGGGTCTTCGTGCATGCTAAGCAAACACTCTACCACTAGCCCAAACTCCCAGCTCCTCTTTACTCACTTCTTTAATGAACATTTAGGTTATCTCTTCAGTGGCTATTGTGAATAATGTGGCAATTAACAAGCAAATGTAAGTTCTCTCTTTTAAATCATACTATGAATTCTTTTGGATATATATTCTGAAGTATTATTGTTGAATTGTATGGTATTTTTTACTTTTAGGAACCTCTATACTATTTTCCATAATGCCTGCAATGTTTTACATTTCTACAGTGCACAAAGATTCTCATTTCTTTTCATTGTTAGACTATAAACTAGGTGCAATAAACACTTAAACTGAGATTCCTTTAGGTTATCAGGAGTGTTGTAAAAAATTCCTAGTACATGCCAACACTCATAGAGAAGCCACAGTTGATTGCAATTCCATCTCTCTGAAATAATTTCAGAACTGCCAAAGAGCAAGCAGAAAAGGGGGGGGGGGGGAGTAAGAGGCTCAAAAACCCAAGTGCTATCGGGCACCAGTGGCTCACGCCTGTAATCCCAGCTACTCAGGAGGCCAAGATCTGAGCATCACAGTTCAAAGCCAGCCTGAAAACAAAACTTATCTCCAGCTAACCACCAGAAAACCAGAAGTGGCACTGTGGCTCAAGTGGTAGAGTACTAGCTAACCTTGAGCTGAAGAGCTCAAGGACAATGTCCAGGCCCAGAGTTCAGGCCCTACGACAAACCAAAAAAAAAAAAAAAAAAAAAAGGCCTTTTGTCCCCTCTACAACCTGTCCAATCATTCTTCAGAGACATTATCTCTAAAAACAAAAGCAAAAACAGCAATAACAAAAAAAAAAGCCCTGCCTATTTGCATAGCTGGTAATTCAGTAAAATTTTCATACAACTGTACACATGCAATTTAAAATACACTTTTATGCAGAAGTCCCAGTGAATGAAGGGAATATTTTTACGTGTTAACACATAAAACAAAGTGCTCCCTATTATTTACAATAAAATGCTAAGCACGGGACATTTCTGCATATAAATACCCTGAATATAACTTAAGTAAACTCTAGATCTATAAGCAATAAAATTAAAATGTGACGAGCCAGGCGTAGTGACTCATGCCTGTAATCCTAGCTACTTAAGAGGCTGAGATCTGAGAATCCCAGAGCAAAGCCAGGGCACTAAAGACTGAGACTCTTATCTCCAGTTAACCACTAGAAAACAGCAAGTGGTACTCTGGCTCCAGGGATAGGGTGGTACTTTGAGCTGAAGAGTCCAGGGACAGTACTCAGGCCCCAGAGTTCAAGTCCCATGACCAACCAAAAAAAAATAAAAAATGAAAAATAAAAATGTGTCATAACTAGTTATGTGTTTATAGAATAAGGATGAGAACAATTCTGTCCATATTTCAATATACATGCAAGTTGTGTTATATTTGAAATTCATATATCAAAGCAAGAGTACATCAATATATGATTATTCCCCTGATACATGTTTATGCTTAAATGATTAACAAAATACAATAAAAATTGATTTGAAAATTTGGAAGTTTCTGATTATATTATTCTGTAGATTTTTAGGATAGGTGTAAGCTAGAAGTTCAAATTAGATTCCCAAAGAAATACTCTAATAGTAGCCGGGAGCGGTGGCTCATGCCTATAATCCTAGCTACTCAGGAAGATGAAATCTGAGGATCAAGGTTCAAAGCCAGCCAGCTGGAGCACAAAAGAACCTGAGACTCTTATCTCCAATTAAACTCTAGAAAATGGGAAGTGGGACTTGGTTCCAGGGTAGGGTGGTAGCCTTGAGCTGAAGAGCTCAGGGACAACGCCCAGGCAGAGGGCTAGGGTGGTAGCCTTGAGCTCAAGAGTTCAGGGACTGGGCCCAGAGTTCAAGTCCTACTCCCTTCCCCCCCACCCCCACCAAAAAAGAAAAAGAAATGAACTGGGGGGAGGGAAATGGGGACAAAAACATGAGAAGGGGTAGCAATGTTTGTTAAGTAATGCACCTTCTATCTGGCAAATATAATGTAACCCTTCTATTAATTACAATTAAAATTACTTAAAAACTTTAAAAAGATGCTACAAATACAGCAAAAAGAAACAAACTGACAGTAATAGAAAGATTCCATACCCACTGTATTCCCAACACATGCTTCTGAATAGTCAGTCACCAGAGTGGCTTCCTGATTTTCTCAAACAATTCATTATTGCTCTAACATACGGCAGTACTGGTTTGGGGACCGATGTCACTGAGCAAACTGAGTAATCTTTTAGCAAAGCGGAAAAAATACTTTTGCATTTTTTTTTGCTGGTCCTGGGGCTTGAACTCAGGGACTCAGCGCCTGTTCACTGTAAAGGCCAGTGTTCTACCATTGGAGCCACAGAACTACTTTCAGCTTTATCTGTGTAGTTTATTGAAGATGAAAGTCGCATAGACTTTCCTGCCTGGGCTGGCTTTGAACTATGATCCTCACCTCAGACCTCAGCCTCCTGATTAGTTAGAATTACAACTGTGAGATACTGGTGCCTGGCTGCTCCTGAACTTTTACTAAGCTCTTGTTTTCTTTTTCCTTTCTTTCTTTCCCTTACTTTTTTTTCTTTTTTATTTTTATTTTTTTTGCGTGGGGGGGGGGGAGATGAAGGAGGAACCGAAGCAGTAAAGTGTTTGAACTCAGAATCTCACATTTTGCTACGCAAGTGGCTACTTGAGTCATGCCCCCAGTACTTTTTGCTTTGGTTGTCTTTCAGAAGGAGCGTCATACATTCTCCAATGGAGCTTTCTTTGTTTTGCATTTCCCCTACATAGGCTTCCTATATAGCTGGGATTATAGGCATCACCTACCACGTGTGGTTTGTTTTGTGAGGTGGGGTTTCATTAATTTCTTGTCCAGGCTAGGGTCTACCTATCATGTTCCTGATCTCCACCTTCCAAACAGCTGAGAATACAGGTATGAAGTATCATGGCCCAATCCTACATTTTTCTTTTATTGTGGATTCTAAATGCCTTACAGAAAGAATTCATAAATATCTACACAAAAATTTTCATAACTAGAGATGAAATTCTCCAATAAGTCAGTAGAAGTTATTAAAACAAAGATACCCATGAATTTACTGACATTTACTAGTTCTTATTTTTTTAAAAAACACTAGGCCCATTTAAGAGATTATAACCAAGGGGCTGGGAGTTTGGCCTAGTGGTTAAAGTGCTTGCCTTGCTTGCACGAAGACCCGGGTTCGATTCCTTGGTACCACATATGTAGAAAAAAGCTGGAAGTGGTGCTGAGGCTCAAGTGGTAGAGCTCTAGCCTTGAGAAAGTCCAAGGACAGTGCTCAGGCCCTGAGCTCAAGCCCAGGACTGGCAAAAAAAAAAAAAAAAAAAAAAATTAAAAAAAAAATAAATAAAAAATAAAAAAAAAAAACTGAGTACTCAACTTTAAAAAAAAAAAAAGAGATTATAACCAAAAGTGATGACCACACACAGAATTTAAGAAGCCATTTCACGGGCAAAAGATTCACAAGGTATATTATTATTAAATAAATCAGACAGGGCACAGGATGAAGTCCCTAGGGCTTGCTTCTTTCTTTCTTTCTTTCTTTCTTTCTTTCTTTCTTTCTTTCTTTCTTTCTTTCTTTCTTCCTTTCTTTCTTTTCTTGCTAGTCCTGGGGCTTGAACTCAAAGCATGAGCACAGTCCTTGGGCTTTCTCAAGCCTAAAGCTCTACTACTTGAGCCACAGCACCACTTCTCACTTTTTCTATGTTTATGGTACCAAGGAATTGAACCAGGTCTTCATGCATGTTAGGCAAGCACTCTACCACTAGGCCACATTCCCAAACCTAAAGTGTGCATTTCTGACAATCATTTTTCTTTCATTCTTTCTTTTTTTTTTTTTCCAGTGGGTCATGGGGCTTGGCCTCTGGGCCTGGTCGCTGTCCCTGAGCTCTTCAGCTCAAGACTACCACGCTACCCCTGGGTCTGGATGGTGTCCCAGAGCTCTTCAGCTCAAGGCTAACACCCAACCCTTAAGCCAAGCCTCACTTCCCATTTTCTAGAGATTAACTGGAGATAAGAGTCTCAAGTTCTTTTGTGCCCAGGCTGGCTTTGAACCTTGATCCTCAGATCTCAGCCTCCTGAGTAGCTAGGAGTACAGGCGTGAGTCACCACCCTGCTCTAATTTCTCTGATTAACCATTTACATCCACAGTGGATAATTTCTTACTTCTTGTCATTCTCTACACTTATAATTTTGAGAATGTTCTTTCTATGTATTTGTAACCATTTAAAATCCAGCAATTTCTCATGGCCCAAGGCAAATGCTACTTTGTTTATGACATCACTTAGTACTAAGTACTCTCCTCACAGACTTGATCAAATACCACTCCCCTACAGAGAAATCATCTCCTCCCGCCAACTGTCCTGTACACTTTGATCAGAATGCACATCCAAGTTATTTTTTAACCTTCCCCATAGAACGTACTTCATAACTCTTTGTAAATGTGAATGTATAGTCTCAGTTGTTTTAGTATTTTTCTGAAATTTATAATTTTGTCTAGAATGGTTTGAAATTCAAGTTTTTATCAATGACAATGGAGAAGCCCATTGTCTTGCCTATTCACATTAAAATAAAAAACAATTTTAATAAAGATTTAAAATTTAAGTTACCTTTTCAACATCAGAGAGAGATGTCAGTGATTGATTTTGAAGAACTTCTGGTGCAGTAAATGCTCGAAGATCCTGATTGGAAACATTTTCATCTGTAAATGACACACTACCAGACGGCAGCAAGAGTAGGGACCATGGAGAAATGATGAAGCCAAGAGCAGCAGGATCAGCTACGCTTACTGGTTTATAATTATTCCGGGGAAAAAAAAAAGAAGAGAAAATTTCTTAAAATTATTATCAGATGGTAGTATTATTTCAATATAATCCAGTACATATAATGTATTATATATACACATACATTGTGATTATACACATTAGAATCAATAGAGTAGGTATCATGTAAATGCAAATGCTAGCATGGTTAACAGCAATGACTTGATTTGGCTCAGTTATTCAAATCTGGGGGACTGATATGAAAAACTAGTGAATGCTCGTAACTGATAATAAAAAAAAAAATCAAACTTGGTTTAATTTTGTTTTTGGGGGTGTGGGTCATGGGTCTTGAACTCTGCCTGTGCGCTGTCCCTTAGCTCTTCAGCTCAAGGCTACCACCCTATCCCTGGGCCTGGGCATTAAGATTTTCAGGTCCTTTTGTGCCCAGGATGGCTTTGAACCTTAATTCTCAGATCTCAGCCTCCTGAGTAGCTAGGATTACAGGTGTGAGCCACCATATCCGGCTTCAATTTTTTTTAGGTGGTATACAGAAAAGGTGTATAGTTCAGTGGATTTAAATTTTAGAGGGAATTGTAGATTCCTTTAAGAAATTAAGTAAAAGCTATAGTCTTTCAAGACATGGTACAACAATATAAAACTCTGAAAGTTCTGGAGTTTACTGGTACACATAGCTCATCCACGCCAAATTCCCTAAGATTCCCTAATGTGGACTATAATGTTCTAAAAGTAAGTTTCCTCAGATTTAAGATTACTATGGTTCCTAAGTATAATAAAAGGATCTGGGAGACGTGGTTGCTATCCATTTTGGGGGTCAAAATGTTTTGGTTTACCAACCATGGTGTTATGACCCCAACACTCCGAATCTGAGGTAGGACAATTGAGAGTTTGAGGCTATCCTAGGTTACCTAGAGAGACATTTTCTCAAAAATCCAAACAAATTAAAACTCAAACCAATAATAAAAAAACACACACACATTTTTTTCCTTTGAATTGGAATGTTGTCACCTACAATGATCCATTGAACATTTTACTAGAACTTCAGGCAGCTTGTTTTATATTACCAATGTGATCACTGGAGTCTCTTTTTTTTTTTTTCCTTTGCCAGTCTTGGGCTTGAGCTCAGTGCCTGAGCACTGTCCTTGGACTTTCTCAAGGCTAGAGCTCTACCACTTGAGTCTCAGCACCACTTTCAGCTTTTATCTATGTATGTGGTACCGATGAGTCAATACTTGCGTACCCAATGCTATGGACATGGTATTGGAAATATAAACACAGCTACACAGACATAAAAATTTATGACTCTATAGACATAATGTATTATTACATAGATTAACATGTGTCTATGACATACAAGCCCTCAGCCTAATTTTAATTATGTTCTAAAATCTAAGTGTCAGTGATTGTATATAGATTCCCTTCTTGAATACTTATTTGTTAAACAAGTCATTTGAAATATGATGTAAAATCAATGTTAATAAATTCTTCAATGAAACGAAATGGCTTGTAAAAAAAAAAATCATGGTTCAAAGCCAGCCTGGGCATTACAGTACCTGAGACTCTTATCTCAATTTAACCACCAAAAAACTGGAAGTGATACTTGTGACTCAAAGTGGTAGAGCACTAGCCTTGAGCTGAAGAGCTTAGGGACAGTGCCAGGCCTCGAGCTCAAGCTCCTTGATCAACTCCCCAAAATAAAAAATTTAAAAAAAATTTTTTTTTGGTCAATGCTGGGATTGAATCTCAGAGCCTGGACACTGTCCTTGTGTACTTTTGTGTGCTGCTACTTGAGCCACATCACCATTTCCAACTTTTTCTGTGCGTTGTGCATGCTAGGGAAGCACTCTACCCACTTAGCCACACTCCCAGTCCACCCTCCACCCCCACACCCCCCAAAAAAGGCAACTTTACAGTTAGAAGACATCTTTCTAAAAGTACAGCTATCCATTAAGGTCAAAAGAGTCATTAGAAGAAAGTTGATTTTTGTCTTCCAATATCAAAAAGAAGAGCTGGGTGCGGTGGCTCATGCCTGTAATCTTAGCTACTCGGGAGGCTGAGATCTGAGGATCGTGGTTCAAAGCCAGCCTGGGTACTAAAGTCCAAGAGACTCTACTCTCCAATTAACCTCTAGAAACCCAAAAATGGTGTTGTGGCTCCAGGGGTAAGGTGGTAGCCTTGAGCTGAAGAGCTCAAGGACAGTGCTCAGGCCCAGGGGTAGGATGGTAGCCAGGAGCTCAAGAGCTCAGGGACAATGCCAAGGCCAAAAGTTCAAGACCCACAACCAACCAAAAAATTTAAAAAAGGAAGTTAATGTTGGGTTTAAGAAAATTTGGGATGAACTAGGTTACAAAGATAGCTGTGACTGCCAATTCCACTATTTAAGCTGAGTGAATTCATCATTGTAGGTCACGTTGTAAGAAATTTACAGAAGATCATGGTATAGTTTTATTTTTGAAAGTTTAGTATAATTTTATGCAAATAACTTTTATCAGAGCTGAATTATCATTTAAATTGACTGGAATCCAATGTAATAGTATCTGGCATGTGGTGATGATAGTCTGAAAGCAAGGTAGTAGTGGTAGAAGTGAGAACTTACCACAAGATGAATGTTTTAGAGGTAGTAAAAATGGAATTCCCTGGCAGAGTGGATGTGAGTGAAAGTAATCTGATGATGTTAACATGCTGGACTGATAATGCTAGCATATTGGACCTGAAGTGTGAGCGTGAGAACCAGAAATACATGAGGAGTTACTGGATATGAGATGATATTTAAATTTATGAAAAACAATCATCAATAAAAAGGAGTTATTATTTTTTAAAGGGAATGAAGTTCAACAATTTGATCCTCGGGAACTCCTAAAATGGGCATATCTGTTTCCTCTCTTTTCTCCAGGATCTTCCTCTTTTCTTATGTACCTTGAATATATTGTGTTCTAACTCCTTCTAATACTTCTTCCATCACTGATAATGCTCACCCTATGCTTTTAACTTAATTTTTCTTATCAGCCTTTCTGTCAGTTCCCGAGTTCCCAGGTCTCAACATAGCTTCAAAGCTAGCATTCTAGCTCCCATGGATAATTCTTGATAGTCTCTAGTTTCCTTTTGATTTCTGATCCACCAGTTAGTGTTTCAAATTTATAAATTATTAATGATCACAGCTAACGCACAGGCCTGAATGCCACCCAAGTCTAACTACTATACCCTGTTGCCTCTGCTAGATGATAGCGTCTGCACAAACCAGAAAAGGGCCTGCAGTATTATACTCTTCCTTCTCATTCTTGGCCACAACAACTCTGTCCTGTATTCACCATGGTAGACCAACAAGAAGATACTCAAAGTAAAAGCAGTCCATTGTGGCTTATCACTCTAAAACTGAGATTTACTCATTGACCAAAACAACTGATGTCCATAAAACTATTACTACTCTGGCAAAATTGTGTATTTTACCTTTAATTTCACAGTATAAAAAGGGTTGGGGAATTCCTGGCTCTTGATCCATACAAAGGCCCTAAAATCTTTTGGTGCATAACAAATATATACACCTCTGATTGGCTTCTGAGGCTCTACCTACCTGTATTTATAATCTTATATGGCCTGTGAATGATGACATAATACCCAAATGGCCTTGGCAGAAAAACAGTAATAGATTTTTATTTGCATTTGTTTTGTGGAACATCTTAAGCACTGTATAGATTAGCATAATCTTGACAGTGAAGGCTATTTGCTAATAGAATTAAAAAGTACTAATGGAAAAATAAAACACAGACATAATTAAATACAAAACAGAAATCGAATATTTAAGAGAAAAAGGGGGAGAGTTCTGAAGACAGGACAATTACCTTAACTGCAATGCACAGAGAATTTTTTTTAATATGTATATCCCTTTAGGAGGGTAACATTTAACTGTAAGCTAAAGGTAGTATTCCAAATGGAAGAAACTGCCAAGGCAAAGACATGCACTCAGGAAATAATTAAGTTTGGAAAAAATACATCAAGAATTATTGGCAAAGGAATATTGAAGAATGCTGAGAAATAAATTACTATGTCGGGTTATAATTTTGCTTTTTTAGAAAACAGAGAAATGACACATTTTCAAAGTATTTTTTAAAAATGGTAAATAATAAAGCTAGTATAACTGTGATTACAACTATATTGCTGTCAACTTTCCAAAATGACATTTAAGTACCGGATTATTGAGAAAATAGTCAAACCACAAGCTATATAGTTAAGTAATTGTAAGGAGTTGTATAAACCTACAAGTGAGAAGATCTAGAGTTGTGGTTAGAATCAGTCTTTAATTGACCCTTGCTGACAACTAAAAGGAATTTAAAGCAAACATTTCCAAAGAATGCTAACAAAAGAATAGTTAAAAATTAAATTCCAGAAGTTTATAGTTTCATGTCTATATTTCAGTTGTTCATTAACTGTACTCAAGAATGCTATTATGAAAGAATAAACTCTAATATGAACTAATTCCAGTACCAAGTGATTCTATTCAGAGACTTCTTCCAACATTCCTACGAAAAAGTTGCTCAGACAGAATTTCAAGTAGAAGGGCAAAGCCAGAAATAAGAAGAAATCTGATATGCAAAGAAACATCTTAAAGCCTCTCTTCAGAGTTCTCTTAAAACCCAGAGCTCTATGTTCATGCTTTTTCTTCCCTGAGAAAATTTTCCATTTTCAGATTGCCTTCCCCAGTGACCCATAACACATCGCTTCCATTATTATCTCTGTGTAAGCATTTGAATGTGAAGTATGCACATTTTTCTTTCTGCTTTATTCACAAGCGCATTTCAAAATGTCAATCAAAATCACTGGAGAAATTGCTCCCGTTTGGTCCCTGACAGCACTTCAGATTTTTGGTCATGTCCTCGATGATATACTTGTTGTTGCTGTTGTTTATATTTCTCTTTAAGTCAGAATAACAATTTGTGGAAATGGTGCATTCAATCTAAGATGGCAGCCTTTGTTTTAAAGTGCACAAATATTCTGAATGTTTAAGAACTATTTTAAGTAATTGTTTTATGTGTGATATACCTCTGTCACTATATTTTAAACAGCTTTATAATGTTGTAAGTCACCTTGGATTTTTTACTACAATTTCTACATAAGTTGTTTAAAATAAGATTTGTAGAACATTAATGGTTAATGAATGCATCTTATTTCTACTTTCAAAATTAATTTCCAATTCTTTAAACCATGTATGGAAACAATATTGAACTGCAATGTTTTTCGAATCTAGTGGGTAATGTGTCTTTGGGTACGAAACAAAGCATATCCAATCTGAATAATCCATGTTAACCAAATTAAATTTTTCCAGTTATTTCAGTTATGATACAAGGCAAAAAAAAAATCCATTTTCTTTTAGCCACACCCCACCTTTCATTTCCACATTTATGTAAAGAATAAGAATCACTTAGAGTATTCAGTGCACAACTGTAATCAGAAGGCTGACATAGATCATGAACACAAAACAGATTAGCCAAAGGTCTTCAGTTTGACACATCTTAAATAGTTAGCCCTCTCCATAAAACTTATCTCTATAAAACTTATCTCTATAAAACTTATCCTTGCCTCATAGATAGGCTATAGTGAGGATTAATGGAGGGAGGGGGAAGTGGTAAAGAGAAATGTTCCATTGTTACTGTTTAGTAAAACTTCTCCCTACAGATGCCAGATATATACTACATGTCTGAGAAAAGACAGTACTTATAATCTTTCACAATAGCTAACTTCATGTTTTACCTCAATGGAAGATAAGGAGGGCACCATATATAACGTGTAATTTCAGAATTTTCTCTCTACTTCTTGAATTGCTGGTTTCTGGTAAATAATAATAAATGCAGAAATAATCCCTGAAATTATAATCTTAACTTGCTCTATGATGGATGTGTGAAAATTTCTTTAGGCACTGTTTATCTAGAAACTGTATTAGAAAGACAGATGATACTTAGGCTTATTTGTTTTGCTTTGCTTTGCTTTTTCCATCTCACTGGTGTTCTTGAGATTTGAGCTCAGAGCCTCCCGCTTGCTAGGAAAACAATCTATGGTTTGTTTCATGTCTCTACCCCCAAAATAAACTGTTTGAGATATTAAGTACTATAAAAATGCTTAACTCAGGGCCGGGAGTTTGGCCTAGAGGTAGAGTGCTTGCCTAGCATGCACGAAAACCTGGGTTCAATTCCTCGGTACCACATACACAGGGGGGAAAAAAGCCAGAAATGGTGCTGTGGCTCAAGTGGTAGGTAGAGCTCTAGCCTTGAGAAAGCCTAAGGACAGTGTTTGGCCCTGAGTTAAAGGCGCAGGACTGGCCAAAAAAAAAAAAAAAGAAAGAAAGAAAAAGCTTAACTCCTTATTTAATTATAAGGATTACAATCTGAGATCAGCCACTGGCAAAAGCAAGACTATCTGAAAAATAAACTAAAAACAAAAACATGAAATATGGCTCAAGTTGAAAAGCACCTGCTAACTAGACCAAGTTCCTGAGTTCAAACACTAGTACTCTCTTTTCTAAAAATTGTCATTGTAAAGATGATGTATAGAGGGGTTACAGTTACATAAGTTAGGTAACGAATGAGTACATTTCTTTTTGAATAGTGTTACTCCCTCCCACACTTTCTCCCATTTTTTCCCCTCCTAATCCCCCACAAGTTGTACAGTTCATTTTCAACAGTGCAGTGAGTATCAGTGCTGTTTGTTCACTCCTTGTCCCTCCATTTCTGTATTCCCACTTACATTCCCCCAAACAGATAAACTTACAAAGACAAAAGGTACAGAACACAAAAACAGCAATAAAGGAGAAAAATAAAAATAAATAAATAAATAAAGGGCTGGGAGTTTGGCCTAGTGGTAGAACGTTTGCCTAGCACACAGGAAGACCAGGGTTTATTTCCTTGGTACCACATACATAGAAATGGCCGGAATTGGTACTGTGGCTCAAGTGGTAAAGGTCAAGCCCTGAGAAAGTCCACTGCTCAGACCCTGAGTTCAAGACCTGGGACTGGCAAAAAATAAAAGTCAAAAATAAAGTAACAAAAAAACCTCTTACTTCCATTTCTTAGACTTCATTTCAATAAATATATTTTACATGATCATATATAAACATAGATAGAACCTCTGTGATCCTCTCCTAAAAATATTCTCATTTGATCTCACTGTGTTAATATCTAACGTCCTGTATAATTTGGCGTGTCTATGCAAATACTAATCCTCTTAAAAACTGAATCATAAAAAAGGCACAGCTTAATTATGCTTCGCTTCTTGTTCTTATACCTATTCCAATTCTGTGTCAATTGGCAAATTCATCCTAAATGGCATTAATATATGTATGACTTTAATATACTTCCAGAATGTTTAAAATTTATTTTTGCAGGTTATAAATTAGAATTACTTAAATTAGTAAATGAAGTTAGAATCGATCTTTAATTCACCCTTCTTGACCAATGAATGGAGACATACAAGTGACACGAAAATAACAAAAGAAGTAAAAAAAAAAAAACAAGTTACAAGCGAGGCAAAAATGAGATAAGCCAAAAAAATGTTAAAAGACAGTTTATCCAAAGTGTAATGAAAATCATTATTACAAAAGCCAAAAAGCTTTCAAATAAATTTAGACTAAAAAGGAGATCAAAACAGCTCTTTTCTGTTTATAAAGAGGAAGCTGGCTAAATAACAAAGGAAGCTACTGACTTTTAGAAAGTGTCTTTCTTACAGACAGGTTTTAGGGCATGTTACCCCTAAAATACAAAAAAAAAAAAATGGCATTAGAGAAAACTATGCAGAGAAAGGTCACTGTGATCTTCTGACCTCCAGTCCCTAAGGGCTTCAACTCTGGGATTGGGCACTGTTATTAAGTTCTTCAGCTCAAGACCACTGCTCTATCACTCTGTGCCATGGTGCCACTATGTTTTCTGGTGGTTAAAAGGAGGACCATGGACTTTCATGTCCAGTCTGGCTTTGAACTCTGATCCTCAGATCTCAGCCTCCAAAAGTGGAAAAGCTAGCAACATCAAAAGCTACTGGAATTTAGGCCAGGAGTTTGGCCTAGTGGTAGAGTGCTTGCCTAGTGTGCACAAAGACCAGGGTTCGATTCCTTGGTACCACATACATAGAAAAAAGCTGGAAGTGATGCTGAGGCTCAAGTGGTAGAGCTCTAGACTTGAAAAAGTCTAAGGACAGTGCTCAGGCCCTGAGCTCAAGCCCAGGATTGGCACCAAAACAAACAAAAAAAAAGCTACTGGAATTTAATTCTGTTCCCCTCCCCACCCCAGAACCAGATGAAAGGTAAATCAAGATTAGTATGTTTTCAGTTTCTGAGGGAAGACATGCAGCATTCCAGAGAAGTATTGGCTTCTCTACAAACCAGTGCAGAGATGATTTCACATATGAAATCACTGTGTGCGCATATACGCGTATGTGTGTGCGCATATGCGCTCATAATGGGATATGAACTCAGCTTTGTGCTCTCAGCATTTATGCTTATGGCTGGCACTTTGCCACTTTGATTCATCCCTCAAATGCTGGAAAATGTTTTTCTAATTTCTTTTTTTTTTGGGGGGGGGGCAGTTGTTGGTCATAGTGTTTGAACTCTGGGCCTGGGTGTTGTCCCTGAGCTCTTCAGCTCAAGGCTAGTGGTCTACCACTTGAGCCAAATGGCAACTTCTGATTTTCTGCCCACTTCCCATTTTCTAGAGGTTAATTGGAGATAAGAGTCTCATGGACTTTATTATCTGGGCTGACTTTGAACCGTGATTGTCATGTCTCAGCCTCCTGAGTAGCTAGGATTGCAGGTGTGAGACCACCAGCAACCAGATTTGGATTTCTCATGCCATTTGTTCTGTGATGTTCTTGAAGTATCCTTCCCTGTGCTTCACTGTAGATACCTTTTCCTCTCAAAGAGAAAGAAAGGAGGATTTCATTTTTTTTTAAATTGTCGGGATGATGTATAGAGGGGTTACAGTTACATTCACCAGATAGTAGATGCATTACTTCTCACACATTGATACCCTTTTCATGTTTTTATCCCCATTTCCCTCCCCTCACCCTCTGAGGATTTCATTTTTAAAAGGAAGTATCACTAATATAGAGCTATAGCTTATAGTTATAAGCTGTGCTATTAAATACAGCTCTTGTAAAAGTGCTAACCATAACTGATACATATAAACCAAAGAAATAAAATATCTTAACTAAGTGATACAAGGCAGAATGTCCCGTTTAAATTTCTATGGTTGAGAAAAAGAATTTTTTTTTAATCTGCAAACATCTTGGAAAACTTAGTCATATAATATGAGTCGATCCCACTTGATCAAAAGAATCCCAGAATCTGGACATGCAAGAATATGATTTAAAGTGAAGTAAAAAAAACTACCATAGTCGGAGTTGAGTAAAAAGTCAAATACAGAAATATTCACATTGGGACTTTGGCACCTTAGCATACATAAGACCAATGGTTCAATCCCTAATATTGGAAGAAGAAGAAATCATCTTTTATGGTTCATTTTACCAGGCCAAACTTGTTTGTAATATGTAATAATAGTGACTACCCTTGGGTACCAAGAATTGATGAGAAAAAAAGAATAGGAAAGTTGAGAAAGCCATTTGAAGGCTAGAAATATTCTATATTTTGATCTGGGCATGGGAAGAGGGTGGTTACATGGGTGTGTATATGCATTCATTAAAAAATTCACTAGGCTGTACAGTTAAGAAATTGAACAGGTTAAGCCAGCTGTGGTGCCTCACGCCTTTAATCCTAACTACTTAGGAGGAGGCTGAGATTTGAGGATCAAGGTTCAAAGCCAGCCCAGGCACAAAAGGACCTCCAATTAACCTCTGGAAAATGGGAAGTGGTGATTGGCTCAGGGTTAGGGCAGCAGCCTTGAGCTGAATTGTTCTGGGACAGTGCCCAAGCCCAGGCATAGGAACAGAGCCTTGAACTAAAGAACTCAGGGAGAGCACTCAGGCCAAGTTCAAGCCCCATGACAAGAAAGAAAAGAAAAGAAAGGAAAAGAAAAGAAGAGAGAGAGAGAGAGAGAGAGAGAGAGAGAGAGAGAGAGAGAGAGAGAGAGAGAGAGACAGAGACAGAGAGACAGAGACAGAGAGAGAGAGAGAGAGAGAGAGAGAGAGAGAGAGAGAGAGAGAGAGAGAGAGAGAGAGAGAGAGAGAGAAAGAAAGAAAGAAAGAAAGAAAGAAAGAAAGAAAGAAAGAAAGAAAGAAAGAGGGAGGGAGGGAGGGAGGAAGGGAGGGAGGGAGGAAGGGAGGGAAAGGAGGGGGGTAGAAAGAAATTGAACAGGTTAAAAAAATCAAATAAAAGTAAAAGAAATTGTACAGGTTATACATCAACATTAGAAGTTCCCTATAAGGATAAAACTTAAATGCAGTGTGCAAAACTACATTTGTCACCAAAGACAGGAGAAGAAAGCATGAACTCTAGTAATTTTTCCCATTAACTGTGTGACTCTTCAAATTTATAAAATTGTTTAGAATACTTACAGTCAAAATAAATTCAAATTAGTACAGTGTATCACTGGTGTTTGTGAGCAAGACTGTTCATTACAAGTGCCTCATGTATTTGTCAAACAATCTGTGTTATTCAGTTGATGAATGCTAGGTATTAAGTTTAATTTCATGCTTTATAGTTTGTTTCCACAGAACAAATGGAATAATTTTACCTGACTCAAACACATTTAACCAGAAGGACCTGCTAGTTCTGGCCTTATAAATGCAGGGCAAGATGTAGCATGTCAAACTGATACACCCTCTTAATCAACAAAATTATGGCTGTAGATAATTAGGAATGTAATAAAAAGGGAGTAGGTAGGATCTGGTTTTCAAAAACGCTGCACACACCAGAGAAAGATTTACTTAAAAGACCTTAATCCAAAAAAATTTTCTTTTTCAAACGCTTTAAAAGGCCTCAGGTTGCCAATTTGAAGTTTTTTCAGACTCTATTATGTTCCATTGATGGCCATTTTGGCCTCCAAATGGTGTTTGTTGTTGTTTTGTCAGTCCTGGGGCTTGAACTCAAGGCCTGAGCACTATCCTTGGGCTTTCTAAGCTAGAGCTCTACCACTTGAACCACAGTACCACTTCTGGCTTTTTCTAGGTATGTGGTACCCAGGAATCAAACCTGGGTTTTCGTGCATGCTAGGCAAGCACTCTAGCACTAGGCCAAATTCCCAGGCCAGCTTTGTTCTTTAATAATGTTATTTATTTACTGGAAATCCACTGAATTTCCATATCAATTTTAAATTGAACTCGGTTTCCACAAAAATAAAGCCTGTTGGGATTGCCTCAAATCTGAATCTTTCAATTTACAGGAAACTGACAAGAGCTTTTCTACCCAGGAACAAAGCTGAGCGCTCCATTTCATTACAAATGGCTTCTGATCTCTTATCAGTTAACTCCTCAGTCAACATTTTTGTGACAAGATGTGAGAGTACAGGAGAAATTGAGTTTGTATCTACATGTTTTTTTTTCCCTATTATAAGCTATGCTTAATAAGATGTAATTGAAAGGCCTGTAATTAGCAAGTCATAAAGTATTAAGATCTTTAATGAACTTCCTTCAGTGACGGCATTTCACATCTTAAGTAAAAAAAAAAAAAAAAAGTAAGCTATTTAGGAAGGTCTGAGATCTAAGAATCAAAATTCCCACCCAGCCCTGGAAGGGAAGTCCATTAGACTCTCTCCTCCAATTAACCACCAAAAATTTATAAAGTGGAATATGGTGAAAAGGTGTACAAAAAAGCTCAGGTACACTGCCCAGGCCCCGAGTTCAAGGCCCAGGACCAACACACACACACACACACACACACACACACACACACACACACACACTTCCCTACTCTTTATAAAACATACAGAAGTTACAGATAAAGGAAAACTATATGGAATATAAGTATCTAAGTTGGCAATATTAAAAGCAAATTAGTTTGGCCTAGTGGTAGAATGCTTGCCTAGCATGTACAAAAACCCGGGTTCGATTCCTCGGTACCACATACATTGAAAAAAGCTGGAAGTGGTGCTGAGATTCAAGTGGTAGAGCTCTAGCCTTGAGAAAGTCCAAGGATAGTACTCGGCCCTGAGCTCAAGCCCAGGACTGGCAAAAAAAAAAAAAGGCAAATTAGAGAGAATTTAATGCAAAGGATAGTTTTATATTAGTCAACAATCATTACATGTATCATAATAATTGCATGAAAATATTTAATTATAAAACATAATTATAAAGCCATACTGATGGGATCACAGAAGATTTTGACTAACTCTAGGAATTTTTATAGACCAAACACACAACGTAACAATAAAGACAATGTTGAAATCACAACCATTAACAAACTCAAGTTAAAGCTTTGAAACAGAAAGTACAGAGAATAATTATAGATACATCACTTATAAGACCAAAAGAAAATCTCAAATTTCTAAGCAATAATCACCCAGATTATACTTATTAACAACCACAAGGTTATAAAACTAAAAATTTATGACAAAAGGATAACCAATTAGCATCATCCCCATCATCTCTGTGTTAGGAACTACATGTTTATTAAAAATCTCACATTTTTCTTCCTCTGAAGAGAAACTCAGTTTGAAGATTATGTCTTTCAACAAGGTTATACTTTGATATAGCTTTTTAAATAAATAGTAAATAAAAAGGTTTAATTTTTTAAAATGTTCAAAGGAGCCAGGAGCTTGGCCTAGTGGTAGCGTGCTTGCCTGGCATGCATGAAGCTCTGGGTCAGATTCTTCGTTACCACATAACATAGAAAAGGACAGAAATGGGACAGGAGTTTGGCCTTAGGAAGAGTGCTTGCCTAATATGCATGAATTTGATTCCTTGGTATCACAAACATAGAAAAAAACTAGAAGTGGTGCTGTGGCTCAAGTGATGGAGCTTTAACCTTGAGAAAGCCCAAGGACAGCGCTCAGGCCCTCAGTTTGAGCCCTAGGACTAGGAAAAAGAAAAAAGAAAAACAAAGAAAAAAGAGAGAGAAATAAATCTCCTCTGGGCGGGGTGGCTCATGCCTATACTCCTAACTACTCAGGGGGCTGAGATCTGAGGATCAAGGTTCAAAGCCAGCGAGGGCACTAAAGTCCCTATGACTCTTATCTCCAATAAACCACCAGAAACCCAGAAGTGACACTGTGGCTCAAAGGGTAGGGCAGTAACCTTGAGCTAAAGAGCTCAGGGATATCACCCAGGCCCAGACTTTAAGTCCCACGACCAACCAAAAAAAGAAATCTCTAATTATCCAACAAAATATTAAAAGTGAAGATGTTGCTCAAGTGGTACACATGTGCATGCACAATTCAGCAGCAAAACTGCTTAGGAATACCAATACTATGCTGTTCTCATCTACTGAAAAAGACAGAAGCAACAAACAAGGTCAAGGTTTACATAGCAGATGCAAAGACAAAGATAATCCACACAGGAGAATACATTTTAGAAAATCAAAGTTCTTGAAGGCCATCATATCTCACATGTTTTTCCACTATCATTCTTGATGTTTTTTTAAGAGTATATACTAAAGAATCAAGACAACTATAATTCATCCAAAAAATAGCAGTTTCATATGATTCAATAGAATCTGTAGTAAAATGACACTATACTATCAAACATAAGAAAAGAAAAATAAGCATTTTTTTTTTTTTTTTTTTGCCATTCCTGGGCTTGAGCTCAGAGCCTGAGCACTGGGCTTTCCAAGGCTAGAGCTCTACCCACTTGAGCTTCAACACCACTTCTGGCTTTTTTCTATGTACCTGGTACCAAGGAATCGAACCCGGGTCTTCGTGCATACTAGGCAAGCACTCTACTAGGCCAAACTCCCGACCCCACTCCAAATAAATTTTGGGGCAACAGTAATAATTGCTAATTTCCCAACTACCAAAAGAAGACAAGTTTAATTTCTCAGTATTATTGATATAATTCTGCAATTAAGGCGTTATGGTAAACCAGCTCCCTTTAAACAGTAAAGGTCACAGCTGCCCCACAATAAATTTTGTAATACATCTACCAAATCTCTTTATGATAATATGTCGAAACATTACACAATAACTATCTCATAACAGCAAGATCTCCAAGTTCAGTTATTCAATCTCTATACATTATGAAATTTGAAAGAAGTAAAAATCCTTAGGTACTTAAAATATGTAAATTGCTTTATATTCCATGAGTCATGGCCTGATCACTGATGACACTGCCATCAGTACAATAAAATGTGGTATTATCTCTTCCTCCTCTGTAGTATTCATTGTCTCTGTCATTCATTTGGCACAATGTTTTGAAGTGATAAACTTAGCACATTCATTTGTCTGAGCTGAATAAAGCCCTTAAGGGCAGTTGTTACACCTGTATATATTTGGATCATCCACCTAATACCTCACAAGTAAATGTTTCTTAACAGTTACTAATTATTATTAATTGATAATATACTGAATAATTCTACCAACCTATCTTTCCTTCAATAACACTTCTGTAGTGTTGATTTTTACTCTACAACTCTAGGGTAGCTATACTTTTGAATTTTCTGAAAAATTAAAGTGAAACGAGCAAAGCAGCAGTGTTAATTTAAAACTACAAGGTTTTGGATAAAAATAATAAATTTTCTTTAGATTACTCCTATCTCTAATCGAAGATTTCCAAGTTTATTAGTACTTAATATTGTTTTATTCACGTTCCTATCCCTGGATTGGAAAACCACATCATGAATAAAACTTTATTATCTGTCACCCTTTCACTGTGTACAAAACTTTCCTATAGGGCTGAGAATGTGGCCTAGTGGAAGAGTGTTTGCCTAACAATGCATGAAGCCCTGGGTTGTTTCTTAGTATCACATACACAGAAAAGGCCAAAAGTGACACTGTGGCTCAAGTGATAGAGTGCTAGCCTTGAACAAAAGAAGCTTAGAGAGAATGCCCAGGCCTTGAGTTCAAGTCCCAGGATCGGCAAAAAAACAAAAACAACAACAACAACAACAACAACAACAAAGCAATCTTATAGTCAGTGGTAATTCCTACACCTTTCCAAGTTTCTCATGGCACCTGCTTTTTAGCAATTCTATCCCATACATGAACCTCAAACTGCAGTGGGCACCCAAATTCCCTTGTTAAAACACAGAACACCGAGTTTATTTAGGTGTGCGATGTGGCCCAAGTGTTAGCCTCTAATAAGTTTTCAGATGATCACACCAATGCTGCTAGTCTAGGTACCTAAACCCTAAAGACTATTGCTACCTACAAACTCATCTATTTCTGTCATATTCATTGCATCTAATTTACTAATGCAGCTTTAAACTCCGATTCTTCCATTAAATGTTGCTTGATTTGTTCTCCTACTTACCAAAATAGATGTTGAAAATGTGATGTCAATGGAGCTTTTTCAGTATAACACATGGTTTTGGACAATCATAAGGGTGCCTCGCCTTTCCAGTACTGAAATGCCACATAACCATTTGAATGAGGTGGCCATTTGAATGAGGGAAGCACCAAACTACTTACTTGACCTCTATTATTTAACTGGAAGAATATATACTTCTATCCCTTTATACATTATCCCAACAATAAAATTTTTAAAAAGAAAAATGAAAAACAACAAAAAAAGAATACACACTTCTTTGTAGGGATTTCTTCTCTCCCTTTTATCCACTTCTACTCTTCCTTCAGATCTAAGCTCAGAAGCAACTTGTGCAGGGAATCCTTCCTTTTCTCCACATGACCAAGTAAAATCCTCTGATTACATATGCTCAGGGCCACTAAACCCCCTCCTTTTGAGCCTGTGATGGCTGTATTTTTTAATATTTGTTTACATCAGCATTTTATTAGGCTGGGTACACTGGCTCAATGACTGTAATCCTAGCTACTTGGGAGGCAGAGATCTGGATACTGAGGTTCAAGATCAGCAAGGGGAAAAAAAGAAGTTTATGAAATTCCATCTCACCAATGACTGGGTGCAGTGATGGCACATCTGCGATCCCAGGTATGGTAGAAGTGCAATGGTTGGGGGGAGTGACACACCTGTCAAACCAGCAACACCTCAGAGCACAAGTGCACAAGTAACGAGATTGCAGACACAGCCTGCCTGGACATTAAGCAAGATCCTACCTCGAAGGTAATTAATGCAAACAGGGTCTGGAAATGTGAGGCAAGTGGTAGCATGCCTGCCTAGAAAGTATAAGACTCTGAATAAAATTCTCTTTGCTATCAAATAAAATTAAAAGCAGCAATCATTCTGCTGATAGTTACTTTCTGTACTTTAGTGTAAGTTCCAAACAAACAGGACATTTTTTTTTTCCATTTTGATAACGTTACATTTTCAGTGCATGGTGCAGTATCAGACAAATAGACTATGTTCGAATGAACACATATAAGACCAGAACATTTCTTGCCTGAAGAAGTATAATATAAACTATTGTTTTCAATCACAGGAATACTGAAATAAAGATTCTAATTTCTGACCATATCTACTTTTCAGTTATCCAATACCAAAAATAGGAAATATATGTGTGTGTGCGCACACACACACACACACACACACACACACACACACTTTTTTAAATGTCTTACCTTTCCTGAATAGTTCTTGGAGACTTTCGGCACTTTGGTTTAGTACTGCCCATATTTCTTCCTCCTGCAGTGGTCCGCCCCGAACCTCTAGGGCCTCGGCTAGTGTCACATGCATATTACCTGAAAAACAGGGCAACACATGGTCTACACATTAGTCAAAATCCACGCATGAAACAAAGCAGTTTAAGACCTTTCAGACTTAAGTTCCAATTTTCATGCTATCAGTCCAGGTACAAAGCATGTTGAAGTACAGAGAAGAGACTACATAGCCATGGTAAGAGGAAGTTGGGAATGCAGTGGACACATTTCTTATCTTCCAGTACCATTATATGTGTGTGTGTGTGTATGTGTGTGTGTGTGTGTATATATATATATATATATATATATATGTACTATAATTGCAAGTTTTGCAATGAACGGAACTATTTCTAGACCCAGCCTTGCTGTCAAACTACCCTTTGTTCCTATAATCTAGGCTTACGGGTGACTTGATTTAATAACAATAAAAGTAGCAGTCTAGCTGGGCACAGTGGCTCACACCTCTAATTCTAGCTACTCAAGAGGCTGAGACCTGAGGATAAGGTTCAAAGCCAGCCCAGGTGCAAAAGGACCTGAGACTTTATCTCCAACTAACTCCTAAAAAATGGGAATTGGGGCTTGGCTCAAGGGTCTGGTGGAAGCCTTGAACTGAACAGCTGAGGGACAGCACCCAGGCCCGGAATTCAAGACCCATCACCAACAGAACTTCCCCCCACCCCAAAAAAAGTATGAAGTTAAAGTGTCTGTGAGGTAATTATTTAATTACTTTCTGGAATCAATTTTCCAACATTTAACTAATTATATATTTACAAAATTTAAAATTACCTGTGGGGCTCAATATTCCTATTTTTATTGTGGAAGAAGAAAAATGTAGCTACTCAAAAATCTTCCCATGAGTTTTCTTGGACTGGCAGACCTTGAAAAAACATTGTTTTGTTCTGTTTTATTTTGTTTAACAGTGATTGCAAAATTTCTAGCCAATTTCAAAACTATTTCAGCATATATATCTTTGGTGAACAAAAATTGATTTATTTGGAAAAGAGATTTAGAAGGATTTTTAAAACACCATTTTTTTTCAAACAATCAACATATATGTGTGTGTGTATGTATGTTTAACTGATTTTTAAAAAAGTTAACTTTGTTTGCCCAATTATCAAGAATAGCTAATACTCTTGATTTACACGATGATAATCCAGACTGGAAAAAAAAAAAAAAAAACAATTCCAGCCCACTGCTGGTGGCTCAAGTCTGTAATCCTAGCTACTCAGGAGGCTGAGATCTGAGGAATGGGGTTCAAGCCAGCCCAGACACTAAAGTCCATGAGACTATTATCTTCAGTTAACCATCAAAAAACCGGAAGGGACGCTGTGGTTCAAGTGGTAGCGTGGTAGCCTTAAGCTGAATTGCTCAGGGACAGTGCCCAGGCCGAGTTCAAGTCCCACGGATGACAAAACATTTTTTTAATGTGGTCATTTATTCAGACTTGTAGCCCATACTTAAAAAGGCTTTAGGTTTTTATTCTTTATTAGGTTTTTTAAATTCTTTATTAGCAAATTTATTCAAGAAAAACAATTTTAGAAACTGCATTTCTTTCTTGGAGGCATGAGTTATTATCTTCCTAAGGAAACATATTAGTGAGCTGTAAGCTTCCACAGAAGCATCTAGATACTACTAGCTATCAGATAGCAGTATGACTTGTGGGAAAGGCAACCTTGTAGACCCAAAGTGATATGTCTGAGAACTGGTTAGATTGCTCCAAAGCCTCCCACAGAGTAATAAAGAGAGGATTGCACAAGGATTTCTTTGAAGAGAGTTGTGCTGATTTTCATGTCCAAAGTGTAAGGCGTGTAAGGAGGAAGACTTCTTCCTTTCACCTCAAACTAACCAAGAGGCAGCAGTGGCCTGACAAACATTCCAGAGAGTTCTAGAAGATACAGCATAAAGGCACTGGCTACCCATCACCTGTGGCAGCAGCAAGAAGTGAAGGGCATACTGCAGAGACTCAACTACAGTCCTAAGAGTACAGTGGAGAAACAAGGCAGCAGCACAACACGAAGGGCAAGCCAGGAGCTGTGTAAAATCCTACCCGGAGGATAAACACATCCTAAAATTTAATAACACCAGTGGCTCACATCCATTCTATGTAGACACTGAAAACCACAGAAAGTACATGTTAAATTAGTAAGTTACTTATCAAAACTAAAAACAAAACCAAAAATAAAACTAAAAACAAAACTAAAGCAAAACCACAGAGACTACCCAAAGTAACATCTTCAGTACCCAGGGCACCAGCAGGGAGGAGAGAGGAGCAAGGGGAGGAAGCAAATAGGAAGAAAGAGGAAGAGGGAGGAGGAATGGGGGTAGAATGAGAATTGATACAATGGGATGCCCTAATAGAAAAGCAGGCTAACAGCAAAAAGGCTTAGCGGGTTCTCCCTAGTTGGAGTGTCACAGGTAGTACAACTCCAGTGAAAGACTGAAACTCCAACTAAATATGCACAAAGAAAAGCTTCAGGGGCTGGGATTGTAGCCTAGTGGTAGAGTGCACACCTAGCATGCATAAAGACCCGAGTTTGATTCTTCAGTACCACATATACAGAAAAGGCCAGAAGTGGCGCTGTAGCTGAAGTGGCAGAGCACTAGCCTTGAGCAAAAGGAGTCCAAGGACAATGCCCAGGCCCTGAGTCAGGCCCCAGGACTTAGCCGGGTGTGGTGGCATATGCCTGTAATCCTAGCTACTCAGGAGGCTGAGATTTGACTATCAAGGTTCAAAGCCAGCCCGAGGCACAAAAGGACCTGAGACTCTTATCTCCAATTAACCTCTAGAAAATAGGAAGTGGGGCTTGGTTCAAAGGTAGGGTGGTAGCCTTGAGCTGAAGAGCTCAGGGACAGTGTCCATGCTGAGTTCATGCCCCGTGACCCGCAAAAAATAAAAATAAAAGTGAGCCACCAGGCATCAGTGGCTCATAACCTATAGTCATAGCTACTTAAGAGGAAGAGATGTGAGGACTGTGGTTTAAAGCTAGGCAGGGAAGTCCATGACTCTCACCTTCAAAAAGCCAGTGGAGCTATGGCTCAACTGTTAGAATGCTAGGCTTGAGCAGAAAAGCTCAGGGACAGAACTCAGACCTGAATTCAACCCCAGAATCAGTATGTGTGTGACAGACAGACAGACAGACAGACACACACACACACACACACACACACACACATTTTAGAACAGATGAGTTGTGGGGACTGCATCACTATCTCTTTTCTCAGTCACAGTTATGACAGGGTCAAATACAGCAACTTGATAGTGGGTCAAAATGTAAGAGAAAGAAAAGCTCCCTTCAGCCCCTCTCTCTCATCTATCTATGGTAATTTTAGCTAAAGAAGAGAATCGCTGTAGGTTTGAAATGTCAATTATTATACCACGTAGCTACTTTTAATAATGAAAATGACAAGATCCTTTAAACTTAATCAATTAGTGATTATTCCTTATGAGTCTATCTCATGTATCCCATGTGAAAGACATGGGATCTAAATTTTAAACATTTTATATTGTAAATATATGTTAAAATTTAGGTGTTAACCTCAGTCTAATTTTAATTATGTTCTAAAATCTAAGTGCCAGGACTGGAATGTAGCTCAGTGGCAAAGCGCTTGCCTAACAAGTGCAATGTCCTGGGTTCGATCCCCAGTACCAAAAAAAAAAAGAAACACACACACAAAAAAATACAGTTAAAATCTAAGTGCCAGGGGTTGTATATAGACTCCTTTCTTGAATATTGTTTGACATCATTTGAAATATGATGTAAAAATCAATATTAATAAATTCTTTAATAAAAAAATTAGCTGATAAGATACTGACATTTGTTCATGTTTGTAAAGGAAATTAGGGTTTAAAGCATGATTATTCCTTACAAGGAGGAAAATTAAAAAGCCAAAGTAGCAGAGAAGTTTGGCCTAGTGGTAGAGTTTGCCTAGCATGCATGAAGACCCATGTTCGATTCCTTGGTACCACATACATGGGGGGTGGGGGGAAACGCTGAAAGTGGTGCTGTGGCTCAAGTGGTAGAGCCCAAGGACAGTGCAAGCCCTGTGTTCAAGCCCTAGGATTGGCAAAAAAAAAAAAAAAAGCCAAAGTAACTTTCATTACTTTAATACCAATGAAGACTACTGATTATATCTCTGGTGCTTTACAGGTATAATTGGTACTGACTGAGTTATACTACTAATCCTCTGGTAAATTTTTTGGTCTTTTTGATATAGGATTTCTATGTCTAGTTTTGGCTGGAGATAGAATTAAAAAACAGAAAATAACCATTTGTTTTTCAAAATGATAGCATCGAAGTAACAAAGTACATAATAGATTTTCAGATGCTTTACTAGAAAAGAGGTTACAGATTTTTCCCCCCCCTCAGTGTTAGGCTTGAGCTCAGGGCCTGAGCACAGTCCTTAAGACTTTTTCTCCAGGCTAGAGCTCTACCACTTGAGCCACATCACCACTTTTGGCTTTTTTCTATGTATGTGGTACCAGGAAATTGAACTCCAGTCTTTGTGTATGCTAAACAAACACTCTCCCACTAGGTCAAACTCCTGGTCCCCCTTTTTTTACGTCCCTAGTTGTCTATCTCCAAATGACCAGGAAAAAGCCTGGTGAGGGGCCGGGAGTTGGCCTCCTGGTAGTGCTTGCCTAGCATACACAAAGACTGGAGTTCAATTCCCTGGTACCACATATATTAAAAAAAAAAAGCCAAAAGTGGTGCTGTGGCTCAACTGGTAGAGCTCTAGCCTTGAGGTAAGCTCAAGGACTGTGCTCAGGCCCTGAGTCCAAGTCCCAGGACTGATCTCCCCCCTCCTCCAAAAAAAAGACAAGCTTAATGACCCCTAAGTTCAAATTTTAAGAAATAAATTAAATTTTTAAAAAGTGAGGTAGAACAAAACCAGTAAGCAGATTAACCAAATCCAATCAAGTGATATAATAGCCTTGTGGTGGGCATACCAATAATTATTTAATTTGAATCTAAGAGAAAGCTGTTTCAAGAACAGCTATAAAATAGAGCTCAATATATACAATTAACTTTGAGCAAGTTTCATTCAATATTCTAACTGAGGGTCGGGAGTTTGGCCTAGTGGTAGCCTAGTGCTTGCCTAGCAGGTTCAATTCCTTGGTACCACATACACATAAAAAAGTCAGGAGTGGTGCTGTGACTCAAGTGGTAGAGCTCAAGCCTTGAGAAAGTCCAAGGACAGTGCTCAGGTCCTGAGCCCAAACCCAGGACTGCTCCCCCCTCAAAAAAAAGAAAGACATAGTGATAAAGATAATTTCTGCAATTACAAAGCTGAAGCAAGAGGATTATGAGATTCAGACTAATCCAAGCTACAAAATCCCAAACCAAGAAACAAGCCATAAAACAGAATAATATCTGCAAACCACATCACTGATAAAGGATTTTTATCCAGAATATATAAAGAATTCTTAAAACTCAGTAAAACAAAATAAGTTCTATGTTATAATCACTCAAAGTGTCAAGGGATTTTACAAAGAACATTTCATCACATCAGAAAGATTTTACAAGAGATTTATTTTGTGTGATTGTTGTTCTTAATTTGTCTTCTCTTTTTTTGCCCTTATGGTTAACCTCGTGTTGTTACTGTATCTGATTTTGTTACCTGGTATATTGTATATATGTTTATTTCAAATAGTGAAGGGGGAAAACAAGATGATTGGGAGGGGTTGGAGGGAGGTAAATGGGGACAAACATGAGAAGGGGTATCAATGTGCAAGAAGTAATGCACCTACTACCTGGTGAATTAACTGTCACCCCTCTATACATTATCCTGACAATAAAATTTTTAAAAAGAAAAAGATTTTAGAAATTCTGCTGATACTGGAGGGAGAAGACTTTTGAGTGATTACAATGGGATAAGTAGGAAACAGATAAAGAGGATACAAAAGGATTAGAATTAAAATCTTCCAGCTGGAGGAAATGACCTAAATAAAAAGGTATTCAAATTCTAGAAAGGCAATGAAAAACAAGAGGTAAGACTACAGTGATAAATAGGAGCCAGTCATAAAAATTGTTTTCGTAATTTTTCTAGATAGTTTAAATTTTATCATGAAACCTTTGAGAAGGTTTTGACAAATTTCTGGGTAGACATATAATTACAAAATTTGTACTTTTTAAAGTATTTTTAAATAATAAAGTGGACCTACTAAATAAATAATATGTAAATGTTGGCGAAAGTCATGAGTTTGCATAGTTACTGAGGAGGATCGTATCAAGAAAAAGGGCCAAATAAAGAAATGAGACTACTTAAGGGGGGAGGGGGAGACCTACAAAGGCAACTCTTAGAAAGGTTCTTATGTTAAAGATGAAAGAGAAGATTCACACAGGTTAGCAGCCGAAGATAACATGAATTTTTACGCCATATTTTCTGGGTTTAAACCCATAGAACTATTTCTTTTGGCAAATTATTTAATATTTCCAGGCTCAGATTTCATCTCAAAACAAGTTATTAAAAATACAGTTCTTGTCCCACAGATGCTGACAAGAATTAAATACAATGCATATAATATCCTTGGCTGAGGGCCTGATAGAGAAGAAAAGTGTTGTTCATCATCATCTCATTGGTTCTAGCACAGAGTTGCCCTGAACATCAACACACATGGAACTGACTTTATACATAACACTGGCAACTTCATCAAAAGAGATTTCAGTGTGGTAGATGGTGAGGAAGCAAGTTGATGCAGAGTAGAAAGCCATCAATATTAGGTGTTGACTAATTTACAGAAGCTTGGTTGGTGGTGGAAGGAAGGAAGTTACAATAACAAGTCTGAAGGTAAGTTGGATGATGTTGCTTCAGTTTTAAAATTGTAAAGAATTTTGTGTTTATAGAGCTCTGAGCTCAAGCCCAGGACTGGCCAAAAAAAAAAAAAAAAAAGGTATCTGTTGGTCTCTGGTAGTTTCCATACACAGTAATGTTATGGAATTACTGCATTAGACATCTCTGAATAAAAATGTAACCCTCAATGCCAGTAGCTCCTCTGATTTTAAACAATTCTAAAAGGTGAACAATAAATGAAAAAATTCCTTACTACGCAGAGATCAATCAGCTGAGCATTCCTTTTCCATGGTTCATATTTCATTCTAACAAAACAAGGCTGGAGGTTATTAAACTAACAAACAAAATGCTATTCTTAAGTAGTGAAGTAGTATCCTTCCAGTCTACAAAACTGAAAAAACAACCAGAGCAAAAAGACTTCTGGAGCTGCAGTACACGGGTCCTACAGGATCGCTTCTCATCACCAGAGTCAAATCCTCAGCGTTTTTCATGGTTGTACTTAGCAATCAACACATATTAATAAAGAAGCCCAAGGCTAATGTGGTACATTTGACAGCCCTTGAGAGTTGAGGGGGGGAAAAAAGAGAAAATAATTCCAGAAGAAAGGCAAATAGATTGGACAGAATAAGATGATCCACCAACTAGAATATTAAATACTTCATTCAAATATTGATTCAAAGTATGTGCCAAACATTAGCAGGTGCTAAGTTTTTAATCAGCAAATATGTATTAAGTACTTCTTATGAGGCAGACACTCTTATTAGACACCAAGGATACAGACAAAAATACCCAGTGTTATGGGGTTTACAGTTAATTAAGGAAAACAGACAATAATAATACAACAAGTAGAATATCATATAATAATAAACTCTGTGGCAGGAAGCAACTAAAGAATTGAAGCTAGCATCAGGAAGATTAGATGGTGAACATTTAACATACTATAACCAAAGAAGCCCTAGCTGTGATTTTATCATTTGAGGAAAGATCTGAAGGAGATGAGAATGTGCCACATAGATACTAGAGGAAAATATTGTGGGCAGAAATTGAAAATGCTCTCTGATTCAGGAGATTATCTGAGAGAGAGGAAGCACAATGAGCATAGGAGAGAAGCAAAAAGGAAGATAAATTTCAGGGGAGGGAAAGTGGGATAAAAACATGAGAATCAATGTTCAAGAAATAATGTAGCCTCTACCTGACAAATGTAACTATGCATTACCTGGACAAAAAAATTTAAAAAGATAAATTTCTAGGCCACTAAAAATACTGATTTTGACACTAAAATGGAAAACTCACTCTAAGGTTTACGATGTGATTTGCTATGCTTTAAAAGAATCACTCTGGCTATAAAAAGGCTAAGAAAAGGGGAGAGGAAAAGCTTGAAGAGACTCCTCTACATTTAATACTTCACTGTAATTCCTTCCACCCCTTCTAAATTAAGTGAGACATATATATGTCGCCCCGAGAAAAGATAAAGAATGACTGAATATATAAACTGAACGTACATGGTCAAGGCCTGGCATTTCTTCCATCTTTGACATATAGAAAAATATAAGCAAAAATGATTTGCCATTTATGCTTTAAGACTTTGTTGACAGATGTTGAAAGACAAAAACTTCATAATTTAATGGAATTTATAAAGTGAAGCATGATAAACTTGATCCATACAAAATCTTCCCATAAACTCACATCCTCATTTCCAACAGCATCTCTCACTCTGCTTTCCTTCATAACTAGTAGTTTTTTAACTCTAAGTTTGTCTTAGGACAGTTCTCAGGCCCTGAGCTCAAGCCCCATGACTGGCCAAAAAAAAAACAAAACAAAACTGGGAGCTGGGCACCATGGCTCCCACCTGCAATCCTAGGTACTCAGGAGACTGAAATCTGAGGATCAAGGTTCAAAGCCAGCCAGGGCACAAAAGAACCTGAGACTCTTAGCTCCAATCAACCTCTAAAAGAAGTGGGGCTTGGCTCAAGGGTAGGGCTGTAGCCTTGAGCTGAAGAGGTCAGGGACAGTGCCCAGGGCCAGAGTTCAAGCCCCATGACCCACAAAAAATAAATAAATAAATAAATAAATAATAAACTGATAGATTCTATTAGTATAGTTACAGCTAGACAGTCACTTCTTTTTTTCTTTTTTTTTTTTGGAGTGCTGTCCCTGTGCTCTTCAGCTCAAGTCATGAGCCACCAAGACCAGCAACTAGAGTCATTCTTAAAAATATTTGTATGACCATTAGGTACTCACTGTCAGAGTGAATCAACACCAAATGTACAATGTATAGAACACTGACATATATTGAGCTTTGAACGTGGAACATTAGATTTGAAACTCAAACTGGAATATTATACTTATGAAGATTTAGTCACTAAATATGCTCTAAATAAAATGTAATTATTCCTTTTACTTTTTCATGTCCATTTACAATGCTGTTTTCCTTCACTAGAAAAATTATGGCATGAGGGGCCAGGAGTTTGGCCTAGTGGTAGAGTGCTTGCCTAGCATGCACGAAGACCCAGGTTCAATTCCTTGGTACCCCACATACACAGCAAAAGGCCGGAAGTGGTGCTGAGGTTCAAGTGGTAGAGTGCTAGCCTTGAGAAAGTCCAAGGACAGTGCTCAAGCCCTGAGCCCAAGCCAGGACTGGCAAAAAAGAAAAAAAAAAAAAGAAAAATTATGACATGAGAACAATATTAAGATATTTTGGATAATTAAAAAAATAAAAAAAGGGCAAGGAGTTTGGCCTAGTGGTTAAAGTGCTTGCCTAGCATGCATGAAGACCTGGGTTCGATTCCTTGGTACCACATACATAGAAAAAAGCCGGAAGTGATGCTGAGGCTCAAGTGGTAGAGCTCTAGCCTTGAGAAAGTCCAAGGACAGTGCTCAGGCCCTGAGCTCAAGCCCAGGACTGGCAAAAAAAAAAAAAAAAAAAAAAATTTTGTATGCTTCTGAGTAGCTAAGATTACAAGTATGAGCCACTATGACTGGCATAAATAAAGATTTTATTCTTTCCTGATACATTATTTTAGATAAAAACGAAAAAAAAATTGTATGCCTGTAATCCTAGCTACTCAGAAGGCTGAGATCTAAGGATCAAGGTTCAAAGCCATCCCGGGCACAAAAGGGCCTTGAGACTCTTATCTCCAATCAACTCCTAGAAGAAAACAGGAAGTGGGGCTTGGCTCATGGGGTAGGATGGTAGCCTTGAGCTGAAGAGCTCGGGGACAGTGCCCAGGCCCAGTGTTCAAGCCCCATGACCCACTCAAAAAAAAAAAAAATTGTTCAGTCAAACAAAATTAACTCAATAACAGAAGCTTTCTTACAAAACCTCACTTAGGGGGCCGGGAGTTTGGCCTAGTGGTTAAAGTGCTTGCCTAGCATGCATGAAGACCCGGGTTCGATTCCTCGGTACCACATACATAGAAAAAAGCCAGAAGTGGTGCTCAGGCCCTGAGCTCAAGCCCAGGACTGGCCAAAAAAAAAAAAAAAACCTCACTTAGACTAACAAAATCATAGTGAGTTCTCAGTTCCAATCAGTATATCATGAAAATCACTCTTCAACTCACAACCAGTCAAGAACTCTTTGGTACTTGAGGCAGCTAAATACAAATTGTGTACTAAAATATATATTAGCATTAGACATAATTCAGTAGCAGATTCAAATTTGTCAGTGAATTATCATAATGTGGGTGGCAATCCGTCAAATCAGTAATTATGTTGTAGCTAATCTGAGCTAATTGACTACTGATTTATTTTTGTGTGAGAAATAATACAGTACTATAGTTTTAATAAAAGTCATTTCTTTAATGAACCAACTAAGAAATTTAGAGTGGAATTACTTTGTTCTGTTTAAAAGTGGGAGTAATTTGAGACTTAATTTTCTTATTCAGTTAACAGATAAAAGACTGTCTTACTTGGTCTACAAATGGATTTTTTTCATATATTTTGTATTGTAATTAATAGAAGGGTTACATTATATTCACCAGATAGAAGGTACATTATTCCATAAACATTGATGCCCTTTTTCATGTCTTGGTCCTCATTTCCCTACTCCCACCCCGCCCCTCATCTTGTTTTCCTCACTTCCCTATGCTATTTCAAATAACCAAATATGCATATATACAATATATCAGATAACAATGTAAAATACTGTAACAGTATGAGATAACCAAGGGACAGCAAAAGAGATTAGAGATAACATAGTACATGAAGGATAACAATCACTCATTATATGGCTTTTTTTTTTATATCCTGGAGGTCCTCTCATTTAGCCTCATACTATAATGGCCTTATATATCTAGGTTTTGCTCTATTGCAAAGGTTTCTACTGATTATTATAAATGAACCTATGTTCCTTTGAGTCTGGCTTACTTCACTTAGTATGATTTTTTCTAAGTCTTTCCATTTCCTTACAAATGGGGAGATGTCATTCTTTCTGACAGCAGCATAGAATTTCATTGTGTATAAATACCACATCTTGTTGATCCAATCATCTACTGAGGGGAATCTGGGTTGGTTCCATATCTTTGCTATGGTAAATAGTGCTGCAATGAACATCGTTGTGCTAGTGGCTTTAGTATGTCCTTGTTTCTGGACGATTGGGTAAATGCCAAGTAGCAGAACTGCTGGGACATAGGGGAGCTCTATGTTTAATCTTTTGAGAAATCCTGATACTGTTTTCCATAGTGGTTGAACGAGTTTACACTCCCACCAACAGTGTAGTAGTGATCCCTCCTGGCCACATTTCCTCCAGCACCTGTTGTTATTAGATTTCTTGATCCTGGCCATTCTAACTGGAGTGAGGTAGAATCTCAGAGTTGTTTTGATTTGCATTTCTTTTATGGCCAGAGATGTTGAGCATTTCTTCATGTGTCTATAGGCCATTTTTATTTCTTCTTCAGAGAAGACTCTCTTTTAAGTCTTTGGCCCATCTTTTAATGGGATGGTTATTTCTTTGGAGATTAGTTTTGGACTGATTCAATTTTTTGAGCTGTTGATATAGTTTAGATATGAGGCCTTTGTCTGTTGTATGGTTAGTGAAAATCTTCTCCCACGCTGTAGGCTTTCTAGTTAGTTTGCTAGCTATGTCTTTTGCCACACAGAAGCTCTGCAGTTTAATGCAGTCCCACTTATCCAGAGTTTCTCTGATTTGTGTTTCTTGGTCCTTGTTAAGAAAGTATCAACCTGTGCCAAGGAAACCTAGTGTATCTCCTATTCCTTATTGTAAAGTTTTCAGTGTACAAATGGATCTTATGGACTGAAATGTAACAAATCCTACTTGAAATAGCTGAAAATGTGTTAATAGATTCAATTATTATCTTTCTTCTCCCTCTTTCTTACTGGTGCCAGGAATACAGGTCTTTATGTGTATGCTAAAGACCCAATCCAGAACTATATTTTATACCCCTTTTATATTTTATACAGAAAATAAATGGTCAAGTGCTTAATTTTTCTAGCCATGAATCTCTTAGCATTTATCCTTTAAAAAAAAAATACAACTGACTCTTAGGTTAAAAAAAAAACTCAGCTTCCTAAGACTGTCTGCTTCATTCTGTCCTTCCACGTAGTTACAGAGCCTATCTTTCAACACAGGTCCCAGAAATGCCAGTAAATTAACTTCCAGCACCACTGCAATTAGGATATGAGCAAGAACCCATACCCATTACTTAGCTAATTCAGAATCTAGTGACAGAAACCAAGAAAAATTTTCTTTCCTACTAATAACAAACATGAGAAGAAATAATTTTATTCTGTGTCTAGCCATGCAGGAAAAAAAAATTGAAATAACAGGCCTAATTGCAAAGTTGGCTTTTGGCTGGCATCTGGGAACTAAGACTTTATGCAAGTTCCCACCACTCCCAGAACCACTTATAAGTGGTTCACTGTGTCTAAATTATTTGTGCAAACTGTGGTTTAGGCTGAACACCTGCTTTACTTCTGGGTATTGGGAATTTTAAGATTTGGTAGTATGTTCACAGATCAACCCACAATAAAAATCTTCAGTACTGAAACTAATGAGGTTTGTTTGGAAGACAACATTCCACATGCATTGTCGTAACTCACTAAAGCACATCCTGTGACTCCATTGGAAAAAATCCTTGGACTATTGTGCATGTTTTCCTGCATTCGTTGTTGCATTGCCTTGTCTGTTTATAGCTTTGTATCTTCTTACTATAATAAATCCGTTGTGCTAAGTCCTCTTACAAACCACGAAACACAAGGATGATCCTTGACACCAGCTAGACAGACGTGCATTGGCAGTACTTGGTACTGTGATAGCATGTTTATTCTACGACAGGATAAACCATAAGAATTCAAGACAACACTCCAAGCACCAGTGGGAGAAAAGAAATAAGCAAGTTAAGGATCTTATGAAATTCATGAGTAAGCCAATAAATGTACCTTTGAACTTCCTACCTCTTATGTTCAGTATTTTTAAATAAGGTATTTAATCATTTACAATGAAACGGATCATCAAACTTTTTAAAATTTAGTTATACGAAAGTAGATGATTATTGACTAAAGGTATTATTGTCTGGGGTTTTTAATTTTAGATTAATTGAGAATGTCTCAGAAGTTATTTTCTGACAGTTCAATACTTTAAGAGTTCCAGAATGTGAACTATCTCGGTAAATATTTTGGTACACTAGAAAACAATATATTGTTGAGTATAGTATCCTATAAATGTTACTGATATACTGCTAAAATAGTCTACATCTTACCAAATTTTGTCATTTGTCTGTCAATTGTTGAGAAAGGTATATTGAAATCTCTACCTACATTTAGGAATATGTCCATTTTTCTTTACAGTTGCATCTGTTTTAGCTTCATGTATTTCTGAATTTTAGTGGGTGCATACACGTCGAATTTGCCGTCCTTTCGTGGTAACCTGATCGCAATGTCACTACAAAAATGACACATGTATACATGTGCATATGTATGTGTGTATAGTATTCTTTATTATACATTCAATAATACTACAATTCCTGATATTTTTTTCGGGGGAGGGGGCGTTGGTGGTTAAGGAAGTTCTAGAGCTTGAATTCAGGGCCTGAGCACTGTCATTGGGCTTTCTTAAGGCTAAAGCTCTACCACTTGAGCCACAGCACCACTTCCAGCCTTTCTATATATGTGGAACTGAAGAATTGAACCCGGGTCTTTGTGCATACTATGCAGGCACCCTACCACTAGCCCAAACTCCAGGCCCCATAATATTACTTTTGAAAAAACACATGCATGTATGTATACAAATGGATATGGATATATGTATGTATATATATATATATTAACAGTATGTATCTCAATGTAGTATGTATGTATATGTGTGTGTATCAACACACATATATACCCGTTAATAGTATTCTTTGCCCTGAGAGCTACTTTATATGGTATTAACAATGCCAGTTTCTTCTGCTTATTATTAACGTAAGTTATTTCTCTATGCTTTTATGTTTTGGGTTTTTTGTATTTTTGGCCAGTCCTGGAGCCTCCTCAACTCAGGGACTGGGCACTGTCTTTGGGCTTTCTCAAGTCTAATGCTCTACCACTGGAACCGCAGCACCACTTCCAGCTTTTTCTGTGTATGTGGTACCAAGGAATCAAACCCAGGGCTTCGTGCATATTAGTCAAGCACTCTTAACCACTAGGCCACTCTCCCAATCCCCATATGCTTTTACTTTAAACAAATTTATTACTCCTGTGGGTTACAGTGATAAAAACTCAAAAAGTAGCTAGTTTATAAAAACTAGAAATGTTTCAGAGTTCTAAAAGATAGGAAGTTGATGGTCAAGATGATGGCAGATTCAGTATCTATTGAAAGCCTCCTTTCTTACAGATAAAATTTAATTTGGTGATGCTTAAGTTTGAAGCCAGGATGTCACTCTTGGCTCAGCGTGCTTGCTTGCTTAGGTGGAGCTCTATCATTTCAGCTGTGCCTCCAGTCCACATTTTTGCTGGGTATTTGGGAGATAATAGTTTGGTGAACCTTTATGCTGCAGCTAACTGAAAACTGTGATCCTCTCTGCCACCTGGGTAGCTAAACTTAAAAGGTTTGAGCTGCCAGAGCTTGGCTTCAGAGGGTACTCTTTAGCTACACTCTCCCATGGTAGGTCTATATAGCCCCCTTTTCTATTGGCGCTAACTCTAATCATGAGGGCTTCTCCAAAGTTCTACCCCCTAATACTATCACCTTAGGGGTTATTTATTCAGTACGTGAATTTGGGATGACACAAATATTTGTACTATAGCAACAGGACACCACAAAGCTAAATAGAATTTTTTTTTTTAAGGCAGCCTGTTGAGTTCTTTTAGAAAGGGTGTTTAAAGCATTTACATTACATGTGATTAATTAGGTTAAAGTTTACTATTTTGCTACTTATCTACATTTTCCCTTTTTATGCCTTTCAAAATTTTATGAAAGTATCACTTATGATCATCAATGTTGTGGTATTTGTACACAATGGAATTCTATGCTGCTGTCAGAAAGAATGACATCGCCCCATTTGTTAGGAAATGGAAAGACTTAGAAAAAATCATATTAAGTGAAGTAAGCCAGACTCAAAGGAACTTAGGCTCAATGGTTTCCCTCATTCGTCATAATCAGTAGAAACCTTGGGCTCTACTAGCAGAGATTTGCAATAGAGCAAAATCTTGATACATAAGGCCATATAATGTGAAGCTAATTGAAAGGACCTCCAGGATATTGAAACAAAAGCCATATAACGAATGATTGTTGTCCTTAATGTACTATGTTGTCTCTCATCTCCTTTGCTGTCCCTTGGTTATCTCATATTGGTATAGTATCTCACTTTGTTATCTGATATATTGAATTTATTTGTATTTGGATATTTGAAATTTGATAGGGAAGGGGGGAAAACCAAGACGGGTGGGGGGTGTGGGGGGGGAGGGAAATGGGTACCAAGACATGTGAAAGGGTATCAATGTATGTGAATTAATGCACCTTCTATCTGGCAAATATCATGTAACCCTTTTACTAATTACAATAAAAAAAATAAAAAAATAAAAAAAAATTTTTTGAAAGTATCACCTAAGATCATCAATGTAGTTAGAAGTTCTGGATGTTCATTTTATTGTATAAATTCATATGGTGGGGCCAGGAGTTTGGCCTAGTGATAGAGTGCTTGCCTAGAATGCAGGAAGACCTGGGTTCAATTCCTCAATACCACATACATAGAAAAAGGCAGAAGTAGTGCTGTGATAAAAGTCATAGAGTGATAGCCTTTAGGAAAAAGCCCAAGGACAGTGCTAAGGCCCTAGGACTGGCAAAAAAAAAAAAATATATATATATATATCGCATGGTACAATTATCCTTCTGTCTAAACATATTTTAATATTTCTGGTAGTACAGGCTGCTGATAACAAATTCCTTAAGTTATTGTGTCTCTTAAAAAATATCTTTCCGGAAAGCAGTATGGAGGCTTCTTAAAGAACCAAAAATAGACCTTCCCTACAATCCCATTATTCCACTCCTGGACATCTATCTTGAACATCATAATCCAGGATATGATAAGGACACCTGCACAGCTATGTTCATCTCTGCACTATTCACAATAGCCAAGTGATGGAAACAACCCAGATGCCAACTGCAGATGAACGGATCCAAAAACTGTGGTACCTATATACAATGGAATTCTACATACCCAATAGACAAGATAAAATAATGGCATTCACTGGGAAGTGGATGAAGCTAGAGTAATTCATGTTGAGTGAAGTAAGTCAAGTCCAAAGGGACAAGAGGTGCATGGTATCCTTAATATGTGGATATTAGATACAAACAGTACAAAGGCGATAACTAAATATCTGGGTACCCAATGTTATGGACATGGTATTAGATATAAACATAACTACATAGAAATAAAAATATATGATGGGCTATATACTCTATAGACATGTTTTACTCCATAGATTAATGTATCTATGACATACAAACCCTAAGCTTAATTTTAATTATGTTCTAAAATATAAGTGCCAGTGACAGTATATAGAGATTCCCTTCTTGAATACTTGTTTGTTAAACATGGTGTTTGAAATATGATGTAAGAGCTGGGAGTTTAGCCTAGTGGTTAAAGTGCTTGCCTAGCATGCATGAAGACCCGGGTTCGATTCCTTGATACCACATATATAGAAAAAAGCCGGAAGTGGTGCTGAGGCTCAAGTGGTAGAGCTCTAGCCTTGAGAAAGTCCAAGGACAGTGCTTAGGCCCTGAGCTCAAGGCCCAGGACTGGCAAGAAAAAAAAAAAAGGTATCTTTCCAGGCTGGGAGTTTGGCCTAGTGATAGAACGCTTGCTTAGCATGCACAAAGACCAGCGTTTGATTCCTCAGTACCACATACATACAAAAAAGCTGAAAGTGGTGCTGAGGCTCAAGCCTTAGGGCTCTAGCCTTGACAAACTCCAAAGACAGGGCTCAGGCTCTGAGCTCAAGCCCAGGACTGGCCAAAAAAATGAAAAGAAAATGAATATTCCTCATGAATGATAACTGTGAGATATAAATAGATAGATAGACAGACAGACAGACAGATAGATAGATAGATAGGCAGACAGACAGACAGATAGGCAGACAGACAGATAGATAGATATAAAACTCTTTCCAGGGCCAGGAGTTGGCCTAGTGGTAGAGTGCTGGCCTAACATGCACAAAGACCTGGGCTCGATTCCTCGGTACTACATACACAGAAAAGTCAGAAATGGTTCTGTGGCTAGTGGTAGAGCACTAGCCTTGAGGAAAGCCCAAGAACAGTGCAGCACTCAGGCCCTGAGCTCAAGCCCCAGGACTACCTCCCCAAAAAATATTTCCAAAGCTGGGTGCAGTGGCTCAGGCCTCTAATCCTAGCTACTGAGGAAGCAAGGTTCAAAGCCAGCCAGAACAATAAAGAACCAGAGAATCTTATCTCCAATTAACCAGCCTTGAGCCAAAAAGCTCAGGGACAACCCCCAAACCTAAGGGTAGGGCAGTAGCCTTGAGCTGAAGAGCTCAGGGACAATGCTGAGGCCAGAGTCCAAGCCCCATCTCCGACAAAAAAAAAATCTTTCCAGGGTCTGGGTGCAAGGCCTAGTGGGACAGTGCTTGGCTACCATGCATGAAACCCTGGATTTAAGTCCTCAGTACCACCTACACAGAAAACCTAGAAGTGGTGCTGTGGCTCCAGTGATAGAGCACGAACCTTGAGAAAGCCCAAGGACATTACTCAGTCCCCATGACTGAGGGGGAGAGGGAGAGTTTTTGTTGTTTTGTTTTTTAAAATCTTCTCAGGCTGGGTGCTCATGCTTGTAATCCTAACTACACAGTAGTCTGAGATCTGAGAATCACACGGAAATCAGCCTTGGCAGGAAAGTTTGCGACATTCTCATCTCTGTAATAACCTGGCAAGCAAGCTGAGCTGCCAAATTGCTTTTTTTGTAAAATTGCTTAACCTGCTCCATCAACTGTGTTATGATCCCTGCATGTGTTCCATCTTTGTGATTATTGACTGTGGGCATCATAAGGTGATGTCATATAGTGACGACCACCTGTGTCCTGTGTGTGTCACTATGATCACCTATGTGTGGTGTTTACCTGGTTTTTTTTGGTCAGATGCGGGGCTTGAACTTTGGGCCTGGGTGTTGTCCCTAAGCTCTTCAGCTTAAGGCTACTGCCCTACCCCTGGAGCCACAGCCCCACTTCCAGTTTTCTAGTGGTAAATTGGAGATGAGTTGCTCGGACTTTAGTGCCAGGCTGGCTTTGAACTGCGATCCTCAGATTTCCTGAGTAGCTAGAGTTACAGGCGTGAGCCACTGAACCCAATGTGGTGTTTACCTTTAAAAGTTCAGCCAGACTGAAACTAGGGGCTGCTCTTTATCAGCCCAAAGATGGAGAGTAGCTGCTGTGCTGCTATTAAAAATAACTCCTGGCTCTGTTCACTGAGTGCTGATGATTTTATTATCCCCAAAATGGGGATATTACAATCTCCAATGAACTTCCAAAAAGTCAAGTGGAGCTGTGCTCAAGTGGTAGATGGCTAGCCTTGAGCAGAAAAACAGAATAGTGCCAAGCCCCAGGACCGGTACACAAAATAAACATATAAATAAATCTTTCCTCTACTTTTGCTTTTGGAAAATATTGTCTTTGGGTAGAAATACTTTCAGCCCATTAAAAGTATTACTGTACTGTTCATATTTGCATTGTTCTGAACAAAAAAATATTCTGTCATCTTTTTTTTCCTTGACACAGTGTTGGGCCCGGGAGCCTAGTGGTAGAGTGCTCATCTGGCATGCACGAAACCCTAGCTTTGATTCCTCCATACCACATATTCAGAAAAAGCTAGAAGGAAAGAGAGGAAAGTCAGAAACTTGATCCTTTCAAGTCTTAGTTTTTAAGATTTGTTAGGAGCCAGGCACGGTGGCTCATGCCTGCAATCCTAGCTACTCAGGAGTCTAAGATCTGAGGATGGCAGTTCAAAGCCAGCCCAGGCACTGAAGTCCGGAAGACCCTATCTCCAATTAACTACTAGAAAACTGGAAGAGGCTTTGTGGCTCAAGGGGTAGACTAGTACCCTTGAGCTGAAGGGACAATGCCCAGGCCCAGAGTTCAAGCCCCATAATGACCAAAAAAAAAAAAAAAAAAAGATTTATTAGGCTTGTCCAAACCAATGCCTATTGTTCCTGTGTTTTGGGCAAGGTACCTCTGTGTGCTCTATGCTATGCCTCAGGAGCCAAACTTAGGGGCAACAGGCACTAATCCTGGCCTTCTGTGAGTACAAGGACACCTTCCTTACTTCTTTGGTTGCTCTTCAGGTTTCAGGTAGTTTCCTCATATGCATGTAATCCTGATTACTCAGTAATCTATAAAGGGGACACTGTAGATTTCCAGATTCTCTCTAATTTTCTTTAATTCCCATTTCTCAGTTTTCTGCTTTGCTAACTCCTTAAGACTTCCAGCTCCATCTTCTGAATTCTCTTTTTTTTTTTTTTTTGGCAGTGCTGGGGCTTGAACTCAGGACCTGAGCATTATTCTTGGGCTTTCCTCAAGGCTAGCACTCTACCACTTGAGCCACAGCACTACTTCTGGCTTCATCTTCTGAATTCTTAAGTCCAGCATTCTCCCCTAGTTTCCCTATTACATGCCCATGAGGGCATCTTACCTTTCATTATCTAATATTATATGTATTGAACTGTGTCACATGTTTTATTCATAATCTGCTTGCTGTCGGGAGGAGGGTAAATTTTACCAGTTATTCCATCATGACAAAAGAAGTTTCACTGTTTTTGTTCTCTGCAATAAACTACAGCAAATGGCATCTCACTTGATAGATTGGGGTCATATTTTACGTGATTGCAAGGTTGCCCCTCTACATTATTTCTGTAGCTCTTTCATTAACATCCTTAAAGGCAGCCATTCTTCTACTTTAAAAGCACATTTGAAAGAAATAGTATTAAGGCTAAGGAATTTTAGTGCTCTGGGGAAGAATGTCTGGAAGCTTTTGTAGTTAAGTTAAGACACAAAGTGATTTTTTTTCTACAGCATAATTTGCTATAATTCTTGCAAATGAAAAGAACATTCATGATGAGCGGGAGGTAGCAAGATAATATAAAAGCAGGAAAAAGGAAAATTAGTCAGCCTTATAAACGAAGATTAATTATAAAATATCATGGATGGCTGGAGACATGGCCAAAGTGGTAAATGTCTGCTTAGCAAATGTGAGGTCTTGCGTTCAAACTCTACTATCACTAATTAACAGAATCCTGGAAACCAGGAATGTGATACATTTACAGGTAACACACCATCCTCTATACTTTTCAGAAGCTATTCTTAGTTTACTTCATTTTTTCTCCATGAAAGTTCAACATTTAGTAGGATGCTAACGTAAAATATTAACTGAAAAAGATATCCAGAATCATTATTACCACTACTATTTACTGATAAATGTTAAAGCAAAATACAGTAAGCTCATGTAAGTATAAGTCTAAGCTAGTACATGGCATAGGGTTGCCCACTGGTGGGCTTTCTGGCTTTCTGTGTTTGGTTGGTAGAGCAATGATCAATACCATATTTTGTAAAATGATGGATTTATGGCCAATACACAAATAAGGAGACTTTAAAAAATTAGGAGGAGTTTTTGTTTGCCATCGTGGTTACAGAACCAGCTTGGGCTTCTCACCATGTCTTCTCACAAGACTTTTAGGATCAAGTGATTTCTGGCCAAGAAATAAGAGCAAAATCGCTAGATTCCCAGAGGATTCAGATAAAAACTGGTAACAAAATCAGGTATAGGCCAGGAGTTTGGCCTAGTGGTAGAGTGTTTAATTAGCATGCACGAAGACCTGAGTTTGATTCCTCAGTACCACATACATAGAAAAAAGCCAGGAGTGGTGCTGAGGCTCAAGTGCTAGAGCCCTAGCCTTGAGAAAAAGTCCAAGGACAGTGCTCAGGCCCTGAGCTCAAGCCCAGGACTGCAAAAAACAAACAAACAAACAAACAAAAAACTCAGGTACAACTCCAAGAGAAGACACTGGAAGACAACCAAGCTGGGCCTGTGAGAAATTGCACCAGACACCCACATATTTATGCTCCACCATGAAGGAATTAAGCTAAAATGTTGCTACTGCCTGGACTGACAGTTGGGCATTTTTAAACTTTGGTTGCTTTAAGAATGGGCACACAGGGCCAGGAGTTTGGCCTAGTGGTTGAGTGCTTGTCTAGCATGCACAAAGACGGGGTTCGATTCCTCGGTACCACATAAATAGAAAAAAAAGCCGGAAGTGGTGCTGTGGCTCAAGTGATAGAGCTCTAGCCTCGAGAAAGTCCAAGGACAGTGCTCAGGCCGTGAGCTCAAGCCCAGGACTGGCAAAAAAAATAAAAATTAAAATTAAAAAAAAAAAAAAGAATGGGCACACTGAATAATAAATGTGAGATCTTAAAAATATTTTAGGAGGGACTTCATACAAAAGTACTTAGGAGAACAAATTACAACAAAGTAGTAGGAGGGGTCCATATTAGCTAGAGTCTTAGCTGATCTCTTAAATTTTCAATTCCACGCAAATTTCTTTTGTCCCTTGGGGCTTTCTTTCCCCTCTAATCATGCAGGGTAATGATAATACCTCATGTACAGTATATATACCAACATCCCAAAGACTGTATTCTTATCAAGAAAATTAAAAAACTAAATAATTTCTTCAGAGAGATAAAGTTCCTAGAAAGATTTACAAAAAAGACCTGGGCGCAGTGGCTCACACCTGTAATCCTAGCTACTAAGGAGGCTGAGATCTGAGGATCAAGATTCAAGGCCAGCCCTGGCACAAAAGGACCTTAGACTCTTACCTCCAATTAAACTCTAGAAAACCAGAAAGTGGGGCTAGGCTCAAGGATAGGGCGATAGCCTTGTGCTGCAGAGCTCAGGGACAGCGCCCAGGTAGAGTTCAAGCCCCATGAAGGAAAAAAAGAGTACTTATTTTCTTCCAATAAAGGAAGAAAATATTTATTTATTGTCAGACCTAGGGCTTGAACTCAGGACCTGAGCACTGTCCTTGAACACTTTTTGCTTAAGGCTAGAGCTTTACTACTTGAGCCACACACTATTCCTAGCTTTTTCTGTGTATGTGGTATCCCAGAATCGAACCCAGAGCTTCATGTATGCTAGGTGAAGACTCTACCATGGGCTACTCGACCAGTCCAGGATTTTTTTTAACTATAGATTCCTGAGGACCCAGAAAATATTCTAAAAGGTATTTTATTTTTCTTTCTTGTGAGCTCATTATATAACCCAGGCTAGCCTTGAAGTCAAGATCCTCCTGCCTTGTGAGAGGTGGTATTGCAGGTTTGTACCATCACACCAGGATCTCAAAAGTTGTTTGTTTTGCTTTGTTTTTTGGGTTTTTTTTTTTTTTCCGCCAGTCCTACGCTTGAGCCCAGGACCTGAGCACTGTCCTTGGGCTTTCTCAAGGCTAGAGCTCTACCACTTGAGACTCAGCACCATTTCTGGCTTTTTTCTATGTATGTGGTACCAAGGAATCGAACCCAGGCCTTCATGCATGCTAGGCAAGCACTCTACCACTAGGCCAAACTCCCGGTCCTCAAAAGTTTATTTTTCATAAAAGGAAAATAGACATAAAATAAATTATTCTAAAATCTCAAAAAAAAGTTTATTTTTTAACAAGCTCACGGGCCATCCAGATATAGATTATGCTTGAGAACTACACCATGCCCTGTATTTACCTGTGTTTCAAAGAAAAACAATACAAAGTTAAAGCAAGAAAATCATATTTTCGGGGCCGGGAGTTTGGCCTAGTGGTTAAAGTGCTTGCCTAGCATGCATGAAGACCCGGGTTCGATTCCTCGGTACCACATACATAGAAAAAAGCTGGAAGTGGTGCTGAGGCTCAAGTGGTAGAGCTCTAGCCTTGAGAAAGTCCAAGGACAGTGTTCAAGCCCTGAGCTCAAGCCCAGGACTGGCAAAAAAAAAAAAAAAAAAAAGAAAATCATATTTTGGCTTATCTTCTGTATTTATATTTAAGTAGGAAAAAATATAAATCCAATACAAAAGAAGAAGAGTAAATGTATATAGTCTTCTATACTCATGCTTAAACACAAAGAAAAAAACATACACCTAACTTTTTTGAATCTTTATATGATATGAGGGAACTGAATATTTAAATTATCATTCCGATGGCAATTAATCCAAGTTCAGTTATATCTAGAATTTGTCAACACAGGTAAAATAACAAATACTATTTAAACATTACAATTAGGACCAATGTTAATACGTCAAGTTTGGTTTTCCTACTAACAGATTTTTTTTAACTGCTAATAACAGATAGGACTAATAGATAAAAAACTTAAGCAAGTTTTGACTGATGAGGTTATCTGAGGGGAAAAAAAGCAAACAAGGACTGTTATTTAAAATATAAAAGAAAATTTTATTTGTAAAAAATCTTTTCAGCTGGGAATGTGACCTAGTGGTAGAGTGCTTGCCTAGCATGCATGAAGCCTCGGTTTGATTCTCTCTACACCACATATGCTGTGGGGGTGGTACTGTGACACAAAAGGTAGAGCATTAATCCTTGAGAAAGCCCAAGGACAGTACCACTGAGGCCCTGAGTTCAAGTCCCAGGATTGTCACCTCCAGAAAAACTTCAAAGGCTTCACACTTTTTATTGTAATAAGATGATACAATTAGTTTCATGGGAGGAAAGACTAAACCATCAGTTGGCATGCCCTTATTTTGTTTTTTCCTGGCTTTGATGACATTACAGAAATGAAGGATACAGAAAAGCACCAAAGGGAGGGAAGATAACCTCATAATACATTTTCAACTTTGTACAATATGCAAGTTTTACCTGTTCTAAATCACAAGATACTAAAAACACTAAGACAAATTATATCTACTTAAAAAAACAATCTATACAATTCATGCCTTTCAGTGGACAACACAACTTTTATTTAATTTTTAAAAAGTACTATAAAATTATTTTTATATAGATGTCAGTACATAACTTAGGTACAAAAATGATAGAAAAAAGCCGGGAGTTTAGCCTTGTGGTAAAGTGCTTGCCTAGAATGCACGAAGACCCAGGTTCAATTCCTTGGTACCACATACATAGAAAAAAAGCTAGAAGTGGTGCTGAGACTCAATTGGCAGAGTTCTAGCCTTGAGAAAGTCCAAGGACAATGCTCAGATCCTGAGCTCAAGCCCAGGTCTGGCCAAAAAAAAAAAAAAAAGTCCGGGAACTGTGGCTCATGGCTCTAATCCTAGCTACTCCTGAGGATGAGATCTAGTATCAAGGTTCAAAGTCAACTGGCACACAAAAGGACCTGAGACTCTTATCTCCAATTAACTTCTAGAAAATGGGAAGTGAGGCTTGGCTCAAGGGTAGGGCAGTAGCCTTGAGCTGAAAAGCTCAGGGACAGCACCAGGGCTGAGTTCAAGTCCCATGACCCACCAAAAAAAAAGAAAGAAAGAAAGGCATGAATAGTTGAAAGGAAATGGCCAGAAGTGATGTTAATTCATTGCCTCAAAAAACTCTAGGACGGGGCCAGGAGTTTGGTCTAGTGGTTAAAGTGCTAGCCTAGCATGCATGAAGACCCAGGTTCGATTCCTCGGTACCAAATACATAGAAAAAAGCCAGAAGTGGTGCTGAGGCTCAAGTGGTGGAGCTCTGGCCTTGAGAAAGTCCAAGGACAGTGCTCAGGCCCTGAGCTTAAGCCCAGGACTGGCAAAAAAAAAAACACCTCTAGGACATACATATACTTGTCCAAATGTCAGCCAACTATACTATCTATACTATGAATGAATTTTAAAGCCATACAATAAACTAAAATTTAGAAACTCTTACAGTCCTCCTATTAGACCCTCTTTATACTACCACATATAAAGCATCCAGGCTTACTGAAAGACTTGATTCAAAGGAGAAGAAAAGAAACCTTGTTTGCAGTCACCAGCAGTTTGGAGTTCTGTTAATAACATCTGTCACTGAGGATTTTTCTTTTCTTTTGGCAATGTTGGGGTTTGAACTTAGGGTTGTGCACATGCTAGACAGGCAGATCACTTCACTTACACATTCAGCCCTTTCTGCATGGGGATATTTTTCAAATAGTTTTGTTTTTTTCCAGGATGAGTGTAATCATGATTCTCTCATTTAAGATTTCCCTGTAGCTGGGAGGAAAGGGACATGTCACCATGCTGAGCTTTTGGATGAAATGGCAGGGAGGGGAGCCTCAATAACTTTAACCGTCCTAGTATTGCAACACAGTCCTCTTAGCCTTGGTCTCCTAAATAGGTTCCATTACAGATATGAACGACTTTGCCATGCCAACCAGTTTTTAATTTTAAGGAATTTCTTTTTCCGGTTTCAATTCACAGCCTCACATTAGTCTAGCTCTTCTTGCCTGGCTGACACTCTACCAGTTGAGCCACACCAGCAGTGGAGCAACAATTTTTCAATGTATTAACCATAAAATGGAGGCTTGGCTATAAACTGTTCTGCGCATATTAATAAGTTCATTACCCAAAGTTAGAGATGATATTTGCCCTTAAAATATCTAAGTTGTAGTGTCTAAGTGCAAAATTCTTAGAAGCTTAGGTTACAGGAGTTGCTCTCCTACATAAAATCTGGGTATGTTACTTAATGTAAGCTGTCATGTGTTTCACATGTGTAAAAACAGAGAAAATACTAGCATATACCTAAGGTTGTTTAGAGGAACAAGGTTTTTACCACATTAAACAATATTTGCATAAGCATAAACTATTCTTAATTACTGTTATCTAAATATCTTTGTAAAATGGCCACCCAGCCTTATGTCCAATAAGTCTAGTGGAAGAACTGGCTAAAATAATACAATACATGGCAATCTGTAAACTTCCTCCATATTAAAAAAATAATAAATCTTAAGAACTGGAGAAGTATTTCAGCAGTAGGGTGCTTGCCCTTTGATTCCCAGTGATTTAAAAAAAAAATAAAAAAGGAAAAGGGAAAAGGAAACAGAAAAAAGAATGGGGGGGGAAAGAAAGAAAAATGAGCCCCACAAGTGGAGTATCGTAACTCAACTGCTTCTCAACTCAGCAGATACTTCACTCTTTAAAATTTCTCCACACAAAGAGACACCAGAACTCATAGGCACAGGCAAACTTTCTGAACAGAGTCCCGGGGTCACAACAAATTGGAGAGGGACTCAACAAATTGGAGAGGGACTCGACAAATGGGACTAACTAAAAATAAACTCTTTTTGCACAGACAAAGGCATAGCTACTAAAGTAGAAAGTCAGCCAACCAACTGGGAAAAGATCTTTATCAATAATACATCAGACAAATGCTTAATAACCAGTATCTACAGGGAACTCAAGAAACTAATCCCTCCCAAACCCAATAAACCAATTACTAAATGGGCAAAGGAACTAAAGAGACTTATCAAAAGAAGAGGTTAAAATGGCAGAAAACCATGAGAAAATGCTCATTATCAATGGTCATAAGGGAATGCAAATAAAAACAACCCTAGGATACCACCTTACCCTAGTTTGAATGGCCAATATTCTGAATTCGGACAACAACAAATGCTGATGGGATTGTAAACTAGTTCAGCCACTCTGGAAAGCAGTTTGGAGGCTTCTTAAAGAACTGAAAATAGAACCTTCCCTATGGCATCTATCCTGAACACCATAACCCAGGATATGATAAGGACACCTGCTCAGCCATGTTCATCTCTGCACTATTCACAATAACCAAGTGATAGAAACAACCCAAATGCCCTACTGCAGATGAATGGATACAAAAAAATGTGGTAAATATACAATGGAATTCTACATAGCCAATAGACAAAATAAAATAATGGCATTTTCAGGGAAGTGGATGAATCTAGAGCGAATCATATTGAGTGAGACAAGTCAAGACCAAAGGAACAAAAGGCGCGTGGTATCCTAATATGTAGATATTAAATACAAACAGTACAACGACGATGATTCAATATTTGGGTACCCAACATTATGGACATGGTATTGGAGATATAAACATAACTACAAGGACATAAAAACCTATAGGCATAATGTTATATTATATAGATTGATATGTATCTATGACATACAAACCCTCAGCTTAATTTTAATTATGTTCTAAAATATAAGTGCCAGTGATTGTATATAGATTCCCTTCTTGAATACTTGTTTGTTAAGCACGTGACATTTGAAATGACATAAAAATCAATGTTAATAACTTATTTATTAAAAAATTCTAGATAATAGTTTTGAGTTTCCCTTACATATTACTAGGGATACTATTAAATTTTATTAGATGAAAGTTTTCAAAAACCAAGAAAAGGGGCAGGGAGTTTGGCCTAATGGTAGAGTGCTTGCCTAGCAGGCATGAAGACCTGGGTTCGATTCCTTGGTAGCACATACATAGAAAAAAGCCAGAAGTAGTGCTATGGCTCAAGTGATAAGAGCTCTAGCATTGAGAAAACCCCAAGGACAGTGTTCAGTCCCTGAGCCCAAGCCCAGTACTGGTAAAGAAAAAAAGAAAACCAAGAACTATTATTACAATTTTGCTTTCTTTACTACGTTTTACCTTTAGATGGAACATTATATTTTCTCATCATTCCATTTTTTGCTAATCACAAAATCTACTGTAAAAATTTGGAATACTTTAAATCTTCTTTGTTAGACTATTTGCATTGCTTACTTGTGTTTTGTTTTGTTGTGTTTTTGTTTTTGTGGGCCATGGAGCTTGAACTCAGTCTGGGTGCTGTCCTTGAGCTCTTCAGCTCAAGGTACCACCCTACCCCTGGGCCTGAGTGTTGTCCCAGAGCTCTTCAGCTCAAGACTATCCTTGAGTCAAGCCCCACTTCCTGTTTTCTAGAGGTAATTGGAGATAAAGAGTTTCAGGTCCTTTTGTGCCCGGGCTGGTTTTGAACCTTGATCCTCAGATCTAAGCCTCCTGAGTAGCAAGGACTACAGGTGTGAGCCACCGCGCCTGGCTTTTTTTTTTTTTTTTTTTTTTTTTTTTTTTTTTTTTGTGGGTGGTGGGGCTTGAACTCCGTGCCTGGGCACCATCCCTGAGAGCGCTTCAGCTCAAGGCTTCAGTCCTACTCCTCAAGCACAGCCCCACTCCTGTTTTTTAGTGGTTAATTGGAGACAAGAGTCTCTCAGACTTTCATGCCCAGGCTGGCTTTGAACTGCGATCCTCAGATCTCAGCCTCCTGAGTAGCTAGGATTACAGGTGTGAACCATGGCACCCAGCATTGCTTCCATTTTTTATCTCTAGAGTTACTGCTGTGGCAAACATTGGAATGTTTAGAATTTTTCAAAATGCCGCTTTTTTATCTTTACACAGTTTTGCAGCAACTCACTTCTGTTAAAAAATAAGTGTAAACGAAGGAGATAAAAGGGACAGGAGAGTATGTGTAGGAGTGTGTAGGAGAGAAAGTATGGGGGGAGAGGAATCAAAAGAAAATTAGGGGCCAGGAGTTTGGCCTAGTGGTAGAGTGCTTGCCTAGCATGCACGAAGACTCGGGTTCGATTCCTCGGTACCCCATATACATAGCAAAAAGCCAGAAGTGGTGCTGAGGCTCAAGTGGTAGAGTGCTAGCCTTGAGAAAGTCCAAGGACAGTGCTCAGGCCCTGAGCTCAAGCCCAGGACTGGCAAAAAAGAAAAAGAAAAAAAAAAAAAAGAAAATTACAAGTACAAGGTAATTAAAAGCTCACAAGAATCTCTTAAGTACGGGTTCCAAATTAGAAAACCCAAACTTCTCATACTGTCCATGCAAACTGAAGGCACACATCAAATTCTTAAAAGAGTATCTGGCACACAGCAAATATTACAATAGAATCGTGTCATTATATCAACTTTTAGTGTTAATTTATGTGATTTATAGACAAAAATATAGACTTCCAGTGTGTATATAAATTAAGCTTATTAGGTTATGTACAGTATATAATCATAGAACCATGTTTACAGCCTTGCAACTAAGCTTTCAAATATTTTTCATGTAGCATAAAAAGCTAACTGTAAAAACAGAGATAGGGGCCAGGAGTTTGGCCTAATGGTGGAGTGCTTGCCTAACATGCACGAAAACCCGGGTTTTATTCCTCAGTACCACATACATAGAAAAAGCCGGAAGTGGTGTAATTGCTCAAAAGGCAGCACTCTAGTCTTGAGAAATACCAAGGACAATGTTCAGGCTCTGAGTTAAAACCCCAGGACTAGCAAAAATAAATAAATAAATAAATAAAAGTAGAGATACAAGAGTGAGCAATAATGGGAATATGAAGTAGGGGGTAAATTTGTTCCAAGCGTATTTTATGAGTGTACAGAAATATGTTTTCAAGCCTACTCATATATATTATATATATATATATGCTAACTTAATTTTTGTTTATGCGATGCTAAGTTAACAGCATACTAATGCTGGATTCTCAAGGTTTTTTTTCAAAAGCTGGTAATACTAAAAAGCAGCAGGAAAAAATAATGGCCAACTTTACACACATCTTGTTTATCAAAGCAGTGACAGTCCTCCAGATTATCAGTCTACTTACATTGCTATTTTAAGCCTATGCTAAATTGTATAACTAAGTGATATTAGGCAATCAACTAAATACCTGTTAATAAGACAAGGAGTTTCATAACATATTTTTCTGGAATTAAAATGAATATATATATATCAAGTTCTGAGTGGGTAATACTCTTTATGTGATTACTGGTTTGTATCACATTTGATGATATACTAAATAGGCTATCTGGGTTTAAGACAGAAAGCTTAGATTCATTCCAAAACTCTTTTTGTAGATACCAAGTGGAATGCTAATTACTAATAGAAGGTTATTCTGTAGTCAAAACAATTTTAAGCTTTGAACCATACTGATTATCATAATAAACAAGCAAGTATAAACGCCACTTTATGCTTATCAGAGTAATGACAAATTAAACCCACTATGATGGCACAGTTTTAAACAACAAGGTAAGATTTTGATTTAAACAGTTTGCTCAATCTGTAGGCTGGCTGTTTGATTCTTAAATGCAATCCCCAGCCCCAAGCAGTAACTAATCCACAGAACATTTTACATTAAACATCATACATATTTGAGAGTCAAGATCCTTTTGATAGTTTGTTCAACTACAATACTACAGAGGATGAGGATTCTTAACAGTCGACTTTTGACAAACTCAGAACGGGCTTAGTAAACAGACACGTGTGTGTGTGTGTGTGTGTGTGTGTGTGTGTGTGTGTGTGTGTGTGTGTGTGTGTGTGTGTATTACTGGGGAATTAAATTCAAGGCCTTTGATTCCTAGGCAAGCACTCTATCACTTGAGCCATATCCTGAGTTCCTTTCCTGTGCTCCCCCTACCCCCCAGCTTGTTTCTTTGTTTTCCAGCTTGTATTAAGAACTACCTCAGACCTTGATCCTCTGCGTGCACTTTTTAATAACAAGGGAACAGATACAGACCATCACATGTGATTTGTTCTTTAAAGTCTTGTTAAGTTTTTGCTTGAACAGCCCTTGTATCATGATCCTCCTATCTCTACCTCCTGAGAAACTATTCAGGTGTGAAATCCCACCAAGAATCCTAAAATGATTTCCTACCTATCCTGATCTGTCAAACTCATTACCTCAGGCCCCATATTTAACTTCACCATCAAACTGCAAATAATCTCTACAACTTCAGCAGATGTTGAGGCTATCCCGGTTCAAATTATTCAACGTTAGATGGTTAAGATCCTGTAGATCCTTCTCAGTCTCTTACTTTCCCAATATTAACTGTTCTCAACTTGGATCTCTCTCCTTAAGCATCTGATTCTTCTCCACTTTCCAAATTGTATCTCAAAGATTAAAAGTTATGCAGCCTATGACATTATGAGGCTCTGAAGACAACATTAAGAGTAAATTCTCTCAGAGAATTCTCTTTTCGTTTCTAGTTATTAGTAAGACCACACCTATCTTTGGAGTCTTCCCTTCATTCTCATGGAGAAAACTCTGTCCCTTCAGTTACTAGTAACAACTCCATCTCATTCCTCTGGATACTCTCATAAAAGAAAATGATTTTCTTACTCTGCCATTTTAAATCTCGTACTCATTGAATACATTCTTTTTTCCATTTCCCGTGCATTTGCTACCAACTATAATATTCCTTTTGAATTTCCTTCGCAGTCTCTATCCAATTCAGTTTATGAAATGGCTCTTTTGCAGGCAACAATACCAGCTCATGACATTTTCTTCTAGTTGTCTTTTTAGTCTTCATTCACTGGCTCCCTATGTTTATGTAAGCTTGATTTCTCTAAACCACTTTTTTTTTTTTTTGCCAGTCCTGGGCTTGAGCTCAGGGCCTGAGCACTGTCCTTGGACTTTCTCAAGGCTACAGCTCTACCACTTGAGCCTCAGCACCACTTCCAGCTTTTTTCTATGTATGTGGTACTGAGAAATTGAACCCGGGTCTTCATGCATGCTAGGCAGGCACTCTACCACTAGGCCAAACTCCCGGCCCTCTAAACCACTTTTAACAGTGTATTTCTTTTGCTTTCTAGATATTCCCTTTTCTGTCCACTATCCCTTCTTAACTTTCATGCCATCTTCAGAACTTCTTTTAAACTTCTCCTGAATCCACTCACTCCTATCTTGTTTTGCTCTGAAAAACAGAATGTTCATTCCAAGACATTTAATGATATATTCAAGGCTCAGCTCAACAAGCTCTCTTCCTAATTTAAATCTCTTAGCGCCATCAGAATAAAGTTTATTGTACTTACTATTTGTTTTACAATATACAATGGTTTCCTTCCCTGTGAGTGGTGTTTCATTTTTCATTTTTTTCTTTACTTTCAATTTCTTTAATTAATGAACCAGTAAGTGTCAACACATAAATTTGTATTTATAATGCATATTGCTCAGTATCAGCCTTGCCATAGCCTCCTCATTCTCTTAACTTTATGCCCCTCAAAACATAATTTCCTGGGGCGGGAATTTGGCCTAGTGGTAGAGTGCTTTGCCTAGCACGCACGAAGACTCAGGTTCAATTCCTCGGTACCACATACATAGAGAAAAGCCAGAAGTGGTGCTGAGGCTCAAGTGGTAGAGCTCTGGCCTTGAGAAAGTCTAAGGACAGTGCTTACACCCTGAGCTCAAGCCCAGGACTGGCAAAAAAAAAAAAAAAAAAAAAAAAAACATAATTTCCTATATTTTTCCTACTTGAAGAAAGAAAAATCTTAGATGTTTTGTTTCCCCCTCCTCGCTTTTTTTTGCCAGTCCTGGGGCTTGAACTCAGGGCCTAAGCACTGTCCTTGAGTTTTCTCAAGGCTAGTGCTCTATTCACTACTTGAACCACAGCACCACTTCTGGCTTTTTCTGTGTATGTAGTACTGAGGAATGGAACCCAGGGCTTGTGCATGCTAGGCAGGCACTCTACCATTAGGTCAATTCCCCCACCCTTCCCTTTTTATTTTGAAATAATTTGTAGTGATTTTAATTCACAGGGAACATTTTTCTGTAAAATAATCAGTAGCACTTTTAAATGAATACCAAAAAAGAAAATAAACTTACAGTATCCTTATACCTACAGTTTAGAAAGACATTTATTCTTAGGTAATCAAAGTATCTTTGCCTGACAAGGAGGTAGGTGCATTGATAAAACAAGAAGTCTTTGGGGATGATAAAATATTGCAACCCACAAACTAAGAGAGCAGTAAATATTTTGGTCTTTGAAGTTTTAGCACTACCAGGTACCAAACAGTGGCATTTAGATAAAGATCCAAGGAAGGCAGTGAAGGCTTTGTTATCTATTAAAACAAATGTTTTCACCATATCCAGAGACACTTAAGCTTCTCACAGGATATTGTGAATTGACCAGTTGGGGCTCGGCTGATGGGAACTCAGGCATCCTTAATGTTCAGAGACTGATTGGAAGTGGATAACCCCTCTCCACTCAACTCTCAGGGAGCCTGTCTCTGGATAGTGTGGCTCCTCTTAGAAACTCTGGCTTTCCAGGGCTCTGGTTCTCCACTTTGGCAGGTACGTTTTTAATCTAGATTGTAAGGTGTTGGTAGGAACTTTTTTTTTCTTTTTCTTTTTCAGCTTATCTCAGGGCAAATGAGTAAAATGGTTAGTCCAATATTTGAGAAGCATAATTAGTTTAAAAAAGAAACAAGAGACATTCAAAATAAAGTTAAATTTATATTGTTTATAAAACATTTGTGATTGCTGCTATTTCAATAGCCAAAAACACTGCAGACTTTTTTTGTTTTGCCTGTTTCTGTATTTTCCACATACTCCAAGGCACCTGGCAAGACGTACCTACTTAACTTTCTTTTAAACTGTTTGCCTTTCTTGTCCTGTGGCCCCTACATATTTACGCTGGCTAAAGAGAGCTTACATAGTCAATAGGACTGTGGCTCAAGTGTTAGGGTGATAGCCTGAGCACAAAAATTTAGGAGACAGTGCTTAGGTCATGAGTTCAAGCCATAGGACTGGCACCAAAAATAAAAAATAAAAATAAAAGATCTTACAGAAAAAAAAGCACCTGGAAATCAAAGCACTGGCACTGGTTTTCTGGACACAGTTTAAATTAGTGAGGCTAAAATCTGGGTGATGAAAGATAAGCTATATTTTTGTCTCAGCATTCCTAGGAGAATTCTCAGGCTACTCTTTCCCTAAGTCGTCTAGCAGCATAAAAGAAGTACAACCTGAAGAATTCTTATGAGCTAGAATGGTGATATATACACATCATACATACATGTATATATATATATATATAATTTTTTTTTTGGTGGTTCATGGAGTTTGAACTCGGCCCGGGTGCTGTCCTTGAGCTCTTCAGCTCAAGGCTACCACCCTTCCCCTGAGCCAAACCCCACTTCCAGCTTTCTAGAGGTTAATTGGAGGTAAGAGTCTCAGGTCCTTTTGTGTGGGGGCTGGCTTTGAACCTTGATCTTCAGATCTCAGCCTCCTGAGTAGCTAGGATTACAGGCATGAGTGCCCGGCTTAGCAATTATGTTTATAATTCAAAATTGATGGCTATAAAACAAGCAGTTATTATTTCCATTTTACACACACAAAGTTTAAGTTATTCATCCAAAAATCACTCCACTGAAAAAAAATCTAAAACTCAGATGGAGAACTACCTAAGTTCAAAATCTGAACTTTTCTATTATACTGTGCTTCCTAACGTTTGAATATAAATAAAGAAAACACGATTATCTGGATTCAGTTTTCATAAGAGCTAAACATTTACAAATGAACACAGACATCAATTCTGTTTTGTTAAAAAGTTAATACTGGGCTGGGAGTTTGGCCTAGTGGTAGAGTGCTTTCCTAGCACGCATGAAGACCAGGGTTTGATTCCTCGGTACCACATACATAGAAAAAAGCCAGAAACGGTGCTGTGACTTAAATGGTAGAGTGCTAGCCTTGACAAACCCAAGGACAGAGCTCAGGCCCTGAGCTCAAGCCCAAGTCTAGCAAAAAAAAAAATTTTAAAAAAAAGAGCTCAAAAGTGCTCAAGTGGTAAGTACAGGTCTTGAGCCAAAAGGCTCAGGGACAGCTTCCAGGTCTACACACACACACACACACACAAAACCTAATAACAATAATAATATATGTAATATATTATGTCTAGGTTTTTCATTTTGTGGTAAATTTCCAGCAAAAAAAAATTACGATTCTAAACTTCCCTTATAATAGGCATGGATCAACCAAAATGAAAGCACTTAGTAAATCTTTCAACTTTTTTAAGGATCTGATTCGGCATAATACTTTTACTAGACTTCCTACTTCTTCCACACTCTCTCTATTTTGAAAGGAAATATTTAAATTGGAGACCATAAAGCCATTTTTGAGGATGAAAGACATTCATTTCAGAAAAATAGATATCTGGCTTTACTATCATGCCTTGAAGCTACCAAAGGAGTTCTGAAAGGTTATTCCTGATCTCTATGATATAATAGAAGAGAAAGTCAACCTTCTTCAGGTCACTTATTGCGGTGTCACCAAGTAAAAATTTTAACTGCTTCAAGGAGCCGTATAAATAATTCTCACAAGTGTAGAGTGAGCAAAATGCATAAGCAGTGTAGAGGTACGTACCCTCTGTCTATTACAGATAGTGCCTGGTAGAATAGCATAGACTACCAATTCAATTTTTAAAAAAAAATGAAAACAACATAACTGGTAAAGAATGTGTTTAAGTAAACCCAGATTCACCATTGCAGATTTTTATTGCTACAACTCTCCAATGATGTGGCCCATCAACAGTGGCTTCTTTAATACCCCTTTAAACAAAAACAGTAGCTATTTATTCAATTTAATTTTAATGAATTGTATCAACAAAAGCTTTAAATTGCTTTGAAGTTAGAAATAGCTTTAATATGTGCAAATAAACCTGGAGAAAGACTCAGAGGCAATATTATTTTAAAACAGCTTAGATTAGTCTTTGGTCACACTGATATGTGACCACATAAAATAATTTCTTTTGTTTAAATATTGAAGGACATTCCCATTAATCTTGATATTGGGAAATAGTATGTTTTGGATTTTTTTTTTTTTTTTTTTTTTTTTTTGCCAGTCCTGGACTTAAGCTCAGGGGCTGAGCACTGTCCTTGGATTTTTCTCAAGGCTAGAGCTCTACCACTTGAGCCTCAGCACCATGTCCGGCTTTTTCTAAGTATGTGGTACCAAGGAATCGAACCCGGGTCTTCGTGCATGCTAGGCAAGCACTCTACCACTAGGCCAAACTCCCGGCCCTGTTTTGGATTTTTTATAGCGACTCTAAAAGGCATATGGTATAAAAGTAATAAACATAGGAAAATATATTTATTTAATTTAAAACTGAAGTGATAATCTTGTTGGGTTCCATGTAATATTAGCTACTTAGGAGGCTGAGATCTGAGGATCGCAGTTCAAAGCAGGCTCGGGCACTAACGTTTGAGAGACTTACATCTCCAATTAACCACTTGAGCTGTGGTTCAAGGGGTAGGGAGGTAGCCTTGAGCTGAAGAGCTCAAAGACAGCACCCATGTCCAAAGTTCAAGTCCCAATAACAACAAAAAATAAAATTAAAATTAAAACAGGGGGCCAGGAGTATAGCCTAGCATCCCTGGCATGCACTAAACCCTGGGTTCAATTCCTTGGTGCCACAAATACAGAAAAGGTTGCAAGTGGTGTTGTGGCTCCAGTGGTAGAGAACTAGCCTTGAGAAAGCTCAAGGACACTACCCAGGCCTTGAGTTCAGGACTGGAAAAAAAGGAAGAAAATAAAGATAGATTATAAATACTTTGTTTGAACTAGACATAGAAAACTGCATGATAATAAAATTAAAACAAATTAAATACCAGTTCAAGTCAAGAACAGAAAAAATAAACATGAAAGAAACAATGAATCAATGAATTTAATTTTTAATTTGTTTCAATCCAAGTAATCAATTAATCAAAAACTGAACTCATTGTTCAAAGATTTTATTCTTGTCTTTAAAAAATGTACTAGCATGGGGCCGGGAGTTTGGCCTAGTGGTTAAAGTGCTTGCCTAGCATGCATGAAGACCCGGGTTCGATTCCTAGGTACCACATACATAGAAAAAAGCCAGAAGTGGTGCTGAGGCTCAAGTGGTAGAGCTCTAGCCTTGAGAAAGTCCAAAGACAATGCTCAGGCCCTGAGCTCAAGCCCTGGACTGCCAAAAAAAAAAAAAATGTACTAGCATTCTTGTTCAAATAATTGGTCTTTGTGAAAAATGAATATTTGGAAAATAAAAAAATAAATTTAAAAAATCTACTAGCTACTCAGGAGGCTGAGATCTGAGGATCTTGGTTCAAAGCCAGCCCAGGCACTAAAGTCCATGAGACTCTTATCTCCAATTAACCACTAGAAAACTGAAGTTGGGCTGTGGCTCCATGGGTAGAGCAGTAGCCTTGAGCTGAAGAGTTTAAGGACAGCACCCAGGCCCAGCGTTCAAGCCCCACGACCGACAAAAAAAAAAAAAAAGTAGACATATTTTTCTGAGAAAATATTTAACCACATGAGAGTTAAAATAATTAAGAATCCCTAAACAATGTAAATGTTTATTTATAAAGTTACTTTTTGTAGAAATTTAAAAATAACTACCAGAAAAAACTGAGTATTTGTATTAGTGTAAATCACTTACATAGAGGGGTTTCATTGTGATCTTTCCACACACGCATACAATATTTTTAATTAAATCCACTCCCTTGCTTTAACCTCTTCCTTTCCTCTTTAAATGTTTAATGGAGTTTCACCATGGCATTTCATATATACATCTGCATATTATATATATGATATATATAAAATATATTTTGATCATATTCATTCTCCATCAAGCTCTCCTTTTCCTGTCCTGTTTCCTGCTGACTCCCTTGCAAAGAGTCCCCCTTTTAGGAATTAATTTCTTTTAAAAATTTCTAAGAGCTGGGCATGGTGGCTCACACCTATAATTCTAGCTACTCAGGAGGCTGAGATCTGAGGAAAGCAATTCAAAGCCCACCAAGGCACTAAAGAACCTAAAGTACATGAGACTCTAATCTCCAATTAATCACTAAAAACTGGAAGTGGCGCTGTGGCTCTAGTGGTAGGGTGGTAGCCTTGACCTAAAGAGCTCAGGGACAACACCCAGTCCCAGATAGCCTTGAGCTAAAGAGCTTAGGGATTGTGCCCAGATCCAGAGTTCAAGCCCCACGACCAACCAAAAAATTAAAAAATAAAAACAATCTAGAATACCTTCTAAAAACAAATATAACTTTAAGCATCTTTACTATAGTTTCAGGTTATGCAGTCATTCTGCTCTGGTTACTCATCAAGAATATTTCATTTTTATTCTATGACTATATTTGAAAGTAAAGGGAAATGGGTGCTGGTTGGCTCATGCCTCAATCCTAGCTCAGAAGGCTGAGATCTGCGCACTGTGGGTCAAAGCTAACAGACAGAAAAGCCTATGAAAATATCTCTAACCACTAAAAAATGCAAAGTGGAGCTATGGCTCAAGGGTAGAATGCTAGCCTTGAACACAAAAGCTCAGAGGCTGCCTAGAACCTCAGTTTATTTCCCAGGATTAGGGAAAGAAGGGAGGAGGAGAGGTGAGAGAAGACAAGGAAATGGTGCTGGGTGTGGTAGCACATACCTATAATCCTCAGGAGGACTGAATTCATGGCCAGCTTGGGTGGAAAAAAAAAGCACCAAGAACCAACCAAGGAAGGATGGGCAGATAGACAGCAAAACTTTATAGTTCTTTCTTCTGTATTTCATTAACTAACAAGTGGCAAATTGGTGAAATTCAATGACACAGTGTTCCTTTTTAAACTATAGGATCCCATCCTTATTCCTTCCTCCCTAAGAAAATTATTTTTCTTTTTCTTTTCCGTCCTGGGGCTTGAACTCAGGACCTGAGTACTGTCCTTGGACTTTCTTAAGGCTACACCACAGCACTACTTTCAGCTTTTTCTGTGTATGTAGTACAGAGGAATCGAACCCAGGTCCTTCTGCATACTAGGCAAGCACTCTACAGCTAGGTTTTTTTCTTGTAGGGAAAAAAAAAGTCTCTGTTCATCTTAAAATTAATAAGAGCTGGACACAATAGAATTTTACCTACATAGACTGAGACATTAAAGATTGGATTTAAAGCCAGCCAGATTCTGTTCGATGACCTCAACAAAACTCTAACTTCAGTTACCAGCAGCAACTGCTGGACTGGAGTTGAAATGGTGTCTATTGTTATTTCAGTGCTTGGGACATTACATTCCCAAAAGCTTAAGTTTTGTTCTATATAAGGACAATTAAATGATTTCGCTTTAGCTTCAGAGTATACAGATGTAAATAATAAAAACAAAGACCTAAGTGAAGTAAGTTAAGCTCAAACAGAGACCAGTTTGCTCTCAAATGTGGAAAGTACATCTACAATATAAACAGATGAAAACATAATGCTTTAGTGGAAAACATTATTCTTTACAAACAAGAAAAGCAAACACAAAGAAATTCTTTAGGATTTAGATACTAGGCAGAGATCATTACTGTACATCTTTATCCCAAAATGAATTGGCAGCTTGTTTCAATTTTTTTTTAATTTTTCCATTGTAAAACTAAAAGAGAACAAAGGAAAAAAATAGGAAAAAGTAGGATTCAACAGTAGAGGACAGAATAAGGCAAACATGTTCAAACAAGTACTAGAATTAGTCCCTGCTCTTAAAGTTCTAATGCATCTGATAACTGCAAAACATAAATAAATAAATAAATAAATAAAATTTAAAAACTTAAAGTTTAGGGATCAGATATACACCAGCCTATATATTAAATCTCTTTCTAATATATTAGATCTCTATTTATATTAGATCTATTGGATCTCTTTCTAACTCTTTCAGGAGTTTCTGAGAAAATTTCAGTTTATGAACTGAAGTGTTTTTTTGGTTTTTTTTTTTTTTTTTTTTTTTCCAGTCCTGGGCTTGAGCTCAGGGCCTGAGCACTGTCCTTGGACTTTCTCAAGGCTAATGCTCTACCATTTGAACCTCAGCACCACTTCTGGCTTTTTTCTATGTATGTGGTACCAAGGAATGGAACCCGGGTCTTCGTGCATGCTAGGCAAGCACTTTAACCACTAGGCCAAACTCCCGGCCCCTGAACTGAAGTTTTATCAGGAAACTAAAGAAGGATCTTAAAGATGTTTTTCATTTTTTTCCCCAAACCCAAATGATTATTGGAACTCTTCCTCTGAATCAATTTACACACCACATTTTGATATGAGATATTTGCGTAAAGTGTGTAATTGATAATTTTTTAATCATTAAAAGTTGTGTTAAAATATTCGTTAAAAGATGCCTTTTTAAAATCCAATTTCTGAGTTTTTTGACAAATATTAATTTTCAAATTTAGAAAAGTCTTCAGGGGAAAGAAGGGAAAGGGATTCAGCAACAGATTCCCCACCCTCACCATCAATGCTGATCTTTTTTCCTTGGGATTTAAAATATTTTTTCTCTTTTCTTAGGCCCCTACAATAATCTCAATAGTCATACTTGGTTTCACCAGATAAAATACTTGCTTGCTCACAGTTGGTGCTCCACCCCTTGAGCTATGTTTCCAGTCTGACGTTTAGCTGGTTATTCTGCAGATGGAGTCTCAAGGACTTTTTCTTCTGGTTCGGAAGGATCCCTGGATCTCAGCCTCTTGAGAACTAGGATTACCAACGTTATCACAAGCCACTAGCACCCCACTTGCACAAAAGATTTTAAAGGAAGAATATATTGACAAGGAGAAACTGCTAAATGCCCTGACTTGGTGTGTGGTGTATTTCTTTTCTATTTCAAATGATATTATCACTCGATTCAACTATAAAATGGTATTTTACTGAATACACTTCATGAGAAGCAGAGGGGGACAACTATGACGATATAAAATAAATGCTAGTTTAGCTCTTTTAGTCTTTTCCTTCAATACTTTAGGGATTGCTCAGAGTATAAGCTAGAAAAATATATATGCAACTGATATTCAAGGAGCTCCAAAGTTCTCCCATACAATCCTTAGCCTATTAGAAATGAGGCAAGACCTTTTCTTTTTTCTTTTTTTGCCAGTTCTGGGGCTTGAACTCAGAGCCTGAGCACCATCCTTGGGCTTTCTCAAGGCTAGCACTCCATCATTTGAGCCACAGCACCACTTCCAGCTGTTTCTGTGTATGTGGTACCAGGGAATCGAACCTGGGAAGAAATAATTGAAGCCTTTCACAATGAAGGAAAATGTTCTATTTCTCAGCTAGAGGAATCAGGCAACTATACTGAGCCCAAAGGCAGTTTCACAAATAAGTTACCCTACTTATTTTAATGCTCTAAAATTTCAGGCAGCAAGGCAATAGTTGCTATCCACTCCTCTTGTTACTGTCACTTTAGAATAGGTTATTATTCAAAGAAATGCAAGAAAATAGAATGTAAAATCATTATCATCATCTGTGAGTCTTGGGGCTTGAACTCAGCACCTGGGCACTGTCCTTGGGCTTTCTCAAGGCAGCAATCTACCACTTGAGCCACAGCTCCAGCTTTATCTGTGTATATGAACCCAGGGCTTCAAGCATGCTAAGCAAGCTCTCTAACACTAAGTCCTGCTTCCTGCCCTGCCCTTTTCTTAAAGAAAGAATAAATTCCATTGATTTAAAGATAAACACTAAGGGCTTGGCCTCCATAGCTAAGAGGTAGAACACCTGCATGTCTCCGGACATTGCTCTGGGACTGACCCTCGGCATTGCAAAAACAAGCAAACAAACAAAAAAAAAACCCACCTATAATTTAACTCTCTACAAGCAACTGATTAGCCACTGCTCTCAAACTGAACTCATGCTCTTAAGAGTAGTCCTTCAATAATAATTGTGATGATGATGGTGATGTGTATGCGTGTTATTTGTAGCATGAAAAGAAACTTAAGTTCTGTATACTATTAATCATCCTGAAAAATAATAGGTTTTAATGCTAGAAAAAAAATTGGTAGGACAAATGTAAATTCAATCATAAGGCTACTTAGTGGTAAAGTAAGCATTGGTTAATGGTAAAAGAGAAACACCCTATAAATTTAATAACTAAATTTAATACCTACTTAATACCTAACCTTAAGTATTTATTTTTTAATGCAGACTCCCAACTTTGCCCTATCCCCACACATTACTCCCACAATGCCTCATGATTATCAAAGCCAGAACAAAATGTCATGAAAAAAATTGTCACAAACTTAGCATTCGATGATAAGGCAGTTAACCTTATGAACTCACTATTACACAAACTTAATTTTAAGCAAGTATCCAATGATACTAAAATAATTTATATCACAGCACCACTATCAGCAGCCAGTGAAAATGTAGCAAGCTTCCCCCTTGACCCTGTCAACCCAGTTGTCAAGAAGTTAGAAAAACCAAGTACTGTTTCATTAAGTGGCAACTTTATTTTTTCCCATCCTTTAACACATTCTAGGGATACAACACTAACTTCGGGATCATTAGTTTACAGAGACCTTCAACCCCCACCCCCACCCCCACCCCGCATCAGGATGTCCCACATTCTGTTTAGATCCCGCCTTGAAAACAAACCCGATTGCCCCATTTTCTGAGAGGTAAACTCAGCTCCCGGACGCTCCCTATGAAGTCACTGCGTTTGTTGTTGCAAAGATGCAATTAAACGAAAATGACACAAGGCTAAAGAGATGAGGGGTGGACCCGTGAGACGGACGAACACTGTCTTCCTGACCCCGTCCTCGGTGGTCATCCGGGTCCCCCATGCCCCCTTCTCCAATCTATTCAGGGCGGAAGGAAATTAAGCTTCCTAAGAATGTTCTTGACTTTGGTTTAACTTTTAACTTCTGCATTTACGGGATCCGGCGATGAGCCGAGGAGTGGGGAGTAAAAGTTTAAACTCGGAGAAGAAAAGTAATAAAAGAGGTGGCAACAGGGCCCTCCTCCCCTCCCCACCCGCTGCGCCCCCTCCACCTCTTGCGCGCGCGCGCACACACACACACACACACACACACACACACGCGCGCGCGCGCGCACACACATTCTTCTGGGCGGCCTCTAACCACACCATCCCCACAATCATTTACAGAAATGAGAAACAGACTCCGGGAGCCCTTCCCAGAGCACGCACGGGGCAGAGCTGTCTCGACAGGCACGACGGGACGATGTCATCCCCCATTACCCCACCGTCGCGCCCTCGCCCCTCGGGGGCTTTTCCTTTCCCCGAGCACACCTCACCTCAGCCCTCCCCAGCCCGGCCAGCCCGGCTCCGCTCCCACACACCCAACAGATCCCCCATCCCACCCACCACCACCACCAGGGGCCGGGGGGAGGACGGGGAGGCGGACGCAGAGGGAGCGCGGGTACTCGGGCGCCTCCACACCGCGTTCGCACTTACCGGTTTGTCGGGGGACCGGGTCCGGCTACTGGAGCGCGGGCCGCGGGCTTTGGGGACGCGGTTTCCAGGCGGGCCGCCGGCAGCCGCCGAGGGCGCGGAGAACCACCACCTTTCCTCCCCCGAGGGGCAGCGGGCTGGAGCCGGAGGAGCGGAGCGAGGAGCCTCGGGCAGGGGCGAAGGACAGCAGCATCTCCCCCGCCGCCGCCACGCCTGGGAAACGGCCCCGGGCGAGAGACCCCTCGCCGGCGGCCTGACCCGCGAGCCGCGAGCTCACGTTTCGCCCTCCGACGGTGCTCCGCGCCCCTGGCACAACTTCGTCCGAACCCGCGGGAGCGAGCACACCTCAACGCTGGCCACCGGCTCCAAGCGCGGCCGAGGCGCCTGAGGTGGACGGAAGAACCGGGGAGCGCCGCTCGCCAGCACCTCGGAGACCTCGAGGGACGGGGATCATGGTGTGTCACCCTCGCCGCGGCGCGGCCGCCCCAGCGCCTCGCACTCGGGGAAGCTCCGCCTCAGGCGGCCGCGCCGACCCCGCCCCCCGACCTGTCATTCATCTCTTCCCGGGTTCTGGGAGGACCTCGGATCTCGGACCCTGCGTTCCTCTCCACCTCATTGGCTGGCCGGGGCGTTCGGCCACGCCCCCTCCCAGGGGACGAGGTCGCCGGGGCGACGAGCGCTCGGGTTCCCTTGACAACCGGTGCCTTGGGCCTGGGTTTTGTTTTTTTTTTGAGCGCTTATGCGACTACCCAGAAGCTCAGGTTGATGGCTGCTCAACAAAGTTTCGAGTCCCTGAGCCTCCGGTTTCAGACGCGAAACTTTTCCGTGGCTGGGGCGTGTGTGGAGAGAGAAATGCCTGCCTGCACTGCTCGCCTCCCGAGCGATCCGAGCAGCCCCTCCCCCGCGGCCTCCCGGGCCAGCCCCCTGAGTCTTCGCTGGCGCTCCGAGCTCGCAGCGGGTGAGGGGAACGTGGAGGAGCGACCCGGAGAAAGAGCGCAGCGGTGCCAGCTCCCTGCAGCCACACAGCAACTTAGCAATGGCGAGGTCAATGAAAACAGCTCGCTGAGTTTCCCACACTTGTAAAATGATCTTCAAAGGTGTGGTAGCAGCACAACCCAAAAGGCCCTCGGGAAAACTCACTCCTTTTTTGAGAAAAAAAAAATATATTTTTTTAAGCTAGTATGTCTTGTTTTGTTAATTTCTCTATAAACCTGAGTTCATCCTAAAGCTTAAAATTTTTAAGAAGTTTAACATCGTTAGTAATCTCCATTTTTTTTAATCCATATTTTTCTGTCTAGGACTTGAAGAAGGGATAGTCTGGTAGGTATTCGGTAAGAAAGTTATTAAGATTTAAGTATCGGATATTTTACCTAGTGGAATCTAAGAGCAGCAACGAAGTATCCGGATAGGAATTTTGAAAGTTTTGGATTATTCTGAGTTACAAGACCATCAGTTCCACTCAAGAAAACCCTCCCCCCCCTTCCGAGCCTGTGGTTACTTTTACTCTAAAACCCATAAGTGAATTTATACTTTAAGGCTAGGTCCAAAACAAAATCTCTGAGGCTTATCTAACTTCCCCAAGGAAGCTGCAATCCAGTGTTCCTTAGACCCCCAAGGCCAGATGTATTGTAAGAATGGAGGAAGTAGCAATAGTGATTACCTTGGGCTAGTATTTGAATTTTTCATTATCTCACTTGCTAGATGAGTAACTGTGATGCAAGTCTTCACTCAATTATACCTGGCAAAAATGCATTGAATGTGACCACTTGCCTTGTAGAACACAAAGGGAAAGGTTCAACCGATTTTTAAGATAAACTCCCAGACTTCAAGGAGCTCAATAAACCTAGAGTCTGGAAAAAAAAAAAAAAAAGCTAAATAGTTTGAGATAGTTTGAAAAGGACTGTTGCCAAAACATTCACTCAATTGGAGTAAATCAGCAGATAAGGGAAAGTTCTGGAAAGAGACTTTAAAGGGTAGGCAGTGGAATAACAAAGCAAAGACCAGAGAAGCAATGTGAACTTACCAGCAGGAGGAAAGAACAGGGCAGGTAAATACGTAAAGTAGGCCAGCCTCACTGCAGAGAAGAAAAAGACTTGTGGCCCTTTCTAGCCCTTCCCCCAGTTTTAAATGTTCTGATTCACGTGTCAGGAAGGTAAGATTTGGGAGAAGCCAGTGTGCAGGCACAAAAACCCTCATGAACCATTTGCCTCTGTTTGCCACTAACAGAAAACTCAATGTCCTGGAAAGAAAAGCAGGGTCCATAATGCTTGCAAGAGCTTCTGAAGTCATATCAAGAAGAAAAGTATAGAAAGATAACATTGTAAATTTCCCCAAAGTTGTAAGCTCCAGCTCTCCCCCTCTCCTCTCTCCCTTCCTCCCCACCTTTTTTCCCCCCCTCTCCACCCCCATTTCTGCATTAGGCTGTTTCAGGTGGTGGCCCTCAAGGCTTTTTCAGCAGTAATCCCTCTATTTAGGATGAGCTGAAAGACTGGTTTTTGTTTTTTTTTTAAATAAATCCAGATACACAAAAGGAAATCTACAGGTTAATTTCCTTCTGCATATAATGTAAAAGTCAAAATAAGGCCTTAACAAAGAAAGCCGAGAACTGCATTACAAACGATATGCAAACATTGTTAGAATTAACAAAGCTATATAGGAATTGTGGCCCATAGGAATAGTACACACAGCACTGATTTTAGGGCTTTTTATCCCCCCACAGTTGACTGTATTTTTAGGTCCAAGGAGAAAAACAGTATAATTCAACTGATGCTACAAAGATTTTGTAAAATCCATCTTTGTTCCTAGTAATTTTTTTTTTAATTTGGAAGCAGTAACCTTTAAAGTATTTGAATTATGGAAAACCCAGCCACTAATTTTGTGTTAAAGTGTTTGCTTCTGAAGTCATGAACAAATCAAGAATACGTCTATTGGACCATGTGACAATGAAAGTGATAGCCAACACAATTAGACATGAAAGAGAAATAATTTAAATGTACTGTGGATAAGTCATGATTTTCATCTGCTTGCAAATGACAAAAAGCCCCCAAAAATCAGCTGAAAAAAGGTCAAAGCAGGGGCCAAGAATTTGGCCTACCAGTAAAGTCTTTGTTTAGCATGTATGAAGTCTCAGGTTCTAGTCCTCAGTACCACATACACAGAAAAAACAGGAAGTGGGGCTGTGGCTCTAGTGGTACAGCTGTAGCTTTGAGAAAACACAAGGACAGTGCCCAAGCAGTGAGTTCAAGTTCCAGGGCTGGCAAAAAAATAATGCTAAAGCAAGCTAGGCATAGTGTGCATGCCTGTAATCCTAGCTACTCAGGAGGCTGAGATGTGAGGAGGCTGAGATGTGAGGAGGCTGAGATGTGAGGATCATGGTTCAAAGCCAGCCCATACACTAAAGGGCCAGATACTAAAGAAAGAGAGACTCTTATCTCCAATTAACCACTAGAAAACTGAAGTAGGGCTGTGGCTCAAGGGGTAGGATGGTAGCTTTGAGCTGAAGCCTTGAGCTTAGGACTATATTTAAAAAATAAATACACCTTTGTACATAACTTTTAGAGAAACAATTTAAAAAAAATAAAAAGATAAAAACATTTTATAGGGGCCGGGAGTTTGGCCTAGTAGTAGAGTGCTTGCCTAGCATGCACGAAGACCCGGGTTCGATTCCTTGGTACCACATACATAGAAAAAGCCAGAAGCGATGCTGTGGCTCAAGTGGTCCAGCCCTAACCTTGAGAAAATCCAGGGACAGTGCTCAAGCCCTGAGCCCAAGCCCAGGACTGGAAAAAAAAAAAAAAAAAAACATTTTATAATTATAAATCTTTAATTCTACATACAGGGAAGAGCTAATTAAATGTCTAATACAATATGTTAGGGAATTTGACATGAAAGTTTAAAAACAATTAGAATAGAATAAAAAATAATATTCAAAAAGAAGAAAAATATACAGAAGAATTACACTGAAAATGCTGAAATAAATTATGAATTACAACAATACCAGCAGAACAATAGTCAGCTGAGTATAGTATACTGTAAAGAAGGATATGTAACTATGTTGAGAAAACAATTTCTTGTTTAGACCCATAAACACCGATCTATCCTTTTTCAAAGACTATCAGATATATAATGCCTTGATTTTTTTTTACTTTATAATATTTTTTCATCTTTGCATGCATCCTTTAGATGAACCCTGCTCTTTTCAGAGGGTGCGCAGTATTTTTTTTTTAAGTCCAAATGTAGCACAGTTCAACTCTTCTCTACAGTGGACACATAGGTTATTTCCAAAATTATGCCATGACTTACAAGTTGCAATAAATTTCTGCATACTTAGCTCTGGCTTACATATGGAGTAGATTTGAAAGTTTAGCCTCTAGAGTGTAGTTGCTTGTTTAAAGAGTAGACATATTGAGCTGGGAATGTGACTTCGGTGTAGAGTGTTTGCCTTACCATGCATGAAGCCCTAGAGGCTCAGGGACAGTTCCCAGGCCCTAAGCTCCAGGACCAGCAAAAAAACAAAAAAGTGTAGACATACTTAACATTTTGATAGGTTAAAATCTACCAAAAAAAGTGGAATGGAAGTTATAGTCATCCTAACAAATATGAAAAATTGTATAGCATGGTGTTTAATAAATATATTGCCAAACTTTACTCACCATTGCAATTTAATAGTTACAACATGATTACTCATTACAAAAAAATGTTTATTTCTTTTGTGAGCAAGTTTTGTATGCTTACAAGTCATTTCCTTTTCTGTTACCAAAAAAAAAAAAAAATTACTCCTATGGGGTTTTTTGAACTTTTAGGGTTTTATCATACTTCATATTTTATTTATTTTTTTTTGTTTTGTTTTGTTTTTGCCAGTCCTGGGCTTGAGCTCAGGGCCTGAGCACTGTCCTTGGACTTTCTCAAGGCTAGAGCTCTACCACTTGAGCCTCAGCACCACTTCCAGCTTTTTCTATATATGTGGTACCAAGGAATGGAACCCGGGTCTTCGTGCATGCTAGGCAAGCACTTTAACCACTAGGCCAAGTTCCTGGCCCCCCAATACTTCATATTTTAATCCAAATGTAATTTACTATCTAGCTATCACCACATCCTTACCATTTAGTTTCTCTCTCCTTCAACCAGGGTTATGAAATGTTCTCGATATACATACAAATTTCTGTTTCAAGTCTACTTCTACTTCTATTCAATTCAGTGGTGTTTAGATTTTAATGTAAAATATGAGATAACAGTGAGTTCATTAAGTAAATATAGTGTTTCCCCACAGAGGTTTTAAACAGAGCTTTTAAAGGAAAGAATCTATCAATTTTACTGCATAACAAATGTTTCTGTATAGTAATAGGGAATAATGAGAAAAAAGCCTTCAAGTTTTCAAATGCCTTTTGGTAGTTACTATTGAGGATGGGCTAATATCCTCTGAATAAAATAAAAATTTACAAATCAATATAAAAAGTAAGAATTATTTAGGTCTATGTGTGGTTGTGGGAAAGACATGAACAAGAAATTTATAAAAGCACAGAACTGCCAGACACTGGTGGCCTATGACTGTCCTACCTACTCAAGAGGCTGAGATCTGAGAATCAATGTTCAAAGCCAGCGGGGCAGGAAAATCTATGAGATTCTTATCTCCAAGTAGACACCTAAGGAAGCTGGAAGTGTATCTGTGACTCAAGTGGAGAGCACTAGGCTTGAGCAAAAAAAAGCTCAGGGGCAGCACCCAGGCCCTTAGTTCAAGCCCCCAAAGGAACACACACACCCACAAAAAGGACAAACACAGAATAGCACTGAGTATTTGAAATTAAAATAACCTGTAATAAAAGAAAGAAAAACTGGAGCCTGGAGCCTAGCCTAGCATGCATGCATAAAGCTCTGGGTTTGATTCCTTAGTACCATAAGTCAGTACAAAAAGTAAGATGTGGTGCAGAATGGCTTAAGTCAGAATGGCTCAAGTGGTGGAGCACTAGCCTTGACCAAAAAGTGTCCAAGGACAGTGCCTAGGCCCTGAGTTCAAGTCCCAGGACTGGCAAAAGAGAGAGCGAGAGAGGAGAAATTAGAACAGAAACAAGACATCATTTATAGCTATTGCATTGGAAATATTTTAAAGGCATGATTGTTGTAAAATAAATATGTGTTAGTAGGGTTATAGATGGATTTGCTCATTTGAGAATGCAATTTCAATGTGTTTCACAATGTCTAGTATTTATAAACACAAAAACACATGTCTGGAATACAGTCAGGGGATGTATTAAGGAATGATGTCTAAGTTGTACATAAAACATAAAAGAGTGTTAAACACTCTTATTCGAGTGTTAAAAGAATGGTCTATAAGTCAACATGGTTTACATCCTGAGAACCACGCGATACTTTGTGTACAAGTCTTTTTTTTTTTTTTTTTTTTTTTTGCCAGTCCTGGGCTTGAGCTCAGGGCCTGAGCACTGTCCTTGGACTTTCTCAAGGCTAGGGCTCTACCACTTGAGCCTCAGCACCACTTCCGGCTTTTTTTTCCTATATGTGGTACCGAGGAATTGAACCCGGGTCTTCATGCATGCTAGGCAAACACTTTAACCACTAGGCCAAACTCCCAGCCCTTTTTTTTTCTTTTCTTTTCAAACACTCATAAAATGTATGGACAGGGGCTTGGAGTTTGACCTAATGGTAAGAGGGATTGCCTAGCATGCATGAAGACCCAGGTTCGATTCCTTGGTACCACATACATAGAAAAAGCCAGAAGTGATGCTGTGGGTCAAGTGGTAGAACTCTAGCTTTGAGAAAGCCCAAGGACCATGCCCAGGCCCTGAGTTCAAGCCTTGGGACTGGCAAAAAAAAAAAAAACATATATATATATATATATATATATATATTTGGACAAATTTACACAGGGGTTTCTCTTTCTCTTTCCCTCTCTCTCCCTCCTTCCCTCTTCCCCCCACCCCCCATTAAGATTGTGTGCTTTAAATGCCAGTGATTTTTTCAAAACACCACCATTTACCTCAATGTCTGAAATTAATTCTTGGCTAATTCTGATCTGTAAACAGTCATGTTTTCCCAGCTGGCTTCTTGTGTTCATCTCAATGTGAAATATTTGCATTATGGCTTGGGCCAGCTATGTTAGTGTTTTCTTCCCTTTCAAGCCCAGAAACATACTACCCTTTCTTGCTTACAGAGTAAGGACTATGATGGGAATTTTGCCCAGCTGAGAAGCAGAAGCAAGATAAGTAATCCACTAAAACATGAGTAGGTAATAGGAGCACAAATTCTGACAGTGCTCAAGGAAGACTTTGTGAGGCAGTCATCACACTTCCAAGTGAAGCAAGAATTAACTAGGGGAAAAAGAAATGCAGATGGAAAACAGATAGCACTACAGTTACCCTCAGCTCTATTGAATACACAAGTTATTTTCTTTTGGTGATAGCTGAACCCTCTTTAAAATCTGAGAATTCCCCTAGGATGTGGAGTTACATGACAGCAGTGGCATAGATAACCAAATGTTGGGAGGCAGCCGGGTGCAATGAAAAGAGTGCAGTATTACACTCAAAAGACCTAGGTACAAATCTTGGCAAGCCACTAAACTTTTCTGACCCTTGTTTCCCACATATGCAAAGTGAAGGAAATAAGAATAGTTAATATGTTCCGCACATGGTAGACTGGAAATAGACAGCAGGTACAAATGAAACAAATACCTGTAGGAGAGCTAATTACGAACTTCCAAATCACTTTTTGTTTGGTTTTGTGCTTATCCAGAGGTTTGAACTCTGGGTTAGGGCACTGTCTCTGAGCTTTTGTACCTTTTGGGTTTTTTAGCTTTTCTGGGTTTTCCTAGATGGGGTGAGGTTGGGGGTGTGTTTAATTGGAGCTAAGAATCTCACAGATTTTTCCTGCCTAGGCTGGCTTTGAACCTTGATCCTAAGATCCCAGCCTTCCTACTAGCTAGGATTACAAGGATGAGCCACTGGCACCTAGCTTAAAGCACTAATTTTTAATGTCAAACAAAGCCAAAAAGTCATACACATTTTGCTCTTCAGCTGGGCATTGTCCCTGCTCTTATGCTCAAGGCTACCACCCTACCCTAGACCCAAGCCCCACTTCCTGTTTTCTAGAAGTTATTTGGAGATAAGAGTTTCAGGCCCTTTTGTGACTGGGCTGGCTTTGAACCTTGATCCTTAGATCTCAGCCTCCAGAGTAGCTAGAATTACAGGTGTGAGCCACCCCACCTGACTGTGAGATATACATATTTTTTTTTAATTTTTTTTTTTTTTTTTTTTTTTTTGCCAGTCCTGGGCTTGAGGTCTGAGTGCTGTCCTTGGACTTTCTCAAGGCTAGAGTTCTACTACTTGAGTCTCAGCACCACTTCTAGCTTTTTTCTTTTTTCTTTTTTTTTTTTTTTGCCAGTCCTGGGCTTGAGTTCAGGGCCTGAGCATTGTCCTTGGACTTTCTCAAGGCTAGCGCTCTACCACTTGAGCTTTAGCACCACTTCCAGCTTTTTTCTATGTATGTGGTACGGAGGAATCGAACCTGGGTCTTCGTGCATGCAAGGCAAGCACTCTACCACTAGGCCAAACTCCCGGCCCCTGTGAGATATATTTTTAAATAATCTCTTTTGCTTGGTATAATTAATTTATGCTAATAACTTTTTAAAAGAAGAGCTTCTTTATTCCATTTTTGATTATTGAATAAAGTGTCCTATCTGCTCCTAGAAAACAAAAACTAAAAAAAATAAAATAAAATAAAATGAATCTCGTTCTAAAGAAAATTTGGGAAAATATATCAAATATTAGTGTCAGCAGACAGAGGTGAGGTTTAGTGAAGCTTCCTTTTAAATATAGGAACTTTTCACTTAGGGTCCTTGAGTTCAATAGCAGAAAAGTATTTCTGGACAAGTTACTATAATAAGAAAACTTGGCATAGCTGTATTGAGTAAACAAACAGGCAATCAGACGAATAGACAAAAAGTAGACAAACAGAAGGGCAGGGCACACTCTTAAAGAGTGTGGGTGCTGTCATAGGAGATAGACAGAGAAGCACTCAGGTCCTTGGGCTCCTGGGGTATTTATAGGGCAAAGGTAGGGAGTCTGGCATTAATGTCATGCAAAGATAGGTGCATTGTCTTTGCTCTAATTACACCTGGTGTTACTTTGAGTTTCCAAGTAAGAATGAATCCTGCCATAAAACAGAAGCTTCCCCTAGATATAAGGAAGCAACCTGCTATCTGTATTTTGGGCAGGTAGCTTTAAGTTTTTTCAGGAAGGTGTTAAGTTGGGTGGGATATGCATCCCTCTGGAAAAGTGCATTCTGTTGTCTCTCTTTGAAGCAAAGACAGCACTTCTCAATACCATATTTTTGAGTTGCCTTTACCAGGCTTCAGTTTCCTTAAGTTATCCAGCTTCATTTCTCCTAAAATGACTTTTGTTCCCTTAATCTTAAGGGAAGCACATGAAGGAATATCTCCTGTAATTTCTGTAAGATGACTGTACCTCATTTTTCCTAGTCTAACCAGCTTCATTTCCCTCAAAATGACTTTGTTCCCATCATCTTAAGGGAACTGAATGGACAAACTTTACCCTTCTGTCTTTGAATACCTGGCAGCCATTTACCATGTCTCATTTTCCCTAGGCTATCCTGCCTCATTAGGACTAGTTAACCCCAGGAAAAATTTAGACAGAAATATCTAATTATAGTATTCCTGTGATTTTTATTTTCTCTGCCAACCAACTTCATTTTGATACTTAGTTCTTCTAGTTTCTCTCACTATTGTACACTGACCAGGCCTGAGGGTTAGGCTGAATGTGGTCACTTATTCCTATCTAATTTTCCAGGTGTTTCAAGGTTCAATCGAAACCAGAATATTTTCCATAATCATGTTCCTTGACTGGAAATTATTACTTTGTCACTGATGAGCTAAGCTGCAAAATTATCTATAGAAAGTCATAGTTATAATTCACTTCTACCTTTCTCTTTTTACACATTATAGTAGCGTCTATTGAGTTACCAATTTAGGTAGCTGTCACTTTAAATGCTGACTTTGATTAATGAAAAGGAAAGGAGACAAACCAGTTTCAATGCTAAAAAAGAAAGTTGGGGGGAAGGAATTTGGTGTATGTGTGTGAGAGAAGTATGTAGCATGAGTGGCCCTTAGGGTTGATAATACCACGGGAGTATGTGTAGTACTAAAGGGGTGTGGCACTGAAGTCAAACTGCCTAATTCACAAGTTTTACCAGGGTTGGTCCTGTCTCTGACTCATTTCTACAGCTTGTCCTGGCAAGTTAAGTAACTACCTGTTCAATTTGGTTGAAGGAAGAGTGGTAAATAAGCACAATCCTTGTATTTTTTTTTTTACAACCCTTGTATTTTTTTTTGACACTTAGCCATGTTTAAACATAAACTAAGTAATTTAATATGAATATATTGTCATCTAAACCTGGCCTGTAGGAATATGCTTTATAGTTCATGGCTGCTATTCTTTTTTTTTTTATTGTAATTAGTAAAAGGGTTACATGATATTTGCCGATAGAAGGTGCATTAATTCACGTACATTGATACCCTTTCACATGTCTTGGTACCCATTTCCCTCCCCCATGGCTGCTATTCTTAATGTTTTGTTTGAAAAGTGTTTTCCAAAATGGAGACCAGAACAAAACACACGCTTTTGATTTTCTGGGTTTTTTTGAAGGTATCACTTCTGGATAGAATTGAGATGCTAGTAGATAGTGCTTCATAAAATAAGGCATCACTGGTTTGTCATGGGGCTTGAACTCTGGGCCTGGGCACTGTCCCTGAGCTCTTCAGTTCAAGGCTACTGCTGTAACAGGGGCCTGGGCATTGTTTCTGAGCTTTTCATCTTAAGGCTACCTCCCTACCCCTGAACCACAATCCCACTTCTCATTTTCTAGAGGTTAATTGGAGATAAGCATCTCAGGTCCTTTTGCGCTGGAGCTGGCTTTGAATCTTGTCCTCAGATCTCATCCACCTGAGTAGCTAGAATTACAGTTGTGAGCCACCTTGCCCTATTTGTTTGACTAAATTTTTACATTACCTGTGCCTATAGCATCTAATGGAAAACTCAGAAAGAAAATGGTCTTCTATAGAGAGACTGGTTATCATTGTAGGGCCAATTCCAGACATGGTATTCATACAAAAGAGGGAAATTCTGAACTTTACTATTTGAAAACAGTGCAAAAGGAGGAAATTTGCTTTGGGCAGCTGAAATGGGTAGGATGAGTAGTTCTTTGGTAAAAACAAAAATGAAGAACTCAAACCTCATACATACATAGCTTAGAATGAAAAGCCTATCATTAGATTCATTGGCTAACCTTTTGATGCGGGGCTAAGGGTTTTTGATCATAGAGCTGCTTTTGAAAATTCTCTGTTGTCTTTTTTGTGTGCGTGGGAGGGGTGTGGGGGTCATGGGGCTTGAACTCGGCTTGGGCACTGTCCCTGGGCTCTTCACCTCAAGGCTACCACCCTACACTTGAGCCAAGCCCCGCTTCCCATTTTCTAGAGGTTAATTGGAGATAAGATCTCATAGACTTTAGTGCCTGGGCTGGCTTTAAACCTCAATCCTCAGCTCTCAGCCTCCTGAGTAGCTAGGGTTACAGGCAAGAGACACCCAGGCTGGCTTTCTGTTGTCTAAACAACAACAACAACAACAAAACATAACCCCATACCACAATGCAAAATCTATAATTTTCTGTTTATTTGTTAAAGGACTGTAGAATTTAAGGACACATGTGGAAGAAGAAGAGTTTAGGATGTTTCTATATGCACGATCTATATTCCAGTCCTCTTTCTCATGGTAATTTATAATAGCAATTTGTCTTCCATAGCATTTAGCTTTGTTTTTCTTTAAAGTATGATAAAATACACTTAATATCAAAGTTTCTACTCCAGCCATTTTTAGGGTGATCTCGTCGCTAATAGGAAAACATCATTTCACTTATATTTAATTGAACATATAGGGAGTATGATTCTGGACTCAGGAAAGCCTGGGTAAAAAATATTGTACATGGTAGAGTACTTGCCTAGCATGTATGAAGCCCTGAATTCAATTTCTCAATACCACATAAACAGAAAAAGCCAGTGATGGCACCGTGGCTCAGGTGGTAGTGTTAGCCTTGAGCAAGAGAAGTTCAAGGACAATGCCCAGACACTGAGTTCTGACAAGTAAATAAAAAATACATTGTACCCAATGTGAAAAATAAAGGGCTGAATGCTCAATTGATAGAGCATACGGTTAGCAAAACCTGGCAACGTACACACCCACACAGACATACATGCACACAGGCACAGGCACACACATACACAACCAAAAAATGGGAAACGATTTTTCCTCTTGCTGTACTAGAGATTGAAGATAAGACTTCATTTATTAGGCAAATACTCTACCCCTGAGCCTTAGCCCAAACAATTGATTTGTGCTAGGGCTGCAGCTCAGGGGTAGAGCTGTCCTAAAGTAGGCTCTTAGTCATCACTAATGGGATAAATGAAAGGCTCAGAGTAGCGAATAGTCAACTACAGGAATCATAAATGTGCATATATCCTATGTTATAGACTATAAACGTTCAGCAGCTGTAGGCATTAGTCTTGTGTGTTTTGTAGAGAATGGAGAACTTTAGTTCATCTAATAGCTTGATAGAGTAGAGGTCACTTGGTAGAGCCCTTTTATTTTGGAAAAACCTACATACAGTGCTTAGCATAATACTTTCTATGTAGTAAGTGTTCAGCAAAAGTTAAGCTTCGTTTGTTGGGGAAAGAGAAGAGATATTAACATGATATCCAGTGACAGGCTGGCCTAGCATAACAGTGGACTTTGTAAAAGATCTGGGACATAGAGGAAAAAGTTCTAGAGCTCTTGGTCTAGCAAGTTCAAGGGCCTGGTTTCAAACCCTCAATGCCAAAACAAAACAAAACAAAAATCCCTATTGACTTTCATATGGCTTTTGAATAGGCTTCACTCTCTGGAAGAATTTGGCAGCCCCACACAGAAAACTTCCAGTTGTCTTTTATTTCACAAATCAGCTGTGTTGATAAGCCTTAGAAGAAGGATACTCCCAGTTTAACTTCGTTTGTGATTGTCCTGTGTTTTTCCAGTCTGTCCCATAACAAGTCCTTATTTTAATCTCCTCTCAAAAAAAAAATGTTTCCAACTGAGCTGACTGGGTTACAGAGGACAGAACAAGGTCTGATTATTCACACCTACTCAAACCCCTTATCTCCTACTTAAAGTTTTTGTGTAGCCCAACTGGCCCTAAACTCTTGATCTTCCTACTGCCAGCTCTTAAATGCTGAGATCACAGCCGTGAGCTACCATCCATTGCTTCCCCTGAAATTAATTAATTTCAATGTGATTGCCTAAACTCTTAACATTTATATTGTGATTTTGATTATATAAGAAATGTTTTTCAGAAATGTGAGAATGTACTTCCTTCCCTCCTCCCCCCCCAGTCCTGGGCATGGTCCTTGGCCTTTTTTTTTTTGCTCAAGGCTAGTGCTCTACCACTTGAGCCATAGTGGCACTTCTTGCTTTCTGTACGTGGTATTGAATGCAGGACTTTATGCATGCTAGGCCATGTTCCCAGACCGAAAATGTTAAATTTTAATAAAGTTAAATAGTATTTCATATTAAGTAATTATATTTTATATTTAGTAATTACTATTTAGAAGTACAGAAAGTAGCATAAAATTGGGTCAAATTAAAGTAACTGATATACTTTTTTTTTCCAGTCATGGCTGGAACTCTGAGCCTGGGCACTATCCCTGAGCTATTCAGCTCAAGGCTAGCACTCTACCACTTGAGCACCACTTGAGCCACAGCCCCACGTCTGTTTTTCTGGTGATTAATTGGAGATAAGTCTCACAGACTTTCATGCCCGGGCTGACTTTGAACAGCAACCTCATATCTCAGTCTCCTGAGTAGCTAGGATTACAGGTGTGAGCCACCAACACCTGGCTCTGATATACATTTACACAAAGGGTCTTTTGAGGTTCCATTATGAAATTGTTTCCAAATATACTATTTAGGTATTTTTTTCCTTTTGGTGCCTTGAACTCAGGGCCTTGGACACTTCCACTGACATTTTTGCAAAAGGCTGGTACTCTAGCACTTGAACCTCAGCTCTACCTCTGACTCTTTTGGTGGTTAATTGAACGTAAAAATATCACAGACTTTTCTGCCTAACCTGACTTTGAACTGCAATCCTCAGATCTTGGCCTCCTGATTCTCTATGACTGTAGGTATGAGCCACCAGCAATTGACTCTAGTAACTTTTTTTTTTTTTTTTTGGAGGGTCCTGGAGCTTGAACTCAGCATGGGCATTGTCGCTGAGCCCTTCAGCTCAAGGCTACCACCCTACCCTTGAGCTAAGCCCCACTTCCCATTTTTTAGAGGTTAACTGGAGATAAGAGTCTCAGATCCTTTTGTGGCCCCACTGGCTTTGAACCTTGATTCTCAGATCTCAGCCTCCTGAGTAGCTAGGATTACAGGCATAAGCCATCGCGCCTGGCTTCTAGTAACTTTTTGAAAACAAAGACAGATCATATTTAATTTAAGAAAATATTTTTCTGAGAACTGAAAATACTTTAATTTGTTAAATGATTATTACAGTCAGCATTTTAAATGGATTAATAATCTCTCTGAACTTAAATATTGTTTTTAAGATGCCAGACTGCAACTAACATGTTAAATATTATTCAAAAACATGTTGTGAGGACTGGGAGTTTGGCTTAGTGGTAGAATGCTTGCCTAGCATGCACAAAGACCCGGGTTCAATTCCTTGCTACCATATACATAGAAAATAGCTGGAAGTGGTGCTGTGGTTCAATTGGTAGAGCTCTAGCCTTGAGAAGGCTCAAGGACAGTGCTCAGGCCCTGAGTTCAAGACTTAGGACAGGCAAACAAAACAAAAAAAAATCCCATGATGTGAATTGAAGGAAGACATTAAAGAATACACATTGTACATATTGGTATGCACATCTGTAGTTTCTTTTATGTACATAAACAAACACTGAGAGTCCTGTTATATTAAAGATACTGTTATTCATAAGAAATACTGCAGATATGGATTGTTAAAGATTATATTTAGGGCCGGGAGTTTGGCCTAGGGGTAGAGTGCTTGCCTAGCATGCACAAAGACCCAGGTTCGATTCCTTGGTACCACATACATAGAAAAAAGCCAGAAGTGGTGCTGAGGCTCAAGTGGTAGAGCTCTAGCCTTGAGAAAGTCCAAGGCCAGTGCTTAGGCCCTGAGCTCAAGCCCAGGACTGGCAAAAACAAAACAAAAAAAAGATTATAGGGGCCGGGAGTTTGGCCTAGTGGTTAAAGTGCTTGCCTAGCATGCATGAAGACCCGGGTTCGATACCTCGGTACCACATACGTAGAAAAAAAGCCGGAAGTGGTGCTGAGGCTCAAGTGGTAGAGCTCTAGCCTTGAGAAAGTCCAAGGACAGTGCTCAGGCCCTGAGCTCAAGCCCAGGACTGGCAAAAAAAAAAAAAAAAAAAAGATTATATTTAGGGCCAGGAGCATAGCCTAGTGGTATAGTGTACCCCTTACAATGAGCAAAGCCCTGGAATTGATTCCTCAGTACCACATACATAGAAAAAGCTAGAAGTGGCAGAGCACTAGCCTTGAGCAAAATGTGTCCAAGGACAGTGCCTAGGCCCCGAGGTCAAGCCCCACGACTGGTTTAAAAAAAAAAATTCTCTATTTAGCTAGGCACTAGTGGCTCATGCCTATAATCCTAGCTCTGTAGGAGGCTGAGATCTGAGGATCATGGTTAAAGCCAGCCCAGACACTCTCCAATTAATCACCAAAAAACCAGAAGTGATGCTGTAGCTGGAAAGAGCAATAGCCTTGAGCTGAAGAGTTCAGGGACAGCATCCAGGACCAGAGTTCAAGCTCCACAACCTATTAAATAAATAAAGAAGGCTGGGAATTTGGCCTACTGGTAGAGTGTTTGCCTAGCATGCATGAAACTTGGGGTTCGATTCCTTGGTACCACATACACAGAAAAAGCTGGAAATGGTGCTGTGGCTCAAGTGGTAGAGTGTTTTTCCATGAGAAAGCTCAAGGAAAGTGCCCAGGCCCTGAGTTCAAGCCCTAGGAATAGCAAACAAACAAAAAAACAAACCAAAAGCAAAAAAAATTGTTAGAATAATTCTTTTTTTTTCCCCAGTCTTGGTCCTTGAACTCAGGACCTGGGCACTATCCTTGGGCTTTCTCAAGGCTAGAGGTCTACCACTTGAGCCACAGCACCATTTCTGGATTTTTTTTTCTATGTATGTGGTACCAAGGAATGGAACTCGGGTCTTCGTGCATGCTAGGCAAACACTCTATCACTAGGCCAAACTCCCAACCCTCTTCCTTAGGTCTTTAAGAGAACAACTGAAAATAGTTTCCCTCCAAACCAGTAATAAGTCACTGACTTTGATTCTCCACTCCAGTCTACTTCTTCTTTTCTTTTTTTAATTAAAAAATATCTTTTAGTAATAGCCAGTCTGACTGGGGTAAGATAGAATCCCAGTGACATTTTCCCTCACAGTGCCCTGATGTATAAGGACAGATATGGTTTTTGAAATAAGGCACAATTGTGCCAGATGCTTATTGTATTTCCTCTTGTGACATTTTGTGCCAGGTAACTCTGTTTAGAAAGCCACCTTATCATTGTAGGGTATTTGGCAGCACCTCTGGCATGTGTTCACTAGTTCAAAAATACCTCTACTTCAGCTACAACAACTATAAATGTCTTCTAGATATTGCCAAACTTTCCTTGGGGAGTGGATAAAATCACCTCCAGTTGAAAACTACTCATCTTGGAGAAGTTGATTGCTATCTCAAATCAAATGGACAATGTTTGCAAAACACTTCCTAGAATGGAGTAGTCTTTACATCTTTTATCAATAAAATGATCTTTAACCTTCTTTCCTTGTGTGCTTTACGGGTAAGACTTTCTCTCCCTTCAGTTTTCCAAACAAATTGTCATGATTTCTGTTTATGTTAATATTCATCCTTAAAATGATTATGCCAAGCTGGGTGCTGGTGGCTCATACCTGTAATCCTAGCTACTCGGGAGGCTGAAATCTGAGAAGCATAGTTCTCAAAGCCAGTGAGGACAGGAAAGTCCATGAGACTCTTGTCTCCAGTTAACCACCAGAAATTCTGAAGTGGCACAGTGGCTCAAGGAGTAGGGCGGTGACCTGGAGCTGAAGAGCTCAGAGATAGTGCCCAGGTCCCAGAGTTCAAGTCCCATGACCAACAAGAAAGAAGGGAGAGAAGGAGAGAGGGAGAGAGGGAGAGAGGGAGAGAGGGAGAGAGGGAGAGAGGGAGAGAGGGAGAGAGGGAGAGAGAGAGAGAGAGAGAGAGAGAGAGAGAGAGAGAGAGAGAGAGAGAGAGAGAGAGAGAGAGAGAGAGAGAGAGAGAGAGATTCCAGAGCTTGGCATTGTGATGCCTGATGGTAATCTCAGCTGAGATGCTTGCTGAAGCAGAAAGTCACGAGATCTAGGCCAACCTAAGACCTAAACATAAAATACATCACATAAAGCAGTAAAAGGGATAGAACTTAGAACATGTAGTTCGTTTTAATAAGGATTTAATCTTGAGCAATGGAGGCATGTCCTTGAATATATACATGAAAACGAATTGCTGTGAGCTATTAAGAGTGAATCATGCAGAGCTAAGATTGCTCTGACTAATGTGCTGTCAGTGCCAAGAAGGAGGCAGACCTTTCCCCTCTCCAGAGTGAACACCACAGCAATCTAGCAGCCTGGGGTGTATCCAAGAGCACTATCAACCCCCCGGGACACCTATGGAGGATTCTCAGGAAGACCCTTCCCTCTAGTCTGGATAAGATCTCAGGAGGCCAAGTCTTCAAGTAGTCCCCAGGCTGGGGGGCCCTTAACCCTCCCTCGACATCTCAGGAGTGCACCAATTCAGATTGTTCCACAGGCCGAGGCAAATACTTCATTGTGTTACTCTCAGAGTTAGTTTGACTGTGAATGCCTGAAGAAATTGCTTTCCAAGGCTATCCAGCCCCGCAGGAAAGGTGCCCTTTTCAGGGCTTTGAGGTTGAACACAAATACTAAAGACTATTGGCTTAAAATGGTGATGGAAGAAGGAAATGGTCTCTCTCCCACACCCCCTGCCCCTAGGGGGTCCCTCAGACTTCCATCTGCTGCAGTGGGGGGTAGAAGAATGGGATTCATTTGGGGGTGTTTGAGCATTGCTTCATCCATAAGCAAACAAATGCTTTACATAATTGTTCATTATCATGGTCCCTGGTTGACTTGCATTCCTTTTCAGTCTTGTACTATATTTTCAGGGGGGAAAGGGGAAGAGGCAGTAATGAGGAAAAAGAGGCTTTAAATCATAGTTTAGAGGGAAGCCGCAAAAAAAAAAAAAAAAAAAAAAAAAAAAAAAAAGAGAAGGGGACCGGGAGTTTGGCCTAATGGTAGAGGCTTGCCTAGCAGACAGAAGACCTGGGTTTGATTCCTTGGTACCACATACATAGAAAAAGCCTGAGGAGGTGCTGTGGCTTAAGGGGTAGAGTTCTAGCCTTGAGAAAGCTCAGACCCTGAGCTCAAGTCCTGGACTGGCCAAAAAAAGAAGCAGCAGCTAATACTGATTTAACAGTTTTAATTCCTTTACCTCTTTTTTTCCCCTTATATTTCAAAACGAAACACCACACATCATCTGGCACTTTTCAGTTATCTGGAAACTGTTCACCTCAAAGTTATGTAAACCAAAATACCCAGGTTTGACTTATTAGGTAATCAGAAATGTCCTAAAATGGTCCTAGCTATTATTTAGTGAAATAAAGAATATCTTCTTTTAAAAACAGATGCATTGGGCCGGGAGTTTGGCCTAGCGGTAGAGTGCTTGCCTAGCATGCACAAAAACCTGCGGTCCATTCCTGGGTACCACATACATAGAAAAAAACCCAGAAATGGTGCTGAGGCTCAAGTGGTAGAGCTCTAACCTTGAGAAAAAAGACCAAGGACAGTACTCAGGCCCTGAGTCCAAGCCTAGGACTGGCAAAACAAAAACAAAAACAACAAAATGCATAAAAATTGTCAAATTCTTTATTAGATATTATGATTTCATGCATCTCCTGAAAATTCCACAATGGTTATATCTACTGATCTCAACACTTTTGGTCTGTACCTCTTCCATTCATAAACGAATTAACTATTGATGAGAGAAATGGAAGGTTTCTTGTAAGGAAACTCTAAGCCAAGATATAAAGTTCCCTTCTTCAACATGAAACTTCAGTTCAATTTTTTTTCATTTTAAAAAGGTTCCGCAAACATTTATTTCCACCTACACATTTGTTCTTCTGTTCTCTAAACTTTCTTGTTCCTCTGTATTCACTCAACACCTCACAAATATTTACTGAGAACCCAATATATTTAAGACATATGCCAGAGGCTATGTGTGGGTTTTATAGGCAAGTAATAAAGAATGCAGTGACATTACAATACAAGGTAGTATTTGACTGGCACCTGAAGGTGATTCAAGAATGAATTTAAAGCATTTAGGTAGAACAGTTTCATTGGAGGGAATTCTGAATAGGTTTTATGAAAACAGTGGCACATAAGCTTGACCTTATATGGTAGCCCCTTAAATGGGGCTTGCACTCAGGGCCTGGTGCTATCCCTGTGCTCCTTTAGCTCAAGGACAGCATTCTAATACTTGAGCCACAACACCATGACCGTTTTTTCTGAGTAGTCTTTTGGCTGATTAGAATCTCATGGACTTTCCTACCCAGGCTGGCTTTGAACTGTGATCCTCAGATCTTAGGCTCCTGAATAGTTAAGATTATAGACATGAGCCAATAGCACCTAGCTTAAGTAGGATTTTAACACTAGGAATTCTGAGCATGGACAGCATTTTAGTACAAGAGAGAAATAGGAGAAAGTGTGTCTCCTATGTGAAGAATGATTTGCTAAGGAGTTAAATTTAGTGTTCCTGAGGATGGTACAGCCAGAGTTGATGTGTACAATGGCATCTGACTTTAGAGCTGACATTTGAGGCTGAAGCTGGATGAAGAAGCTAAAACTTAAAAGCCAGATGCTAGTTGCTGGCTTTAAATGCTAGCTTCTTAAGAAGCTGAGATCTAAGGATTGTGGATCAAAGCCAGCCCAAGCAGAAGAATCTACAGGACTTTTATCTCCAGTTACATACCAAAAAGCCAGAAGTGGAGCTGTGACTCAAGTGGCAGAATGCCATACCTGAGTTAAAAAAAAAGGGGGGGGGTTGGCCTAGTGGTAGAGTGGTTGCCTAGCATGTACAAAGGCCTGGGTTCGATTCCTTGGTACCACATACACAGAAAAGGCCAGAAGCGCTGCTGTGGCCCAAATGGTAGAGCTCTAGCCTTGAGAGTCTGAGGACAATGCTCAGGCCCTGAGTTCAAGCCCCAAGACTGGAAAAAAAAAAAAAAAGAAAGAAAGAAAGAAAGAAAAGAAAAGAAAAAGAAGGAATAGTACTCAGGTCCTAAATTCAAGCCCCAGAACAAGAACCCCGCCCCCCCCCCCCACATACACACAGATTTTAAACTTTATTTCAAAGACAATAACTCTTCAAGCTTTTGGACAGAATAGCTATGCAAAGAATGCAGAAGTTAGAAGAAAGAGTCAATCCAGGAAGGATCCAGTAGGGGAATTCACTGCATTGCTTGACATAGTGGTTTTTTTTTTTTTTTTTTTTGCCAGTCTTGGGCTTGAGCTCAGGGCCTGAGCACTGTCCTTGGACTTTCTCAAGGCTAGAACTCTACCACATGAGCCTCAGCACCACTTCTAGCTTTTTTCTGTGTATGTGGTACCGAAGAATTGAACCCGGGTCTTCGTGCATGCAAGGCAAGCACTCTACCACTAGGCCAAACTCCTGGCCCCTTGACATAGTGTTTTATAATGGAAAAAAAAATCATTATGTATTCCATCCACTTTTTTTTTCTTTATTAAAGAATTTATTAACGTTGATTTTTTTTTTTTTTTTTTTTGCCAGTCCTGGGCTTGGGCTCAGGGCCTGAGCACTGTCCCTGGATTTTCTCAAGGCTAGGGCTGGACCACTTGAGCCACAGCACCACTTCTGGCTGTTTTTTTCTATGTATGTGGTACTGAGGAATCAAACCTGGGTCTTCATGCATGCTAGGCAAGCACTCTACCACTAGGCCAAACTCCTGGCCCCTTAAAGTTGACTTTTACATCATATTTTAAATGACAAGTTTAACAAACAAGTGTTCAAGAAGGGAATCTCTATTTACAATCACTGGGACTTAGTATTTAGAACTTAATCACAATTAGGCTAAGGGTTTGTATGTCATAGAAACATATCAATTTATGAAATAAAACATTATGTCTATAGAGTCAGAGGTTTTTATGTCTAGTTATGTTTATAGTTCCATTATCATGTCCATAGCATTGGGTATGCAGATATTGAGTCCTTGCTCTTGTACTCTTTGGATTTAATAGCCACATATTAAGGATACCATGCGCCTTTTGTTCGTTTGGTCTTGGCTTGTCTCACTCAACATGATTTGCTCTAGATTCATCCACTTTCCTGTGAATGCCATTATTTTATCTTGTCTGTTGGCTATGTAGAATTCCATTGTGTATATATACCACATTTTCTGTATCCATTCATCTGCAGTAGGGCATCTGGATTGTTTCCATTGCCTGGCTATTGTGAATAGTGCAGAGACAACATAGCTGAGCAGGTGTCCTTATCATATCTTGGGTTATGATGTTCAGGGTAGATGCCCAGAAGTGGTATGGCGGGATCGTAGAGAAGGTCAATTTTCAGTTCTTTAAGAAACCTCCACACTGCTTTCTAGAGTGGCTAAACTAGTTTACATTCCCACCAGCAGTGTAGTAGGGTTCCTTTTTCTCAACAACCCTACCAGCAATTGTCATTGTCTGAGTTCAAAATCTTGGCCATTCTTGTTGGGGTCAGGTGGTATCTTAGGGTTGTTTATTTGCATTTCCTTTATGACCATAGATGATGAACATTTTCTCATGTGCTTTTCTGCCATTTTAATCTCTTCTATTGATAAGTCTGTCTTTAGTTCCCTTGCCCATTTATTGAATGGTTTGTTGGGTTTGGGGGCGATTAGTTTCTTGAATTCCCTGTAGATACTGGATATTAAGCATTTGTCAGATGTATTATTGGTGAATATCTTTTCCCAGTTGGTTGGCTGTCTCTCCATCCCCTTTTTATATTGTCTGATTTTGAGTAATTATGCTTTATATCGATCTTGTTAATCAAGATGCCTTGAATTTTTTTAATCCCTATTTTTAAATTTTATTTTATTTTTATTTTTTTTGCTAACACTGGAGCTTGAACTTAGGGCCTGAGCACTCACTGTCTGTGGGCTTTTTCCTCAAGGGTAGCACTCCAGCACTTGAGCCACAGCACCACTTCCGGCTTTTCTACGCATGTGAAACAGAGGAATTGGACCTAGGTCTTCATGTATGCTAGGCAAGCACTCTACCACTAGGCCAAACTCCTGCCCTCCCCACTTTCTTTTCTTTTCTTTTTTTTCTTCCATTTTATTGTTGGGTGAAGTGCAAAGGGGTTACAGTTGTAACATTCATCAGGTAGTGGGTTCATTATTTCTTGAACACTGTTACCCCTTCCCATGTTTTTCTCCCAGTTTCCCTCCACCCCCACCCCCATGCCTTGGATTTTTAAAAATTATCCCTTCCTTTTGGATAGCACAGCTAGTTTTCCATAAAAAGAAAAAGCAGATTTCAGTAATATCAAGGCAGTGTTTCATTCACTGTAAAACAACAAGAAAAGCAACAATGAAGAGTTCACTGTGAATAAGAGGGAGGAGGTTTGAGTGAATTGCTTTCAGTACCAAATGAAAGAGCTTTTGAAACTGAGTTCCAATATGCCTGGAGCATATAAGAGTCTGAACTATTAAGGCACGATAGAATGAATATTAGAAATGCTACCACTACCACTAACAAGCACTCTATTCTTCACAGTATATCATAAAAGTTCATGATACCCAGCAAGTGACAGAGTCACCAAACTGAACAAGGCTCTGTATGATGTGAGCAAAATTTCAGGTACTATTTCTGACATGGATTCAATAGTAAGCAAAAAAAAAAAAAGGCTTCCTTTATTGTAGGTTAGTAAATATCATATATTATATTGTAATACTACACAGGGAAAAATCCACCAAGTGGATTTCAAAATGATTTTAAATCTATTTATTTTGAACCAAGAAAGAAGTTCCTAACATGTCTACCCTAGAAGTCAAGAAAGATTATGGCAAATTTCCCTCTGTTTTGCAATGTTGTTTATAGCTTGCTGCTTAAGTTACAAAGGAGAATGCCAGCATATACTACTTAACTACTCCAGATTAGTTGTTAGACAGATAAGGGTGATGAATGGTGCTTAGCCCCAAATGCTGAAATTGACCTAGTTTCAAGCTTCCAGATAGAACCAGCAGGTTTATCAACTACTCCCTAAAATAAATATTTGGGAGTATATAGCAAATGAATGTAACTGATTGTACACAAACCTTTGAGAAAGAATTCCATTATAAGTTGTGATAAATAGTGAAAGATGATGATGACTCTTTCTTTTGAGAAAAATAGATCTTAATTCCAGCTTAAAAGGAAAGATTATTTATACCATGGCTAAACTTCATGCATACACACTAGAGGAATTTGGGAACTATGTAATTTTTCTACAAATTAATATTTGCTAACAACAGGTCTCAATATGACTCCTTGAAACTGAGTAAATTACTCATATATATATATATATATATATATATATATATATATATATATATAAATGTATTTTTTCTTTGCCAGACCTGGGCTTGAGCTCAGGGCCTGAGCACTGTCTTGGACTTTCTCAAAGCTAGTGCTCTACCACTTGAGCTTCAGCACCACTTCTGTCTTTTTTCTATGTATGTGGTACCAAGGAATTGAACCTGGGTCTTCGTGCATGCTAGGCAAGCACTCTACCGCTAGGCCAAACTCCCAGCCCTCATTTATATTAAAAAGTCTTCAATTCTCTAGGTAGGATTGTGTACAAAGATTTTACACTTATCATGATTTAATGCAGTAGAATGATTTCTACTTTTGTTGTTGTTGTTGTTGTTGTTGCTGCTGCTGCTGTGGGTCATGGGGGCTTGTAATCTGGGCCTGGGCATTGTCTCTGAGCTCTTCAGCTCAAGTCTACTACCACATCAGTTGAGCCACAGCCCTACTTCCAATTTTCTAATTGTTAATTGGAGATAAGGGTCTCAAGTTCTTTAGTGCCCAGGCTGGCTTTGAACCAGATCTCAGATCTCAGCCTCCTGAGTAGCTAGAATTATAGGCATGAGCCACCGCACCAGGCTAATGATTTCTACTTTAAAGCAGAATGATTTCTATTGAAATCATATGACTTAATTTTTTAGTTTTGTGTAAGAAAGGCGAATATATATAAAAAATGAATTAGTGGCTGGGTGGTGATGGCTTATAACTCTAATCCTAGCTACTCAGGAGGGTGAGATCTGAGGATCATGATTCAAAGCTAGCCCAGGCAGGAAAGTTTGTGAGATTCTTATCTCTAATTAACCACTAGAAAACTGGAAGTGGAGCTGTGACTCAAAGTGGCAGAGAACTAGCCTCTTATCTACAGCTCAACAACCCAAAAGAAGAGTTGCTGGTTTATACTCATAGATATGGGCTAAATCATAATATAAATACTTGTGAAATGCCATTATGAAACCACTTTGCACAATTTTCACCAGAAAAGAAGATAGGAAAGAAAACTGGCTCTGTTGGCAGGCACATGTCAGCAGGAGAGGAGAAGGCCAATGGAGAGGATGATTGAGGGTAAATATAGCCAAAATGCAGAGAAGAGAATAAGAGAGAAAAGTCAGAAGGGTGAGTTTGATGGTAAACATTGTATGCACATATGGAAATATCATAATGAAATCCTCCTTATACAATAAATATGTTAATAAAAATGTCAATATGACTAAAAAGAGTTGCTAATGGTGTAGTGGGGAAAACAGCAAAGCCATTGGGTATTGTTGTTTAAGAATAAACTGGAAACTCAGCACAGGGGAATCACACCTCTAATTCTAGCTACTCAGGAGGCTGAGATTTGAGGACTGCAGTTTAGGCAGTCAGGGCACTGAAGTCAGTGAGACCCTTATCTCCAATTAACCACCAGAAAATGGGAATGGATGCTGTTGCTCAAGGAGTAGGGTGGTATCTTTGAGCTGAAGAGCTCAGAGACAGTGCCCAGGCCCAGAGTTCAAGTCCCACAACTGACAGAAGAAAAAAAAAAAAGAATAAACTGGAGTCCAGGCTCTGGTGGCTCACACCTGGAATACCAGCTACTCAAAAGGCTGAGATTTGAGGATTGCAATTCAAAGCCAACCCTGGTAGGAAAGTTCATGAAGCTCTTCTCTCCAGTTAACCACCAGAAAACCAGATATAGAGTGGAGGCCCAAAGTGGTAGAGCATAGTCTTGAACAGAAAAGCTCAGGGACAGTGCCTAGTCCCTCAGTTCAAGCACCATAACCAACAACAACAACAAAAAATAAGTAAGTAAACTGGAGTATTTCAACATGATACAAAAGAAATACGATAGAAAATATATCTTGACTGGGAATGTGGCTCAGTGGTAGAGTGCTTGCCCAGCATGCATGAAACTCTGGGTTCAATTCCTCAGTACCACATTAACAGAAAAAGCCAGAAGTGGTGCTGTAGCTTAAGTGGTAGAGTGCTAGTTAGCCTTGAGCAAAAGGAAGTAGAAGTCTTGAGTTAAAGCCTTACAACTGGCAAAAAGAAAAAGAAAAAAGAGAAAATACGTCTTGAGGCTGAGAGCGTAGGTCAGTGGTATACCACATGTGCAGAATTCATGAAGTTCTGGGCTCCACCTATAGCACCACTGAAAAAGAAAGTGCCTTTTGGGTTTTGGGAGTTTTTGTTTCTACTTTGCTTCAGTAGCAGATGTTCACCGCTGAGCTGGAATAGAAAAGAAAAAAAAAAAAAAAGCATGCCAATTTACTTTACCAGTCAGTGTGAGACATAATGCAAAAGTAGAGAAACTAGTTGTAACTGGGTTTACAGCAAGGCTTCAGTTCACAAAGAGCACATGCCTGAACAAGCCAACCTAAGTCACTTCAGAAGCGTGGATCATAATAATACCACAGAGATTTCTAAGTGAGTGGCTTCAGTAGCCCCTAAATGTCTCTATAAAGGATCTGAGATTGCATGCTACACATTTTCTATAATTTGTATAATCATAAACAATGCATATTCTAATTTCCACAGGATACCAACCAATATATTTAACTGAAACATGTTCAAATCATACCAAAAAATCCAGTTTGTAGTAAAGAGAAAACAAAACTTTCTGTTTTCAAAGATGAAATGTAAGTTTTTCAGAGTGAAAAGTGATTTGACTAACCTATGTTGCTAAGGGAGAATCCTTCTCTATTGAGGATGTTAAAACATTGGTACTGATAGGAAAGAAACAAAGTAGGGCTGGGAGTTTGGCCTAGTGATACAGTACTTGCCTAGCATGCACCAAGACCGGGGTTCGATTCCTCAGTACCACATACATAGAATAGAAAAAAGCCAGAAGTGGTGCTGAGGCTCAATTGGTAGAGCTCTAGCCTTGATGAAATCCAAAGACAGTGCTCAGGCCCTGAGCTTAAGCCCAGGTCTGGGAAAAAAAAAAAAAAGAAACAAAGTAGTCAACAACACATTCATTTGTAGCCCACACTGAATTTCTCTCTGATTTATTCTATGTTGATAGGTAAATGTCATCCTAAACTCTTTTTGTCTCCATTTCTTCAGCTATAAAGAAGAGATAATACCAACTTGTCTCTGAGGGGTGTGGTAAGAACTAATTAAGGCCCATGAAGAGTTTCAAAGGCCCAAGATGAAAGATGTCACATTAAGTACAAAGCCTCACTGGCACTGAAGCTGATGAAATACGGGTATTCTCGTGTTTCTAAGAATATACTTTCTCTGGCTTATGTTACCTAAATAATGCATTGGCTTATAAATGTGTTTTTTTTTTTTTTTTTTTTTTTTTTTTTTGCCAGTCCTGGGCTTGAGCTCAGGGCCTGAATTCTATCCTTGGACTTTCTCAAGGCTAGAGCTCTACCACATGAGCCTCAGCACCACTTCCGGCTTTTTGCTATGTATGTGGGGTACTGAGGAATTGAACCCAGGTCTTCGTGCATGCTAGGCAAGCACTCTACCACTAGGCCAAACTCCCGGCCCCCTATAAATGTGTTTTATATTTAAACTTTCAAACTAGGCTAATAGAATAAAAGTGTAAATCAAAATTATGGCCACATAGACTGGGAGGAGTGAAATTAGTGGTAGAGTGTTCCATATAAATATAGAATATAGGAGGGCATAGTGGCTCACACCTGTAATCTTAGCTACTCAGGAGGCTGACATCTGAGCATCGTGGTTCAAAGTCAGCCCAGACACAAAAGACAGTGAGGCTCAATATCTCCAAGTAACCACCAGAAAACCTGGAAGTGGTGCTGTGGCTCAAGTGTTACAGTGCTAACCTTGAAGAGTTCAGGGACAGAGCCCAGGCCTAGAGTTCAAGCCCCACTATCAACAAATAAATAACTAATAAATGCATAAATAAATAATATATATTTGTAAATATATGCAATATATTTTGTATAAGGATATAGACTATAAATATATGTAGGAAAAGTGTAGCTAGTAGCAAGTATTCTATATGAATGCATATTCAATGTAAATATATAGTATAAATAAATAGTATAATAGTATAACAGAGTTATAAATCTATATAATATTTTATGTAAATATACATTCTATTTAAATTTTATCTCTCCTCTGGTTGTATCAATGAGACAATCAAGTGCTTGACACAAAAGACTAATTGAGTCTAGGACAGCTTCTCAGGGGTTCACCTTTTTTTGTAATCATTTAGCATCAAGGTACCAATATTCATCTTAGGATGTAGTATCACTAACCACTACCTGAGCAAGGGAAATATTTTGCTTTAAAGAATTTGAATTTGGGGCCAGGAGTTTGGCCTAGTGGTTAAAGTGCTTGCCTAGCATGCACGAAGGCCCGGGTTCGATTCCTTGGTACCACATACATAGAAAAAAGCTGAAAGTGGTGCTAAGGCTCAAGTGGTAGAGCTCTAACCTTGAGAAAGTCCAAGGACAGTGCTCAGGCCCTGAGCTCAAGCTGAGGACTGGCAAAATAAATAAATAAATAAATAAAGTATTTGAATTTAAGGTGCCAGGAGTTTGGGCTAGTGATAGAGTGTTTGCCCAGCATGCACAAAGACCTGGGTTCAATTCCTCGGTACCACATACATAGAAGAAAAAATAAAAGCCAGAAGTGGTGCTATTGCTCAAGTGGTAGAGTGCTAGCCTTTAGAAAACCCAAGGACAGTGCTCAGGCCCTGAGCTCAAGCCCAGGACTGGCAAAAAAAAAAAAAAAAGTATTTGAATTTTAGGAGCCGATTGAAGGAATGCATGAAAACAATTTTATTTTCAGAAATATTATTCTACTACACCCTACTTCCATAACATATTGTGTTTCTTGAGTTTCAGCTGATTATTATGAAAATCAAACAAATATTCTGATGAATCAGTCATCTTCAGATTTCCGTCACTTCTATGTATATTCTATAGTTAGAAAAAAGAATATTTTAATTTCTTTAACCACAACTGCTAAGCAAATGAACAGTTTCACCCTTTATATCATTAAATTCATGAGTGGTTTGTGAATGATTGCAGCTAGAATCAGTAACATTCAGATATCATTTCTTAAGGAAGCGATTGCTCAGTTGGACAGTTTCAGATGATACAAATTAGCACAAGACTCATATCTCAGAGTACCACTTTGCATTGTAAAAATACTAGTTTTAGTGGCAGTCTAGAAGCTTTCCTTATATCAGTTCATGGGAACAATTCATTACTGATGTTTATTTTTGTATGGGCTGGGCTGTAAAACTAGTCTACAATAACAGAGCTTGAGAGGTTGTTATTTTAGAGTTATTATATCCTATACTGTTGCGGTGAAGAAAAAGACAGACTGGCAAACAAGCAGCAGCACATCTTTAAAACATTTATTATGACATTAAAAAAGAAAGAAAATATTTGGTTTCACTTTAGTTTCACTTTTATAAATGATTTTGTTTATATTTCTTTTGTTAATTACTTATTTACTCTTTATCCCAAATTTTGAATGTAAACATTTAACTGTCAAGGCTGATAGTGATGCAATTAACCAGACTAATTTTGGTTAGAAAATGACTGATTCACTGCTTTCTTTTGTTTGATGAGTAGGAAGAAGATAGTATTTAAAATGGCTCTGTCCCTGAGGGCAAATCTTATGAGTTTCACTGCCCAACCTACTCAGAAAAATAAGTCAGAGAGTTCAGATTAACCATGAAAATTTAAAGATATCTTGTAACTTTATTTTCTTGCCAGCATTTTTTATTTTTCACATTGCTAAAATTTTTAAAGACTTTAAGAATTTAGGAAATTTTTTGCAACTTATCTTTTGGTTTAATTACTCTTTTTTTTTTTAATCTGAGACTTGAAAGAATTCCATGAATAAATAAACTTCCTTTTTGCTTTTCTCAGCATCTACTTTTTTGTGTTCTGTGTAAGAAAAATATTTCTCCTTTCTCTTGCATCTGTTTTTTAGGTATTATTGCTTTGAGTTTTCAGAAATAAACTGAATTCATCCTCAACGACTAAATCAACAATTATTTTGAAGGTTCCTTTGCCCCCAGATTTCCTGGAAAAATCTTTTTATTTACTTTTATTAAAAATTAAACATTTTTATTCTCATAGGTACATATATCTTCTATTTTATTGTAGTAAATAGATGAGCAAATATTATTCGAATCTCATCTAGAATATTGTAAAGTGAAAACAAATCCTTCTACTTAATAAAATGAGGAAGATAATTTAAAAATACTTTCTCTGGAGAAAAACAAAGATAGGCTGGATGCTGTGGCTCATACCTGTAATTCTAGCTATTCAGGAGGCTGAGATTTGAGGATGGAGGTTTAAAGCAAGCCCAGGAACTAAAGAAAGTGAAACTTTTTTTGCTAGTCCTGGGGCTTGAACTCAGGGCCTGAGCACTGTCCTTGGGCTTTTCTCAAGGCTAGCACTCTGCCACTTGAGCCACTTCCCCACTTTCAGCTTTTTCTATGTATGTGTTACGAAGTAATCCAACCAGGGTCTTCCTGCATACTAGCTCTTACCACTAAGCCAAACTCCTGGCCCAAGAAAGGAGACTCTTATTTCCATTAACCACTAGAAAATGGGAAGTGGGGCTGTGGCACAAAGGGTAGGGCAGTAGCCTTGAGATGAAGAGCTCAAGGACAGTACAAAAAAAAAAAAAGACAAAAAAATAATGAGAAAAAAGAAAGAAAGAAGAAACACAAAGCCAAGCCTGGGGAGACCATGGGAGAAATAGGGTCTTTGTGCATGCTAGGCAAGCACTCTACCACTAGGCCAAACTCCCAGCATCTGATTGGTACCTTAACCTTCATTTCCCACCTGTGTTTCTAACACAACATAGGAAAGATTTTTGGTTCATACAATGACCAGATAAAATGCAATGCACTGTAAAATGCTATGTATTAAACTGAAATGCACACTTTAAACAGAATATAATCTCAGTAGCTGGAATCGATTCTTGAAGTTTTCTAAGTAAAACCTTTTCTTTTAGACTGAGAAATATTGTTTTTTCAGTGGTAGAAGACTTGCCTTACATGTGCAAGGCCCTTTATTCAATCTCTGTATTCAATCCCTGTATTCAAAACCTTGGGAGGAAAAAACAGTACTAACAAAGGGCAAAACTTAAATCTATATTTTATTGTATATGATGAGGGATGAGGTATAATGCATATATCAAGTCAAATGGCCGGATTCTTATTTTTCCATGGCCCTAAAGTAAGAATAATTTATACATACAACCTTAATTTAACTAAATTTTAGTAATAAAGTACAAAAATTTAGGGGACAAAAATCTGGGTGCCTGGAGTGGGGCCTAGTGGTAGAATGCTTGCCTAGTATGCACAAAAACTGGGATTTGTTTCCTTGGTACCATATATATATATATATAAAAAGCCAGCAGTGGTGCTGTGTCTCAAGTGGTAGAGCCCTAGCCTTGAGAAAGCCATGGGACAGTGCTCAGGTCCTGAGTTCAATCCCCAGGACTGGCAGAAAAAAAAAAAAATGAAAGATGAAGCCAGGAGTTTGGCATAGTGGTAGAGTGCTTGCTTAGCATGCACGAAGGCCTGGGTTTGATTCCTCGGTACCACATATATAGAAAAAAGCCAGAAGTGGTGCTAAGGCTCAAGTGGTAGAGCTCTAGCCTTGAGAAAGTCCAAAGACAGTGCTCAGGCCTTGAGCTCAAGCCTAGGACTGGCAATAATAATAATAATAATAATAATAATAATAATAATAATAAATTAAAAACAAAAGAAAGAAAAGTACAAAAATTTTGACTTTCTTTATGATAGTTCATTGTATGTAAACCAGGGCCGAGAGTTTGGCCTAGTGGTTAAAGTGCTTGCCAAGCATGCATGAAGACCCGGGTTCGATTCCTTGGTACCACATACATAGAAAAAAGCCGGAAGTGGTGCTGAGGCTCAAGTGGTAGAGTTCTAACCTTGAGAAAGTCCAAGGACAGTGCTCAGGCCCTGAGCTCAAGCCCAGGACTGGCAAAAAAAAAAAAAAGAAAAACGATCCATTGTATGTAAACCAAAATAAAGAGAATCAAGAAAGGATTCAAAATTAAAGCTAATAAAATAAAAATTCTGCATTACATATGAAATGCTAGTATTTAGTTACCCAACAGTTGGTTTCAGTTAAAGGCATTCATTGATTTGAGTTATTTTGTCAATCAGCATATTATTCAATATTCAAGACATTTTACTTAGGTACCCAGTATACAAAAAAGAAAGGTCCACAGTATATATGCACTGAAAGAATTCAGTCAAGTGTAAGAGGAGAACACAGAAATAAGTGTCATGGTAAAGAGTAGGAAAATTCAAGATAATTTCGCAGGAGGTGAACTTTGGACAGTCCTGAAGACAGAATGGGAATTTGCTGCATCCAGAAGAGGAAGAAAGGGCATTTCAGGCAAAGAGAACAAAATGTGCGAAGGCATGGAGTTTTGAAAAGATATGTGAAACGTTCATTGTGGTTTGGAGGCTAAGGTTGTTGTGAGAAATGGAAGGAAATGAAATTGGAACAGTATATTGGGGTTATACCATGAAGAAGACTGTACCCAGAATAAGAGGTCAACTTTATAAGGTGGCTAGTGGGAAATCAAAAGGAAACATAAACAAATGGAACGGTATAATTGTATTTGTTTGGTAAGAAAATAATAAGACAGAAATGTAAAAAGAAGAGCTTCAGGAATATATCAGATATGACAGAACGACATTAATCTAGGACAGAAATAAGTTCCAGAATTGAATTAGTGGCTGTAAAATAGAAAATTATCAGCTTGTGGATTTATATCTGAAATAAAATGGACAAGGTTTAAATGTAGGTAGTTAAAAATATGAGGGAATCCATAATGACCTATTTTCCTTCCTTCCTTTCTTCCTTTCTTCTATCTTTCCCTCCCTCCTCTCTTTTTTCTTCCATTCTCTCTCTCACCTTAACTTATCTTACTTTCCTTTCCTAGCAGGCTTATCGTATAGTCCAGTTGGCCTCAAGCTAGAGATCTGACACAGCCATACATCCAGAAAAAATTTTTTCTTACTATGAGAAGTTTTGAGAATGTTAATTTTTTATTAAAGAATTTATTAACATTGATTTTTACATCATATTTCATGTTTAACAAACAGGTGTTCAAAAAGGGAATCTCTATATACAATCACTAGCACTTAGTTTTTAGAACTTAATCAAAATTAGGCTAAGGGTTTGTATATCATAGATACATATTAATTTATGAAATAAAACATTATGTCTATAGAGTCATAAGTTTTTATGACTATATAGTTATGTTTATATTTCCATTACCATGTCCATAGCATTGGGTATGCAGATATTGAGTCCTTGCTCTTGTACACTTTGGATTTAATAGCCACATATTAAGGATACCGTGCACCTTTTGTTCGTTTGGTCTTGACTTGTCTCACTCAACATGATTCATTCTAAATTCACCCACTTCCCTGTGAATGCCATTATTTTATCTTGTCTGTTGGCTATGTAGAATTCCATTGTATATATCTATATCTATATCTATATCTATCTATCTATATCTATATATATACATATATACCACATTTTCTGTATCCATTCAGCTGTAGTAGGGCATCTGGATTGTTTCCATTGCCTGGCTATTGTGAATAGTGCAGAGATAAACATAGCTGAGCAGGTGTCCTTATCATATCTTGGGTTATGATGTTCAGGGTAGATGCCCAGAAGTGATATGGCGGGATCGTAGAGAAGGTCAATTTTCAGTTCTTTAAGAAACCTCCACACTGCTTTCTAGAGTGGCTAAACTAGTTTACATCCCCACCAGCAGTGCAGTAGGGTTCCTTTTTCTCAACAACCCTACCAGCAATTGTCATTGTCTGAGTTCAAAATCTTGGCCATTCTTGTTGGGGTAAGGTGGTTTCTTAGGGTTGTTTTTATTTGCATTTCCTTTATGACCATAGATGATGAACATTTTCTCATATGCTTTTCTGCCATTTTAATCTCTTCTTCTGATAAGTCTGTCTTTAGTTCCCTTGCCCATTTATTGAATGGTTTGTTGGGTTTGGGGGGGATTAGTTTCTTGAGTTCCCTGTAGATACTGGATATTAAGCATTTGTCAGATGTATTATTGGTGAATATCTTTTCCCAGTTGGTTGGCTGTCTCTCTACTCTTGCGACTATGCTTCTATCTGTACAGAAACTTTTTATTTTTAGGTAGTCCCATTTATCGAGTCTCTCTCCAATCTGTTGTGACCCTGGGATTCTGTTCAGAAATCTTTTGCCTGTGCCTATGAGTTCCAGTGTCTCTCCTACTGCAAATGTTAATTTTTTAAACTATGATTTGAAAGATGGAAACATATTGGAAGATGACTATTTCAATTTTAAAAAGTGTATTTGGACCAAGTGCTGGTGGATCACACCTGTAATCTTAGATACTGAGGAGGCTGAGATTTGAAGCCAATCTGGGTAGACAAGTCTGAGAGACTCCATCCCCAAAATAATCAGCAAAAAGCACACCTGCGTGGAGGTGTGGCTCAAATGGTAGAAAGCAAGCCAAAATGAGCAAGAGGGCCTGAGTTTAAGCACTGTAACCCCTTCATTCTCCCAATTGGGTAAAGTGCCTGTGGTAGAGCAAATACACAAACATTTGAAAAAGTTGTGGAATTTGCAGCTGGAGAATTGATAACTGAAGATACAGACTTGAGAACATAGTATATAAATAGCTTCTATAATGAGACTAAAATATATCTTAAAATGTAGAAGAAATAAGCTATGAGGGATGAATCCCTGGAGAAACATTACTTAGGTGTCCTTGATTCATGTCCAACTCGTCTGTTTTTGAAAATATAAAAAATTTCAACCTACTTCTAATTATGGCACTTCAGATATTTCCTCTAAAAGATTTACAACTCAGGCCGGGAGTTTGGCCTAGTGGTAGTGTGCTTGCCTAGCATGCACGAAGACGAGGGTTCAATTCCTTGTTACCACATACATAAAAAAAAGCTGGAAGTGGTGTTGTGACTCAAGTGGTAGAGCTCTAGCCTTGAGAAAAATAATCCAAGGACAGTGCTCAGGCCTTGAGTTCAAGTCCCACAATTGGCCAAAAAAAAAAAAAAAAGATTTACAACTACTCTTCTTTCTCCATTCTTTATTACCCTTAAGAATAAGAAGTAGGCCTGGAGTTTGGCTTAGTGGAAAAGGGCTTGCCTAACATGCAAGAAGCCCTGGATTCGATTCCTTGGTACCACAAACATAGAAAAAGCCAGAAGTGGTGCTATGGCTCAAGTGGTAGAATGATAGCCTTAAGCTGAAGAATTCAGGGACAGTGGCCAGGACCAGAAGTAGTAGAAAGAGAAAGAATAATTAAAGGAAATGGAGAGGCAGTTAAGTTCAAGGATGACATGCTAGAAGGCTGGTACACAGCAGCACTGGGTCCATACTGCAAAAACTAATTCAATTGCATGATCCAAGTCTGCATGCTACTCCCAGAACACTGGGTAGAATGGGTGACTTGGGTGTTTGTATCTAACCAAGCATAGAGGTCTGAGTGTTTCACCTCTCTTTAATATCCTAACATATTTGCAAATGTATATGCAGCTTTTATTTGTCCTTAGGAACAGGATGGTTTTGACCTTACACCTTTCTTTTACAAGAAGATGAGGTGGTACCAGAGATGGAATTCCCTCTTATTACCGGTTAGTATTAGTATTGTTATTAATGTAATTACCTCTTACTTCTAATTATCTTTCTCTTACAGGAAGCTGAGATGGTAGGACAGGAACCTGGGGTGTGTGGAGAGACAGTGACTCCATTGTAGTAGGTTAAACACATTTGTTTGGCATGTTTGGTGACCCAGTAGCTGTTTATGATTCAACCAAATCTAAGTTTCAGTGTTTTCCACCATTCAAGCCCTTGTCAGCTTTGAGGTCACCTTGCTTTTCCCCCTTCTTTCCAATGGAGAGTAAACAATAACTGAAACACCATCTACAACACATTTTCAGTCTTATCTCTTGCCACTCATACTAAAAATTCATGCGCAGAAGATCCTTACTCTTTCTACCCGAATATACTTACCCTTATTGTCAGGTTCTGAGGTATCTTATCAAAACCTCCTACTGTATCGTTTCTCTTTCCAGAAAGCCCTGAATGTTAGCATCCTATTCTTGCTCCACGAAGCTTGTCAAGTTTGCTTGCTACAATTTTATAGACGCTGATAGAAGACATGGAAGTCCTGGATCAAAGAAAAAGGATGTACTTACTCCAGTATAACAGGCAGTCTCTGCTTTATGTTCATGACATTTGTGTCGAGAAAATCTTTTTTTTTTTTTTTTTTTTTTTTTTTTTGCCAGTCCTGGGCTTGAGCTTCAGGGCCTGAGCACTGTCCTTGGACTTTCTCAAGGCTAGAGCTCTACCACTTGAGCCTCAGCACCACTTCCGGCTTTTTTCTATGTATGTGGTACCAAGGAATCGAACCCGGGTCTTCATGCATGCTAGGCAAGCATTTTAACCACTAGGCCAAACTCCCGGTCCCAAGAAAATCTTTTTTTTTTTCTTTTTCTTTTGGTCAGTCCTGGAGCTTGAACTCTGGGCTGGGACTCTGTTCCTGAGCTCTTCAGCTCAAGGCTCTCAAGGCTATGGCTCTACCACTTAAGCTATAACACCACTTCTGGTTTTCTGGTGGTTATTTGGAAATAAGACTCTCAAGGACTTTAGTGTATAGGCCGGCTTTGAACCATGATCCTCAAATCTCAGCCTCCAGAGTGGCTAGAAATACTGGAGTGAGCCACTAGCACCTAGTGAGAAATATTATCTTTAGACAAGAGCAAACCAATGTTCCTCTATTCTAATGAGCAATATTATTTTTTTTTGAAGTTGTTCTCTATACAAATATTCTTGAAAGCATGATCCAGAGGAAAAGTGGGTTCCTCTATTTACAATCATGATAATCTTTTTCACAAAATTTCATTCATTTGTCAGGAAGTAAGCTTTGCTAAAATTATGCATTGAGTAAATGGAATTCCTAAAAGAGCAAAAGTTCTGCTTTAGTGTTGCCTAGTTAGATAATTCATAGGAAAAAAGGAAAATTAAAATGAAGAAATTGACATTATTATAGTCAGCATATGGCATGTGATCATTAAACACTGGAAAACAAATTTTTATCAAAAATATGAATTTGGGTTGTAGCTCACATGTAGAGTACATATTGCATATGCAGTGACATAGGTTTAATCTTTAGTACTGTGAATAACAATAAAGACACCAGGCGAGGTGGCTCACGCCTGTAATCCTAGCTACTCAGAAGGCTAAGATCTGAGGATCAAAGTTCAAAGCCAGCCTGAGCATTAAAGTCCATGAAACTCTTTATCTCCAATTAACCACTAGAGAACCGGAAGGGGGCTGTGGTTCCAGGAGTAGGGTGGTTAGCCTTGAACTGAAGAGCTCAGGGACAGTGCTCAGGCCTAGAGTTCAAGCACAACGACCAACAAAAAAAAAGAAAAAAGAATTGGAGCCTAGTGGTAGAGTGCTTACCTAGCATGCATGAAGACCCGAGTTCGATTTCTCCATACCACATACATAGAAAAAGCCAGAAGTGGTGCCATGGCTCAAGGGGTAGAATTCTAGCCTTGAGAAAGCCCAAGGACAGTGAGTGAAGTCAGGCCCTAAGTTCAAGCCTGAGGACTGGCAAAAAAATAAAATAAATAAATAAATAAATAAATAAATATAAAATCTCGATATGTAGCAATTTGTGTGGTTACACTCCCTCTTCTCACTTTTGTGGTAAAAGCGATAGAACGTGAACTTCATGGGTGGGAGGAGGGAAAGTGGAACAAAAACATAGGAAGGGGTATCAGTGTTCAAGAAGAAATGTAACTGTAACCCCTTTGTAGATCACCGACAATTTAAATAAAAAGAAAGTGAATTTCATTGCAAATATAGGTAAAGATGTGTGTGTGTGTGTGTGTGTGTGTGTGTGTGTGTGTGTGTGTGTGTGTGTACAGCTATCAAGTCAAACCATTTCAATGCCAATCTTTCTCTTGTGTGTGTGGGGGGGGGGGCGGGGGTCATGGGGCTTGAACTCTGGGCCTGGGTGCTGTCCCTGAGCTCTTCAACTCAAGGCTACCGCCCTACCCCTTGAACCACAGTCCCATTTCCCTTTTAGTTTAGGGGTTAATTGGAGATAAGAGTCTCACATTCTTTAGTGTCTGGGCTGGCTTGAACCGCAATCCTCAGATCTCAGCCTCCTGAGTAGCTAGGATTACAGGCGTGAGCCACCTCCTGTCCCCAAGATTTTTAAGTGTAATGAACTATGCATAGTGTTACTTATGTGCACTAGACCTCCATTGGAGACAAAGATTTCACTGACCTGCCTTCTTGGAGTTGGTCCATACTTGGTCAATGTGATAATGATGCCTCTGAACTTCGCAGGGAGACATTCATCACTCATGTTCAGCTGCTCTGTGCAGGTGGAAGTCTGTGTTGACCAGCTGCCCGAATCCCATAGCCTCCTTAAAAGTCGCTCAGCATCCAGGGGGACATGAGCTTAATGTGGCATTCTGCAAGCAACAATTAAGCTTGGATGATATTAACAAAACCGTTTGACCCATACTTTAGTGATACAGGGACAGCATAAAGAAAATAGAAATTCCCTCAAGGTTCGAGAATTCATGCACCTGCTACCTGACAAATGTAACTGTAACCCCTCTATACATTACCCCGACAATAAAATACAATTAAAAAAAAGAAAGAAAGAAAACTAGAAAGTCCCCTGTGGAGAAGGGTGAATGGGTAACATGATGTGAATATGTAGCAACTTAAGGGTTATTTTTCCCTCCTCCCTGCTCCCTATTAGAGGCACACGGTTTTACTTCTGGGGAGGAAGTCCCTTGTTTAAAACCCCACAGTCCCTTCCGAGGTCCCCTCTGGACGAGTCTTCCCTGCCTACTAATCTCAAATGAGGTAGGCATTAGAAAGCACCCCTTACCATAGCTTATATTTACTACTTTCTATTTGCCAAATTTAGGTGCTTGAAGACTGTTCAGGAGTTAGACAATCGACGTTTTGTGGGTTAGAATCGTGGGAATTCTTTGCCAATACATTTTTGTCAAAAATTCTGGTCAGGCACAGTGGCTCATCCCCACAATTCTAGCTATTGAGGAGGTAAACATCCAGGGGACAATGCTTCAGAACTAGCACAGGGAAATGGTTGCCAAACCACCTGCTTGCATGGTTTCCAGCTATATGGAAGACACAGGTAAAAGGCTCTTAGTCTGAGGCTCTCCTTACAGTAACATGAACCCTACAGGAAAAATTAAAAGGATGGGAGTGTGAGTTGAGGGTAAAGTGCTTGCTTAGCAATTGTAAGGTCCTTAGCCCCCAGTCCCACTGGGGGGGTGGGGGTGGGGAAGAGAGAGAGAGAGAGAGAGAGAGAGAGAGAGAGAGAGAGAGAGAGAGAGAGAGAGAGAGAGAGAGATGAGAAATTGTTGTTTTAATAGATCCTTTTCAACAGCAAGTAATTTGAGTAAAAAGACAAGTGTAGACAACTTTTTGCACGAAGACCCTGATCTTCATTGATAATCTCTGAGTTCTGCTCAGCTTAATGGCATCTCTAAAAGGAACGGAAGTAAAAGGCTGGTAGGAGAGTACAAAATCTTAAACCAAGCTGGGCGCCGGAGGCTCATGCCTACAAACCTAGCTACTCAGGAGGCTGAGATCTGAGGATCAAGATTCAAAGTCAGCCCGGACACAAAATGACCTGAGACTCTCATCTCCAATTAACCTCTAGAAAACGAGAAGTGGGTCTTGACTCCAGGGTAGGGTGGTAGTCTTGCGCTGAAGAGCTCAGGAACAGCCTAGTTCAAGCTCCATGACTCACCAAAAAAAAAATAATAATAATAAAATCTTAAACCATTTTCTTTTTCTTTTTTTTTTTTTTTTGCCAGTCCTGGCCTTGAGCTCAGGGCCTGAGCACTGTCCTTGGACTTTCTCAAGGCTAGAGCTCTACCACTTGAGCCTCAGCACCACTTCTGGCTTTTTTCTATGTATGTGGTACCGAGGAATCGAACCCGGGTCTTCATGCATGCTAGGCAAGCACTTTAACCACTAGGCCAAACTCCCGGCCTTAAACCATTTTCTTTAAGCAGCCTTGCTAAGATTGGCTGGCATAAATTCTGTAACTTCTAAAATATTGTTTACTGCTTCTTCTGTTAGAGACTTACTTTTTCTTCTTTTAGGCATCTTTTCCTGTAGGCTGTAGGCCAGGCAAGCTTCTCTCAGCCCATCTGAACTTTTCCCATTTTTGCTTCAAGTCTAGCTAGTTCTCACCCAAATATGTAGGAATCGAATGCAACCAATAATTGCCAGTATTCTGATTTCTAACCATTTCCTACATGTTACAGTCTGGAGAATGTGGTTGACCTTCCAAATTATCACAGGTAAATGTTTCACTCAAGGGTTGATTAAGATGTAAGGAGTGTTATTACCTTTCCAGCCCTCAGGAAAATATTCCAACTAGTTTTATTGCCACACATTTCAGATTTCTGTGCTTGAAACAGCTCACCTCGCTAGAGGGATGGTTTAGGTGATAGAGCATTGAGCTTAAACCCTAGTCCACAAAAAGAAAGAAGCATATGAAATAATACATTTTTTACACAGTTTCTATTAGTATTAGATTTGACTGTGATATATTTAAGTGGCAGAAGGCCCCAAACAATGTCAACTTAAAAATAGTTTTCATTTTTCTTTTGTAAATGTCTTGAAATATTTAGTACAAGACTGGTTTTGCCTTTCACTATGCCTGGGACCCAGTATCCTGTCTATGTTCACCGGGGTTACCCCCCAAAATTAATGATGTCATACTTTACCCTAAAATAGAAATATTTATTAATTGCTTATTGATAAAAAAGAGTACATTATTGATTATTCTAAACTCAAGTCTTTTTTTTTTTTAACTGCAGAATACCTCTACTTTTCTCAACTACATCTTTGGAAGTTTCAAAATGAAATTAACTTCTGGGGCCTGGAGTTTGGCCTAGTAGTAGAATGCTTGCCTAGCATGCACAAAGACCTGGGTTCGATTCCTGGCACCACCACATACATAGAAAAAGCCAAAGCCGATTCCTGGGTACCACATACATAGAAAAAGCCGAAGCTGAGCCGGGTGGCTCACACTCATAATTTTAGCTACTCAGGAGGCTGAGATCTGAGGATCAAGGTTCAAAGCCAATCCAGACACAAAAAGACCTGAGACTCTTATCTCCAATTAACCTCTAGAAAATGGGAAGTGGAGCTTGGCTCCAGGACAGGGTGGTAGCCTTGAGCTGAAGAGATCAGGGACAGCACCCAGGCCAAGTTCAAGTCCCGTGCAAAAAAAAAAAAAAAAAAAAAAAAAAAAAAGAAAAGAAAAAAGCCAGAAGTGGTGCTGGGCTAGTGGTAAGGTTGTAGCCTTGAGAAAGCTCAAGGACAGTGGTCAGGCCCTGAGCTCAAGCCCAGGACTGGAAAAAAAAAAAAAAGAAAGAAAAGAAAAGAAATTAACTTCTGAGCTCACGCCTATAATCCTAGCTACTCAGGAGGCTCAGATCAGATCTGAGGAATGAAGTTCAAAGCCATCCTGAGCACTAAACTCCGTGAGACTCTTATTTCCAATAAACCACTAGAAGACTAGAAGGGGTGCTGTGGCTCAAAGGGTAGGGCAGTAGCCTTGAGCTGAAGAGCTCAGGGACAGCACCCAGGTCCAGAGTTCAAACCCCATGACTGACAAAAAAAAAAAAGAAAAGAAAAGAAATTAACTTCTGAGTTTTTATGTGAAGGTTTGGATTGCAAAAGCAAGTGAGTCAGTGCATCTCTGTCTTATCTCCCTATGAGAGCTCCCACACTCTGTAAGAGTGTGCCCCTGCCCTTCTGTTGTCTGCTTTTTGTCTATTTGTCTGATTGCCTGTTTATTTACTCAATAAAGCTCTGCCAAATTTTCTTACTGTAATGACTTGTCCAGAAATTCTTATTCTGAGATGGAAATCAAGAACCCTAAGTGAAGAGTTCCTATATTTAAAGGGAAGCTTCACTAAAGCTCACTTCCAACTGGTGACATAAATCACGACCACGAAGGAACGTGAAAATTCTCGTACTGGCTTTGAGAACATCTACAGGTAAGAAAATTGCTTGAACTTTATTGCTCTCTTCTTTCTTCTTTTCTGTAGACCCCCCAAACCCACCCCCCTCAGTACTAACAGGAATTGCTGAAAACTCTGACAGTTGAATGGGACCCAGCTGGGGTGAGAACTTTCCGTCAGCTTCCTCCAGCCTGGAAGCTCCCTATCTCACTCGACCACCTGATGGATGTAACTTTCGCCTTTAAAAAGGCTGTGTAAGGGGCTGGGAGTTTGGCCTAGTGGTAGAGTGCTTGCCTAGCATGCACCAAGACCCGGGTTCAATTCCTCAGTACCACGTACATAGAAAAAAGCCACAAGTGGTGCTGAGGCTCAAGTGGTAGAGCTCTAGCCTTGAGAAAGTCCAAGGACAGGGTTCATGCCCTGAGCTCAAGGCCAGGACTGGCAAAAAAAAAAAAAAAAAAAAAAAAAAAAAAAAGGCTGGGTAAACCCTATCAACTCCTCCCAGCCTCGCTGCTGAGTGTCTGCGAGGGAAGAGTTCCCTGCCTAGCTTGCATCCCGCAATAAACCCTTGCTGTTGCATTTCGGACGCCTCGATCTCCGTGGTCTTCTTTGGGGGACCCCTCCTCTAGGCACAACATTTTCCTTTTTTGTTCTCTTCTCTTTACCACTTCCTGCCAATACTAAACCATGCAAACTCTTAAATTTGTCTTCATTCTGTTTCAGAATTGATTTGGTAAAAAAAAAAATTGCAAGATTTTTCTGTTTTTCACATAGATCCAGTCAGATGGATAAAGTGCTATTTGCTCTGGGAACAGATTGTTTTCTATTGTGGTTTCATTTAACTGATAAGAAAACTGCATCTATGTTGAAATTTGCCTTGACTTTGATTAGATATTTGCTGCAATGTAAAGCTTAGTTTGTTTATACTGCTCAGTTCATGGTGTGCTAAAAGGTTGATGTGTGACTGCTTTTGCATAAGGGTTGTCTTCTCTTGAATTTTACTTGGTGAAAGTTAAAGGTAAAAACTATGTAAAGTGTGATTTAAAAATTGGTTAAAAAAAAAAAAGCGGGGCCAGGAGTTTGGCCTACTGGTAGAGTGCTTGCCTAGCCTCACGAACACCCAAGTTCAATTCCTCCATACCATATGCATAGAAAAAGCCAGAAATGGTGCTGTGGCTCTAATGGTAGAGCCCTAGACTTGAGAAAGCCCAAGGGCAGTGCTCAAGCCCTCAGTTCAAGCCCCATAACTGGCAATATATAAAAGGATAGAAAGCAGAGTAAGGTCACTGCCACATGAAAAAGGAAGGGGAAAATAGAAAAAACTTTTAATCTGGTTGAGACTAAGTTGGATTCCTAGTGAATTTGTAATCCTAAATCAGTTGAATAACCCTTTTGGTGTAAAATGGAGTTGCTAGATTACTATACTGGGCTTATCTGTTACCATCTCGGGCACATGGTAGATGATAGAGAATTGGATTTAACAGTTGCCATCTTGGCAACATGATATATCATAGGAAATTAAGAAAAAAAATTGGAGATGGAGTCCTACCCCCAGGTAATGGGTGTGCCTAAATTCCTACTGCCATGGGTGGGGAAGTGGAGACTAACAGTATTAAGTGTATTTGAGGAAAAAGTATTCAAGTCAAATAAAGTATCTTGCTAGCAAAGATGTCTAAGAATAATTGTTCTTGTCCGTGCTTAGTTGTATCTGAGAGATTCTGTTTGTTGGCAAGTGTTTGCTTTTTTAATTGACCACATGGTTACATCATGTGAACAAAATAAAGTCATTTTTGCTACTGGAATTCCAGATAACTTAGATGGCTGATTTTTATTTTTTAAAAATCTAAGTGCGCCTTAAAAATTGTGTACAGGGGCCGGGAGTTTGGCCTAGTGGTTAAAGTGCTTGCCTAGCATGCACGAAGACCCAGGTTCGATTCCTCGGTACCACATACATAGAAAAAAAAGCCAGAAGTGGTGCTGAGGCTCAAGTGGTAGAGCTCTAGCCTTGAGAAAGTCCAAGGACAGTGCTCAGGCCCTGAGCTCCAGCCCAGGACTGGCAAAAAAAAATTGTGTACAAATGTGTGGATGTGTTTGTGTTGTGTATGTGTATATGTGTGTCTGTGTAAACTTGTTTAAGATTATCTACTATCTTAATACAGGCAACTGTTTGGAAAGTGAGAAAATGTGAATCTAAATAATGTCACAGCCATCCAGGTGCCTGGATGGATGGAGTCTACCCCCACCCCAGCTGTCCGGCCTAGAGGTGAGCCAGGCCATGCTCTGAATTGCAGATGCCTGGCTCAATGGGTAGAGCCTGTAGGGAAGGGCTTTGTTGTTTAACAGCAGGGGATCCCAGCTCCTGGGCTAAGCTACTGTATAATAATACTCTGCTCAGGCTTGGTCTCTAACCAGACTTGTGGCTGTTGTCTTTCAAAACCTAGTGCAAGTTCTGTGAGGGGCTGCAGGTCTTTGTGACAACTAGCCAGTAGCAGGCTTCTAGAGACTCCAAAATTCAATCTCCCCAAATACGACTTCTCCATTTTCTCATGACTGGATTTCTATTTGATTTAAGGTACAACATTAATACTGTGATTGAGTTACATGGCTTAACAAAAATGTGCATTTCTTAAGGAATTAGAATGTAGGACTGTTGAATTTGGGACTAAGTATCATACATTTAAATGTTAAGGTTTTTTTTTTTTTTAAATCATTGTCAAAGTTAAACATGACATTTGAAATATGATCTAAAAATCAATGTTAGTAAATTCTTTAATTAAAAAGGGGGATTGTTTTAAATGTTTGTTCCCAAATGTTAAAAGGTAAGTGGAGCGGGCAGTGGCTCATACCTATAATCCTAGCTACTCAGGAGGCTGAGATCTGAGGATCAGGATTCAAAGCCAGCCCAGGCACAAAAGGACCTGAGACTCTAATCTCCAATTAACCTCTAGAAAATGGGAAGTGGGGCTTGGCTCAAGGGTAGGCCTTGAGCTGAAGAGCTTAGGGACAGGGCCCAAGCTAAGTTCTAACCCCATGATTCCCCCCCCCCCCCACACACACACAAAATAGAAATTTAAGACAAACTGTAAAAGTTTCTAGTAGGTAGCAGATGGCATATGAGTATGTCTTAATTTTTTTTTTTTTTTTAAAAAAAAACAGTCCTGAGGTTTCAACTCAGGGCTTGGGCACTGACCTTGAGCTTTCTCAAAGCTAGAGCTCTACCACTTGAGCCACAGCATCACTTCCAACCTTTTCTGTGTTTGTGATACTGGAGAACTGGAGGACTTTGTACATGCTAGGCAACCACTCTACCGCTAGGCTACGCTTCCGGCCCAGTATGTCTTAAATTTTTATAAGATAAAGCTTATTATAAAATATCAGTAAAATTTGTATATAATGAAGTTGGCTATAATTTAAATTAAGTCAAGATATGCACTGATGTAAAACCACTCATCTCATAGTTTATGTCCATCTATTAAAATCGTGTACTATTAAATTTGTCAAGTTTTTAATGACATAAAACGTGTCAACTAAACCAAAATTCACTGAAATGTTTGCTTATGTCAAGGTCTTATATGTCTCTTTCTCAAGGAAGTGAGTTGCCTTGGATAGAGAACTATTATTTTCCTATATTCTTTGTTGTAATCATAAGGTGTGGCTTTGAGACAATGGTGGCATTTAGTATTTTAAAGTGCTATATCTAGTTAACAAATATATGATTTTTAAAAATAAAAAAAGCAAGTGAATCAATAGTAACAGTTGTAAAACTGATGTTAGGCTGCCCAGTAACTTTTTTTTTTTGTCCGTTGTGAGACTTGAATTCTGGGCCTGGGCATTGTCCCTGAACTCTTCAGCTCAAGGCTACTACCCTACCCTTGAGCCACAAAACCACTTCCAGTTTTCTGATGGTTAATTGGGCTGGCATTGAACCTGGATCATCAGATCTCAGCCTCGTGAGTAGCTAGGGTTACAGGCATGAGCCTTTGTACCTGGCCCAAGTGATTTTTTTTTGGCCAGTTGTGGGGACTGAACTTAGGGCCTATGCACTGTCCTTGGGCTTTCCTCAAGGCTTGTGCTCTACCATTTGAGTCACAGCTTCACTTCTGGCTTTTCTATGTATGTGGTACAGAGGAATCAAGCCTGGGTCCTCATGCATGCTAAAGCAAGCACTGTACCACTAGGCCAAACTCCCGCCACCCCCCACCCAAGTGATTTTTTAAAAAGTGAATTTGGTACATATTCTCTTTTGATGTACTTAGGCAAAATGTCCCTGGTCAAAGTGGAGGCATATAAAGATTGTCAGTCCTGAAATATATTCTTGAATCCATTGTTGCCTTCCTTTTCCTTCCTGTCCAGGAAACTCTCCATTCTTCTTCCAATCCTAACCCCAGAGTTGCTACCATCAGTAGAGAATTCAGCAAGCATGTCTGGATTTCATTTGGGGATATTCCTAATCAAGACATGCCCGTTGCTTCTTTCTCTGCTGCAGAATCCTGCACTGTTCAGCCCAAGATGAATTAGTAATTCCTCTGAGGTGACCCACCATGGCGAAAGAACATGGCAGAGTTGTAGGTTTAGAGAAAGTGCTCAACAGAAAGCACATATGCCATTCTTCCTGTACATGCCCTATACATTCTTTCTAACCAAAGATCTACCATCTGTCTGTCTGTCTGTCTGTCTGTCTGTCTGTCTGTCTGTCTACCTGCCTAAGCCTGTGTGTGTGTGTGTGTGTGTGTGTGTGTGCCTCCATCATACCATCCTCAGAATCACACATCCGTTTTTTAATCTTCTTCCTTTTCTTCCATTTATTTTGTTCAAGTCTAAAGTTTTGTTTCCTTTTGAGATAGGGAAATAGGGTGTGAGGGGGGGTGACAGCCATCTTCCACCCCAAAGAAACCCAACTAACCATCTTTCAGTTATAGCTGGCTTGTGTCTGTAGCCACAAAGCTGCTTTGTTCACCACGGGAAGTAATCTGGGCACAACTTCCTCTCCATACTTCAATAATATGATTGTCTCTGCAGCTTATCAGATAGATAGATGCACTACCAGAAATCCCCACTGGCTTCTGAATAGAAATAATCTTTCTGTATAACCACTAAACTCTCAAAGTAGCTCCATTTAGTTCTATGTATAATTTCTGTTTAGTAAATTAGCTTGCATTCTCCCCTAATGATAATGAAAGATTTCAATGTGGGATGTGTAAGTGATGCTTGGGAGTCACTGAATTAAAACTATATTTATGATTAGAGATTCAGGATGGGGGAGAGAGAAATAGAGGGGGGGAGAATGTTTACATGTTTGCAGCTTCCTATACTACCACAATTATATCAGTATATTTCCTGTACTGGTAAGAATAGTTGGTGATGACAGCCTTATCTTCAAATCAGCTTTGTTTACTCCAATTTTTTTTTTTAAACTATAAGCCACTTCATTTAGCCACTTCACTAAATGTTACCATTTGGTGTTCTTTCTCACTGTTTTACTTCATATTAAAAAAAATTATTTTCTGCTCAAGCATCAAAATAAGCAGTAGAAGGGCCAGGAGTTTGGCCTAGTGGTAGAGTGCCTGCCTAGCATGCACAAAGATCTGGGTTCGATTCCTCGGTACCACATACAAAGAAAAAAGCTGAAGTGGTACTGAGGCTCAAGTGGTAGAGCTCTAGCCTTCAGAAAGTCCAAGGACAGTGCTTAGGCCCTGAGCACAAGCCCAGGACTGGCAAAAAAAAAAAAAAAAAGCAGTAGAAAGACAAGGCACTAACTCTTGGATTAAGAATAATGATTTAGGGTAACTGTAACCCCTCTATAAGTTACTCTGACAATAAAATATGAAAAAAAAAAAAGAATAATGATTTAGGACTAAAAGTGTAGCTCAAGAGGTAGAAGACCAAGTTGGGTTCAGTGGCGCATGCCTGTATTCCTAGCTACCCAGGAAGCTGACATCTGAGAATCAAGGTTCAAAGCCAGCCCAGGCACAAAAGAAACTGAGACTCTTATCTCCAATTAATCTGTAGAAAATGGAAAGTAGGGCTTGGCTCAAGGGTAGGGTAGTAGCCTTGCGCTGAAGAGCTAAGGGTCAACACCCAGGCCCAGGGTTAGGGTGGTAGCCTTGAGCTAAGGAGCTCAGGGACAGTGCCCAGGCCCAGAGAGTACAAACCCATGACCACAAAGAAACAAACAAAAAGGAGAAAATGAGACCCTAGGTTCAAGCCCCAGTATAGTACACATACACACACACACACACACACACACACACACACACACACACACACACACACACAGACAGAGTAGTCTCAAGAATCACTTAATCTCTTGTGGAAAAAAAAAAAAACTTCTGTGGCATTCTTTGAGGGTGATAATCTTTTTATTAAAATTCTTCCACATCTCTGCTCTATCACCATCACCTACACATCTTTCAAAGTTTTAATTGAGCTTTGGACAAATCCCTATTTCTCTTTTGTTTTCCTTCAGTCTTAGTTCAAATGGTGTTTCTATGAATAGGATCTAGAGTACATCATTGTGAATTTTTTTTTTGCTTCTTCCTTCTTTTCCTTCTTTCCTTCCTTCCTTCTCTTCCTTCTCTCCTCCCCCTCTGTCTCTGTCTCTCTGTCTCTCCGTCTCTGTCTCTGTCTCTCTCTGTCTCTCTGTCTCTCTCTCTCTGTCTCTCTCTGTCTCTCTCTGTCTCTCTGTCTCTCTCTCTCTCTCTCTCTCTCTCTCTCTCTCTCTCTCTCTCTCTCTCTCTCTCTCTCTCTTTGTGGCTTGACTTTTTCTTCAGTGTTTTCTGGTCTCTGCTCCCTTCTTCCTTTAGTGACTCATTCCATCTCTTTAGATCCCATCTTGAAACATTCCCATCTTGTTTTCTTTGGACTGAACTTGACTCCCACACATCTAATTCCCTTTACACTCCTCTTAATGTGCTTGCCAAGGTTTCAAGTGTGTGTAATTGTATTTTCTTTCTCCTTCAAATTTTAGTTCTCTTCTTAGTATTTAAAATTATCAGACTTTCTTGGAATAGATTGTCCATCTCCCCTCCCCCCATTCTTTGGGCTAGAAATAGATGAACGGAATAAAGGACAGCAAATTTTTACAACATAGTCTCGAAAGGTTTAGCATTTTTGCTGTCCTTAGAACCCTGTGAGTTTAGACATGCAAACTTTCTTGTGAAAGGGAGTTTGTCTTCAGGAAGACATAGCAAACTTCTTGACTTTATATATTACTGGGAGGAGACAATTCCCACAGGAAGTTCAAGGCATGGAGACAAGAATAGAAAACAAAATAGATCTGAGAACTTCATTTGATGAGATAATGGTTAGTTCTTTAACAGATGTAAAAGTTACTAGTTGAGACTTCAGGATTCTGGGAGCTTCATCCCAGAATCCTTCTATGTGCATCTACTGAGCAGGCTGAGTACATGCTTTAAGACATTGCACCACAACCCCTTGGGTCTCCTTGGCTTTGGGATTGAAACCGCAGTAACAGATCTTTCACTAAGTTTGCCATAATTTCTTCCCTCCCCTGTTTCTGATGGAGCTCTGAAACTGTGCTTGTATTCTTAGTTTGCTGATGTCAAGACTCAGCATTAGCTCTATTTTGGTGACAGGCAACACTGTTGGAAAGTGTTTCTTCTTATAGAGATGACAAGAGAACAAGAAGAAAATAGCCAGTGTGCTATTGGTACATACCACGCAGAAGTGAAACAAGCCAGGTCTTTAGTGTTTCCTTGAGAGCTCTCTGAAAGGTAAGGCTTTTGATAACATAATTGGAATTTTTTGTGTCATTATGAATATATCTGAGAAATGTTAGAGTGTGTTTATATGTCAGTAGCTTTGATTATATCAAAGGAAGTTTAGCCCTTCATTTTATAGATGAAGAGGCTTGAAGTTCAAAGAGGTTCTAAGACAAACTGAAAGTCACGCGATTTGTCCCTGAAGAGTCAAGAGTTAAAAGTCAGCATCTACTAGTCTCTCCCTTACACATTGCCCTCCATGGCCTGCACTTCCATTTACTGGCTGCCTCAAAATGTCAAAAGTCAAGGCCCATTGGAATGGAGATGGGCTTTCTAATGTTGTTTATTTTTCCTGTTTTCATGTTCTGAATAGAAATATAATGTAATCCTGGCATTATTCATCTTAGCTACTCAGGAGGCTGCTATCTGAGGATCACATTTGGAAGCCGGCTTGTGCAGGAAAGTTTATGAGACATTTATAATCAAGCACACACAAAAAAAAACTAGAAGTAGAGCTGTGGCTTAAGTTATAGAGCACTAGCCTTGAGGAGAAAAAAACCAAACATTTAGGGACACAGACCTTGAGTTCAAGCCCCAGTACCATCATATATATATATGTGTGTGTGTAGTGTGTGTGTGTGTGTGTGTGTGTGTGTGTGTGTGTGTGTGTGTATAATATGTATGTATGATATTATGTTACTAGGAAACTTAGAAAACATATAGGCTGGAACTCAGGCCATTTACAGCACTTTTCCTATGTATAAAATCCTGCTTTGATCTCTACCACAATAGAAGCTAAGAAGAGATCAGAGAGGAGAGGAGAGTGGAGAGGGAAGAAAAGAGAAGGAAAAAATGAATTTAAAAACACAAAAAGTAAATTTAGTATTTTATAATCCTGTAGCTCATATATGATCACCATTAATGTTTCTTTTTTTTTTTGCCAGTCCTGGGCTTGAGCTCAGGGCCTGAGCACTGTCCTTGGACTTTCTCAAGGCTAGAGCTCTACCACTTGAGCCTCAGCACCACTTCCGGCTTTTTTCTATGTATGTGGTACCGAGGAATCGAACCCGGGTCTTCATGCATGCTAGGCAAGCACTTTAACCACTAGGCCAAACTCCCGGCCCCTAATGTTTCATTTTTAAATTTCCTTCCTTCCTTCCTTTCTTCCTTTTTGTATGTACTTAAGTGCTTTTACAAAATTGGTATTCTATAGTTTAAATTAGCTGGGCTTATTTTGTGTAAATAACAAAAAATTAACCCAGTTTCAAACCAAGAGGAGAAATGGAATTCCTTGGCACATCACAGAATAAAAAAAAATACTTAGATCTTAAAAAAAAAAAAAAAAGGACCCAGGAAGCCTCAGGGAGCTCTGAAGTAGAAACTCCGAACTGCTTTTAGAAGAGCAGAGTAAACATTATATAGGCCAAAAATAGCATTGCACTTAGATGTTCTTGTTTTGAAATTTACCATCACATCTTGGATGAGTAAAGTAGAATTTTACATTTCGTTTTTCTGCAACTGAAGTCAGTTTGTTGCCAGATCAGCAAAACTCTTGTCTCTTCTAGGCTATCACTGCATTCAAAGTTTTGGTGTTTTTTTTTCCTCCAAACTTCTTCCTTTTCCATTCCCCCTTCCTCCCTTCCTTCCTCCAGTATGTCTGAGACCTGAGAGAGCTCATCCTGACTCTGAGCCAGCAAGGGAGGGTTGTCTTGTCTGTGTAACCCTCCAGCCTTCCTGGTTGAAAAGTCTTGCCTTACATAGATTTTGCCAGTGGGTGGTAGTTAGTGCTGAGCTGAGTCTTTGCTGCAAGGTATGTCTTTCTCTCTTCTTCAGGAAAGTCAGTTGCCCCAGGCTTTGGTGTGGGTTCTGTCATCTGCTGCCTCCCTTCCTTACTATCTTTTCTCAGAAAAATGGCTGTCTTCTTGGTCCTAGCTTCCTTCCATGCCTCTTTCAAAGAGCCACAGGGATTCTGCCCGTGCCTTCTCTGGTCCCTTTTCCATCCCTAACTTGCTGTCATTCATAATCTTCAGCAGTAGCCCTATGTAGGCATTCTTTTTTTTTTTTTGGCTTAAACTCAGAGCCTATCCTCAAGGCTAGCGTTCTGCTACTTGAGCCACTTGAGCCACAGCACCACTTCCAGCTTTTTCTATGTATGTGGTACCAAGGAATTGAACCTGGGTCTTCATGCATGCTAGGCAAGCACTCTTACCACTAGGCCAAACTCCTGGCCCCCTATGTAGGCATTCTAAAAGTAGTTTCTCCCTGGATTTGTAGAGGAAGTCTAAGGAAAATGCATCATTTTCTTTTTTTTTTTCTTAATCATATCCTGAAATCTATTTGGAAGGCATCACAGCCTTTCAACCTAGCAAGAAGGGACAGGTGATGATAGAGCACCATTTTCTTCAGGGGCTTTTTCTGTATCTGGTTTTTCTTCTTGAAGCCTAGCAATAAACCTTTTTCTTCTTCCTTCTTACAGGCAGAAAATTAGACTTAGGTTAAATACTATATTATTTTTATTCTGATTAATAACTGTTTTGTCATCTTTAGTCTTCTAGATTCTGCCTCCATTTTTCAATCATGTCCTATTTTGTTGTTGGTGGTAGTGGAGCTTGAACTCTGAGACTAGGCACAGTCCCTGAGCTCTTCAGCTCAAGACTAGCGCTCTGTTACTTAAGCCACAATGCCATTTCTGGTTTTCCAGTGGCTAATTGGAGATAAGAGTCTCACAGACTTTTGTGGTTGGGTTGGCTTTGAACCATGATTCTCACATCTCAACCTCTGAGTAGCTAGGATTACAGCTGTGAGCCACCCCTGCGCCCAGCTGGGTAATGTCTTATGTATCAGAGATGCTCTCCTTCAGGGCAATAAGCTTTCTATGAGTTAAAATCTTTATACTCATATATAAAGGGATTTTTTTTTCTCTCTTGAAGGTCATGATCAAGAGACAGAAGCAGAAACACCATGAGACAAGGGAAAATTTGTTTTCAACTAAAAATTTCCAAGTATAGCCTTATGTTTCCAGATTCAATTTGTTAACTTCCATTTTCTAATACTAAGACTCTATTTTGGCCTGCATTATATTCAGTCATGTACTATTTGTTTAGTTAACCCATAGTTCACTAAATCTTTCTCTTTTCTTGACATTAATTTCATTGTGAATAAACATGGAGATCATTTTGAGATTTCAATTATTATAATACCACAACAAATATTCTTGGATATACATTTCTTCTTTTTTTTTCTCCCTCATCTTTGGCAGTACTGGCAATTGAAACCAGAACTCATGCTTATACTCTGCCACTTGAACTATATCTCTAATTCCATACCTAACTTTTGACATTTATTTTATTGACTGAAATTTTTGGTGGAGCAGTAGTTGGATTAAAACATTAAAATATGGCTGGAAGTGTGGCCAGTTGATAGTGTGCGTGCCTAGCATACATGAAGCCCTGGGTTCGATTCCTTGGGACCACATACACAGAAAAAAATCAAAAGTGGTGCTATGGCTCAAGTGGTAGATCACTAGCCTTGAGAAAACTGAAGGATAGTGTCAGGCCCTGAGTTAAAGCCCCCCTCCCCCCTAAAAAGGTTAAAATTTAATGCTGAAGTGTTGCTAATTGAGAGAGCACTTAGATAAAGTGTGTCAAGTCCAAAGTTCTATCTCTCCATGAGAGAAACCGGAGACAGAGCTCAGGGGTGGGGGGAGTTTGAAGTGGACACAGTGGCCTGTACCTATAGTCTAGCAAGGAGGGAAGCTGAAGGAAGAGATTTTCCCTCTTGCTAACTGATGTGAGGGCTCTGAAACTTCTCATCATTTTGGAAGTTTTTTCTGTAAGCCCAGTGGCCAAGTGTTTATAAGATTTCAGGGACTGTCACTCTTGTGCTTACCAACAGTTTTCTTCGGAATGACTTTGCTAGGCCAGCAGCAAAGCTGCTGGTTTGGGACACAGCCAGTTTCTCCTACAATTCCCCTCTCAAAGGCCAGAAGCTGTGTTGATGTCTCCCAGTACTATAAAAATGTTGCTAAGTAGTCTTTTTGGGTGCTTTTAAACATTTTTTTTTCCTAAGTGCCTTTCTTCCTTCCTCCGTAGGAGTTCAAACTGGGCTAACAAACATAAAAGGCAGACCATACTGTACCAGTGAAAATTGCTATTTTACTGGGCTAAAGTCATTATCCCTAACTCCTTTACAACATGTTCTTTTCCAAGACGCTCTGCAGTTTGCATACAAATAGGAATTTAGCTAGCCCACCTTGAAACTAACCCTGATGGAGTTTGATTTGTTGATTTTCGTCTGGATGGTAGCTAAGGTAACTATTACAGCATTTCAAAAATATTCTGGGAGTCGCACCCCATGGCTCACGCCTGTAATCCTAGCTACTCAGGAGGCCGAGATCTGAGGATCACCGTTCAAAGCCAGCCCAGGCATTAAAGAACATAAGACTCTTACCTCCAGTTCATCACTAGAAAATGGGAAGTGGGGCTTGGCTCCAGAGCTAGGGCAGTAGCCTTGAGCTGAAGAGCTCAGGGACAGTGCCCAGGCCCAGAGTTCAAGCCCCATGACCAGAAAAAACAAACATGAAAAAAAAAATACACCTAGAAAGGCAATTGGCCATCCAGTGGGTGGCTTATATCTGTAATCTAAGGATTAAGGTTCAAAGCCACCCAGGGAAGGAAAGTCCATGAGACTCTTTTAAAAATTATTTGTATTATAATGTGTTATAGTTACATCAATCAGGTACTGAGTTTGTTCCTTCCCTCCTTCTCCTCCTCCTCCTCCTTCTTCCTCTTCCTCCTTTTCCACCTCCTGCTCCTCCTCCTCTCTGCCTCTCTGTTTCTCTCCCTCTCCCCACCCCCTCTCTTTCTTTTTGTCTGTTGTAGGGCTTGGACCCTGGGCCTGGGCGCTGTCCCTGAGCTCTTCAGCTAAAGGCTACTGCCCTATCCCTTGAGCCACAATGCCACTTCTCGTTTTCTAGTGGTTAGTTGGAGATAAGAGTCTCACAGTCTTTGGTACCCAGGCTGGCTTTGAACCTCAATCCTCAGATCTCAGCCTCCTGAGTAGCTAGGATTATAGGTACAAGCCATAGCACCTGGATTTTCTTTCTTTCTTTTGCTAGTCCTGGGGCTTGAACTCAGGGCCTGAGCTCTGTCCTTGTGTTTTCTCAAGGCTAGAGCTCTACCAATTGAGCCACAGTACTACTTCTGGCTTTTTCTATGTATGTGGTACCCAGGAATCGAACTCAGGGCTTCATGCATACTAGGCAAGCACTCTAACAACTAGGCCAAACTTCTGGCATGAGTACGTTTCTTTTTGAACAGTGTCAGTGCTTCCATGAGACTCCTATCTCTAGTTAACTACCAAAAAGCTGGAAATGGCACTGTGGCTCAGAGTGATAGGTCACAAAAGCCCAGGGACAGTTTTGCCCAGGCCCTGAGTTCCAACCCCAGGACTGGCACACACAAAAAATAAAATAAAAAATTAAAACCTACTGCAAGGAGTTTGGCCTAGTAGTAGAGTGCTTGCCTAGCATGCTCTAAGACGAGGGATCCATTCCTCAGAATCACACACATAGAAAAAAGCTGGAAGTGGGGATGTGGCTCAAGTGGTAGAGTGCTAGCCGTGAGAAAACCCAAGGACAGTGCTCAGGCCCTGGGTTCATGGCCCAGGACTGGAAAAAAAATGATAATAATATAAATAAATAAATAAAAACCCAAAATGACAATACGCTATCCCACAGTCTTCTAGATGAAAGACAGGAATTTGAAATTTTTTTTAGAATACTTTGAGTCTTAAAGAATTAGCCAGCTTCTCTGTCCTTTTGACTTTCCATCATTTATTTGAACATTTCCTTATTTATAGTCACAATTAGATATTCTACACATTTTCTATGCTTCAGCCGTTTCAACAATCCCATTCACAAAGGATTCCTGTTTTATTTATTTATTTATTTATTTATTTATTTTGGGTGCATCATGGGGCTTGAACTGGGCCTGGGCGCTGTCCCTGAGCTCTTCAGCTCAAGGCTACCACCCTATCCTTGAGCTAATTCCCACTTCCCGTTTTCTAGAGGTTAATTGGAGATAAGAGCCTCAGGTCCTTTTATGCCCGGGTTGGCTTTGAACCTTGATCCTCAGATCTCAGCCTTCTGAGTAGCTAGGATTACAGGTGTGAGCCACCGCACCCTGCCTTATATTATTGCTAGTTTTTTTTTTTTTTTTGCCAGTTCTGGGCTTGGGCTCAGGGCATGAGCACTGTCCTTGGATTTTCTCAAGGCTAAAGCTCTACTACTCGAACCACAGCACCACTTCTGGCTTTTTTTTTTTCTTTTCCGTGTATGTGGGACCAAGGAATGGAACCTGGCTCTTCGTGCATGCTAGTCAAGCCCTGTACCACTAGGTTAAACTCCCAGCCCTTGATGTTTTATTTAATTTATTTATTTTTGGTAAGGGATGATAATATGTAGAAAACAAGATCTATATGCTAGGTAACACTATTGCTATTGGGTATTGGTGTATCATTATTCTTGTTCTCTTTCCATGGAAAGAACCTAGGGAATTTTTGGACGCGCACGCATGTGACTATTTTCATATATCTGTATAACTAAAAATTATTATAGTCATACTGGCATCTCCATTCCCAAACACTACAAACTTCAATCTCATCTTCTCCCAGGATTCCATTGTTCTTAAGCATTCGCTTCCTTCATCCGTTTCCTGACACACACACTTGGACGTAAGCATTCCTTACATACACTTGCACATAAGCATTCCTTCCAGCACTTCTCTACAGGATGTTATCTTGTGAATGCCCTCACCTTTCCCAAGGCAAAACATCCAGAGCCAGACTATCTTTCTTGCCTGTCTATCCTTTTATCCTGCTCTCTCTTGCTTGTCTTCCTCTCATTCAGATGCCTATCTCATTTCCCTCTGAGTCACTAGGGCTTATCCTACTGCTCTTACTTAATGACTTTATAACTAAACTGTTGTCCAAAGAAGGGACTCGAAAAAAAAAGAAAGATCTTCCATGTTTCAGCCTCTTGAGTAGACAGAATTACAGAGGTGAGCCACTGGCATCCAATGATATTTTTAATAATAATGATATATAATGTTGAAATACATGATTATTTTTATGTGTGACAGAAAGACCACTTTAAGAGTGAGAAAACTAATTTTTTAGGCTTTCATGTACACTAAAGAAAAATAAATTTCATTTTGAAAATGCCAAATATTTTCTTTTAAGAAGTTAGTATATATTCTTACTTCAGTTTAAAATTAAACAGGGACAGCTCTTTTGTAAAATGTAAAACCTCAGGATGAATAAATGCAATCACGTCTGGACTCTGTGGCAACAGCACACTGGCTTCACATGGAAGATTGTTCTCTAATACACATCTGTTTCTGTCTAGAAAAATAAACAAAAAAGCCCTTTCTTACCCCTGGCTCCACTTCTTTGAATTATGTCAAGTAAAATTAAACACTAAAAACCAAAGACTTTCCAAAGAAAGCATGGATTTATGTGAGCACATTTACTATTACAAGTATTATGTAAGAATACTGCCTGCTGAATTTTTAAGAGGATTTTTTTTTCAAGTAGGCTATGCTTTTCTGTACATCATTAAATTGATTCATAGACAATGTTACTTCCTTGTTATTGCCTTGACCCAGACTTTCACCTCATTTTTTTCGACATCAATTTTCTTCTCTCTCCTCTCTCTCTCTCTCTCTCTCTCTCTCTCTCTCTCTCTCTCTCTCTCTCTCTCTCTCTCTCTCTCTCTCTCTCCCTCTCTCTCTCTCTCTCCCTTCCTCCCTTCCTCTCTCCCCCCCCTCCCCACCTCTCTCTCTTCTCTCTCTTTCCCTTTTTTCCTGGGCCTTGAACTCAGGGGCCTGCGCACTGTCCTTGGACTTTCTCAGGGATAGAGCTTTACCACTTGAGCCTCAGCACCACTTCCAGCTTTTTTCTACGTATGTGGTATGGAGGAATCAAACCCAGGTCTTAGTGCATGCTAGGCAAACACTCTACCACTAGGCCAAACTCCCGGCCCCACTTTTGCCTTTTTCTATGTATGTAGTACTGAGGAATTATGGACATGGCCCAATAGAAGTCTTCAGGGATTATCTCTGTTGTATTTAAAAGTGTATTTATTATTAAGTAATTGTACAAACTAGTTCTTATTCCGTAAGTCAGATTAGAAGAACAATGTACCTTGATCAGTGTCACCCCTTCTACCTTCTTCCTCCATCTTGCTTCATCTACAAGTGTTTTGAACTATCTTGTACTTTGCCATAATAGCCACCTAAGAATTTCCACACTGAAAGTTTGGTAGATCAAATTCTTTTAACTTAGCTTCTTTTGCATTTCTTTCCCTAGTGGGTTGTTTTATTACCAAAGTGAATTAAAGAATATATGGACAACTTAAGAGACTGAGATCTGAAGATCACGATTCAAAGCCAGACTGGGCTCTAAAGTATGTGAGACTCTTGTCTCCAATTAACCACTAGAAAACTGGAAGTGGCACTGTGGCTCAAGGGGTAGGGCAGTAGCTTTGGGCTAAAGAGCTCAGGGACAGCGCCCAGGTCCAGAGTTTAAGCCCCATGACTGACAAAAGAAAAAAAAGAAAAAGAAAAAGAAAAAAAAGAATATATGGAGAACTAGATAGTGGTGGGGCTCACAATTGTAATTTTAGCTACTCAGGAGGTTGAGATCTATGGATCTCAGTTCAAAGTCAGTCTGGTCAGGAAAGACCTTGAGATTTTTATTTCCAACTATCAAAAAGCCAGAAGTGTGGGGCTGGGAGTTCGGCCTAGTGGTAGAGTTCTCATTAGCATGCACGAAGACATAGGTTCGATTCCTCGGTACCACATACAGAGAAAAATGGCAGAAATGGTGCTGTGGCTCAAGTGGTAGAGCATTAGCCTTGAGAAAGCCCAAGGACAGTGTTCAGGCCCAGAGCTCAAGCCCCAGACTGGAAAAAAAAAAAAAAAGCCAGAAGTGGAGCAATGGTTCCAAGGATAGAGCTCCAGCCTTGAGACTAAAAGCTAAAGGATCATTAGACTATGCTCCCAGCTCTAAATTTTTTTTTTTTTTTTTAAAGCTAAAGGCCTACCGCTGGGCCTGGGCATTGTCCCTGAGCTTTTCAGCTCAAGGTTACAATCCTACCCCTTGAGCCACAGGCCCACTTCCCATTTTCTAGTGATTAGTTGGAGAAAGAAGTCTCAAGTTCTTTAGTTCCTGGGCTGGCTTTCAACTGCAATCCTCAGATCTCAACCTCTTGAGTAGCTAGGATTACAGGTATGAGCCACTGTGCCCGGTTTACAGTTTTGTTTTTTTTGTTTTGTTTTGTTTTGTTTTTAAACAGTGAACTATAGGGACCAGGAGTTTGGACTAGTGGTAGAATACTTGCCTAGCATGCATGAAGATCCAAGTTTGATTCCTCAGTACCACATACATAGAAAAAGCCGAAAGTGGTGCTGTGACTCAAATGGTAGAGCTCCAGCCTTGAGAAAGCCCAAAGACAGTGCTCAGGCCCTGAGTTCAAGCCCCAAGACTGGCAAAACAGAAACAGAAGCAAAATAAAACAAAAACAACAATAACACACACACACACACACACACACACACACACACACACACACACGGAGAAACCAGACTCTGGCCTCTACAGATTTGGGCAGGTAGAACTCAGAAAATTTTCATAATAGCCGGACATGGTGGCTCACACCTCTAATCCTAGCTACTAAGGAGGCTGAGATCTGAGAATGATCATGGTTCAAAGCCAGCCAGGCACTACCAAGCCATGAGACGCTTATCTCCAATTAATTTCTAGAAATGGAAAGTGGGGCTGTGGATCAAGGGTAGCACTGTAGCCTTGAACTGAAGAGCTCAGGGACAATATCCTAACCCAGAGTTCAATCCCTACAATCCAAAATAAAAGAAACAAAACTTTCCCAATAGTGATCACTAGTCAATCCAAAGTCTGGGAAGTTTATAGGAAACTACCCTACAGAAAAAGTGTACAAATTTCCATTCAAAGCATTTAGGTGAATTACAGGATTAAAGATACTCAGATGATATCATCCTGGAAAGTTTCATTAGAATGAATGGGAGCTCTCAAACTGACAGCACATGAAACTTCGATGACTCATACCTGAGAGGCGTTGCTGTGGAATTCTGGGGTACTCAGAGCAGTGTGCATAAAACTTCTTAGAAATTAGATAGGTAAGCAATAGGAAATAGAAAAATAATAAAATCATACTTAAAAATTTTTTTTACTAGATTAGTAATTATGATAGGATTGCTGAAAAGATTGCCATTTATATAGGTCTATCTCAAAACCATGTGATATGCATAGTCAAGATCACTTCAAAGAGAACAAAGACACATCATCCTGTGTCTGTGCCTTCTAGGCAGCCACATAACAAAAGGAAACATTAATGGCAGGAAAGATGAGCATTAATGAAGAGCCTTGGGAGCTGTAAGAGAAATAAATTCAGTGGCTATAGTAACAGGATGTCTGGGGAATCATTAGAGAACTGTATCTTCAAAGAAAGGACCTATGATTCTAAGCCTCTTTAAGGTTGCTTCTGTGGATGAAGGGAGAGGGGAGGAAATTGCTTCCTTTCCTTCTCCAGAGAGGAGTGCCCTCACTAGTCAGAAAGCAATGGAGGTCGAGTCCAGGGGTCATGAAATCCAGAGGTGGGAAAATCAAACAGTAGGATTGTGAATAGGAAGCAATAGTTTGGTGAAATATATTTGTTTAGTAACTCTTGGCTCTGAATTGCTTATACACTTGACTTTAAAGGAACATCCTTCATAGGTCAGAAAGTAGCAGAGGAAAAGAAAACCTGGAGCTAAGAGCTAGAAAGAATGAAAGTACATGCAGAGCAAATACTCCGACTTAGGAAATCACTGTGTGGGAGATGTTTAAGCCAGCTAGAGAAGAATCTCAGAATTAATGAGTGCCTGGGGATAAATCAATTCTCAGGGCTGTACTTTTTGTTGTTGGTGGTGGTAGTCACGGGGCTTGAACTCTTGGCCTGGGTTCTACCACTTGAGCCACAGTACCACTTTCGGCCTTCTTGTGGTCTAACGGACTTTCGGTGCCCTGGTTGGCTTTGAACTGCGACCCTCAGATCTCAGCCTCCTGAGTAGCCAGATTTACAGGCATCAGTCACTAGCACCTGGCTATATTTTCTTTTCTTTTCTTTCTTTCTTTCTTTCTTTCTTTCTTTCTTTCTTTCTTTCTTTCTTTTTCTTTTTTCTTTTTGGTAAGGGCATATTAGTTACACAAGGGAGAATTTCATTATGACATTTTCATGAATGTATATGATATATTCCAATCTCCCCAATTCCATCTCCCCTTCCCTCTCTCCCTCCCCTTTCCTAATACAATTTCAGTAAGTTCCATTGCTCTGTTTTTATACATGCAAATTAGGGCTATACTTTTTGAATAACTCATTTACATTTTGTATTTATGTATTGTTACAATAAAATATACACAATGCAGTTTAGTGGTATTCGGTATACACATTATTGTACCACCAACATCCTTACTGCCTTTCTCCAGGACATTTTCTTCATCCCGCATTGAAACTTTGTACCCAAGAAGCTTCTCCCCATTTCCCTCCCCTGATTGGGCCACGGGCATTGCTGCTCTATCTGATTGGTCCAGAGTAATTGCAGCTCTATCTGTCCCTGTTATCTCTGACTACTCCAAGAGCTTTGTTTAAGTGGGATCACCATCCTTCCTTTTTTTTTTTTGTCAGTGGTGGGGTTTGAACTCTGGGCCTAGGCGCTGTCCTTCAGCTCTTTAGCTCAAGGCTACCGCTCTACCCCTAGGCCTAGGTGTTGTCCTTGAGCTTATCACCTCAAGGCTATTGCCCTACCCCTTAAGCCACAGTGCCACTTCCTGTTTTCTACTGGTTAATTGGAGATAAGAGTCTCTCTACTTTAGTGCCCTGGGCTGGCTTTGAACTTTGATCCTTAGATCTCAGCCTCTTGGGTAGCTAGGATTACAGCCTGACAGCCACCCTCCTTTTGTATAGGGCATCTTTCCCTCAGCAAGACGTATTCCAGGTTCATTCATGGGGTGGTGTGTTACTTATATCCCCAAAGTAGTCATAGCGAGATCATGGTGAATTTTCGTTTTGCTCCTGAGACAGTTGCATGGGCTGAGTTGAGGAGCAGAACACAGAAAAACACAATGAGGAGAGGGAAAGTATACCTTATCCATAGTAGGTGCCAGGAGCTGAGGTGTCCATAGCACAGGCACTTAACCCTTTAGCTGCAGAGGCAGAGTTGGAAATGGAGGTTCTCCAATAGCGGCAACGGAGGCCCTCCGGCACTGAATACGAAGCCACAGGCTGAAGCCAAGTGTTGGAGGATGGGATGTTGGACTAAAGTAGAAATGGAAGACAGGGAGGGTCTGGAAATTCAATTAGCTCCAGAATAGGTTTACTTATGGAGGTTCTCGTAGATTCAGAGGAGTGGAGGGAAAGACTCCAGCCAGTGACTCAGGCTGAGGTGGGAGAGACCAACTCAGATGCTGTGGGAAGGAGACTGTGGTCAAAAAGTTGTTTGATCTAGGGAAGTTTTTAAGGATAAGGTGCTGGGTAAATGATAGGCATTTGGACAGGCTGAGAGAATGGCGTAATGATTTACTCAGAAGAGTTGGCTTTAGGAGGATACTTTTGGAGGCCTATTGGCTGGGGCCTAAGGACTTTTTTTCCTCTCTCTGGAATACAGGTGATAGAAGTAAGTTAGATAACTAGTTGATAAGATTAAGTAGACTTAATCTTGATTTTTAATTGGACCTATTATTATTATTATTATTATTATTTTGTCTTAGAGAACTGTAAGGGAATGTGTGCAGTTCCTAAGAGAATGCAAACTGCCTCAAGGCAGAGCTGCCTTTTTCAGCCAATATCCCTTTCAATAAGGGGAGTCTGGGGTAAAATAGTCAAGGTTATAATTTAGAAAGGTTAATCTGATGAGAAGGTGTGGGAAAAATGGGAGGCAGAATTCTGAGGGGAAGGTATTTCAGGGTGAGTCGTTTTCTCTACTGGGCCTCAACAGGAAGAGAAAGATTTGAAGAGAAATCTGATAAGAGATTGCTCAGTTTTTACATACCAGTAGTCTTTCGGTGTCAGCTGAAAGCAAAGGTCAGGTAGAAAGCAAAAAAAAAAAACAACCCTCAGGAATGAATCATTATTTTCTTCTGCATATTTCCCCCTGTGCAATCCAGAGTGAGTTACCTAACCTCTGTCAACAAATGTGATGTGTTTCCTTCTGAAATTGCTGGCGTTGCCTCTCCAGCAAATACTGTCTATGTCAGTCAGAAATTAAAATTAATCTGTCTTTTCTGCCTTTCGGGGTTCCTTTGACTAATTGGCAGCCTTGTGAGTTGTCTGTAAATATGTTTAATACTGTGAGAGCATTAACAAATGACATATTTGATAAGATGTGGTTGGCACATGAAGGCATAGGAAAATGGTTCCTAGGGAAATATGATTCGTTGTTGAGAATTTGTCTATAAAATTCTTCTTTACACGGTATCTGCACAGGAAACTGTAAGAGATTGCCTCATAGTCTGGGTCTAAAGAGGTTCAATAACTTTGCAAAGAAATAAATTACTTTTCAATGTTTTGGCGCAAGAAATATTCTGATGTTTCATTTTCTCAGTCATCTGAAATCTAGGTATGAGCCCTTGACCCCTATGAGAGAGCTGGTTTTGAGATACCCAATGGAAATCCTTGTGGAGGGCTCCTTCTTCAGAGTGAACCTTCAGTCACTGCTCAAGAGTAGTTAGTTGTAGTCTAAGCTGATGGGATCTGTATGAAGACAAGTGAGTCTTCTCACTACTTAACATTGGCCAATGAGACTTTCTCTTGTGGGTCTCTGGCCTGCAGCTCCATTCCCCTTCTTTTAAACCTGGATGCTTTGGGTCAGTATTTATGAGTGTACAGTGATCATTTCAAAATCAGTCTCTTCTACACTGGAGATGTTTCCTCTCTACCTCTGGTGGCAATTGCACTATCAGTTACTCATCCAGGTCTCTGCTAGAGGTTTATTATAATTACTTCCTTTTTGGTGTGGGACAGGAAGCTCATTCTTTAAAGGCAAAGCTGCTGAGTGCTTGCTAGTGACACAGGCCTGTAATCCTAGCTACCCAGGAGGCTGACATCTGAGCATTATTTGAAACAAGACAGAAAAGCCCACTGGGGTCATCTCCAATTAATGACCAAAACCCAGAAATGGAGCTGTGATTCAATTAGTAGAGAGCCATCCTTCCCCCCACTTTTTCTTTATTCTTTTTTTTTTTTTTTGGTGCTAGTCCTGACAAGTCCTGGCCACTTCCTTGGGCTTTCTCAAGGCTAGAGCTCTGTCACTTGAGCCACAGCCCCATTTTTGGCTTTTTCTCTGTAGGTGGTACTGAGAAATCGAACCCAGAGCTTTGTAGGTACTAGGCAAGCACTCTACAAGACCACACTCTTGACCCCGTAGAGTACTATTCTTCAGTGAAAAATGTAAGCAAGAGCACAGGCTTTGAGTTCAAGCCTAAATATTGGCACATGCTTGCACATGCGTGCAAACACACACACACACACACACACACACACACACACACAATTCTCTTTCCTACATGTGGGATGTGGAAAACGTTTCGTATTCTTCATTGGTAACTCTATGAGCACATCATATTTCTTTTTTTTTTTTCCAGTCCTGGGCTTGAGCTCAGGGCCTGAGCACTGTCCTTGGACTTTCTCAAGGTTAGAGCTCTATCACTTGAGCCTCGGCACCACTTCCGGCTTTTTTTCTATATGTGGTACCAAGGAATCGAACCCGGGTCTTCATGCATGCTAGGCAAGCACTTTAACCACTAGGCCAAACTCCTGGCCCCTACATCATATTTCAAATACGTGTTTAACAAACAAGTATTCAAGAAGGGAATCTCTATATACAATCACTGGCATTTAGATTTTAGAACATAATCAAAAATTAGGCTGAGGGTTTGTATGTCATAGATACATATTAATCTATGTAATAAAACATATCTATAGAGTCATAATTTTTTATTTTATTAAAGAATTTTTTAACATTGATTTTTACATCATATCTCAAATGACATGTTTGATAAATAAGTATTTAAGAAGGGAATTTCAATATACAATCACTGGCACTTAGATTTTAGAACATAATCAAAATTAAGATGAGGTTTTGTATGTCATAGATACATATTAATCTATGTAATAAACATTATGTCTATAGAGTCATAAGTTTTTATGTCTATGTAATTGTGTTTATATTACCAGTACCATGTCCATAGCATTGCAAATATTGAGTCCTCGATCTTATACTGTTTGGATCTAATAGCCACATATTAAGGATATCATGCGCCTTTTGTTCCTTTGGTCTTGACTTGTCTCACCCAACATGATTCGCTCTAGATTCATCCACTTCCCTGTGAATGCCATTATTTTATCTTGTCTGTTGGCTATGTAGAATTCCATTGTGTATATATACCACATTTTCTGTATCCATTCATCTGCAGTAGGGCATCTGGATTGTTTCCATCACTTGGCTATTGTGAATAGTGCAGAGATGAACATAGTTGAGCAGGTGTCCTTATCATATCTTGGGGTTATGGTGTTCAGTATAGATGCCCAGGAATGGTATGGCGGGATCGTAGGGAAGGTCAATTTTCAGTTCTTTTTTTCTTTCTTTTTTTTTTTTTTTTTTTTTGCCAGTCCTGGGCTTGGGCTCAGGGCTTGAGCACTGTCCTTGGACTTTCTCAAGGCTAGAGTTCTACCACTTGAGCCTCAGCACCACTTCGGGCTTTTTGCTATGTATGTGGTACCAAGGAATCAAACCTGGGTCTTCATGCATGCTAGGCAAGCACTCTACCACTAGGCCAAACTCCCGGCCAATTTTCAGTTCTTTAAGAAACCTCCACACTGCTCTCCAGAGTGGCTAAACTAGTTTACAATCCTACCAGCAGTGCAGTAGGGTTCCTTTTTCTCCACAACCCTGCCAGCATCTGTCATTGTCTGAGTTCAAAATCTTGGCCATTCTTGTTGGGGTAAGGTGGTATCTTAGGGTTGTTTTCATTTGCATTTTCTTTATGACCATGGATGATAAACATTTTCTCATATGCTTTCTTGCCATTTTAATCTCTTCTTCTGATAAGTCTCTCTTTAGTTCCCTTGTCCATTTAGTGAATGGTTTATTGGATTTGGGGGGATTAGTTTCTTGAGTCCCCTGTAGATACTGGATATTAAGCATTTGTCTGATGTATTGTTGGTAAATATCTTTTCCCAGTTGGTTGGCTGTCTCTCAACTTTTGTGGCTATGCTTTTAGTTTCTGTGCAGAAACTTTTTATTTTTAGGTAGTCCCATTTATTGAGTCTCTCTCCAATCTGTTGTGACCCTGGGATTCTGTTCAGGAATCTTTTGTCTGTGCCTATGAGTTCCAGTGTTTCTCGTTCTCTATCATGTAGCATTGAGGTCTTTGATCCATTTTGAGTTAATGCTTGTGCATGGCGAAAGGCTAGGGTCAATTTTTAGTTTTCTGCATGTGGCTGCCTAGTTTTGCCAGCACCAATAACTGAATAGGCTGTGTTTGTTCCAGTGTATATCTTTGGCTCCTTTGTCAAATACAAGTTGACTATAGGTATGTGGTTCTATTTCTGGATCTTCTATTCTATTCTACTGATCTTCTGGTTTACTTTTGTGCCAATACCATGCTGTTTTTGTTATTATGGCTCTATAGTAGAGTTTGAATCTGGTATTGTAATACCACCTCATTGCTCTTTTTGCCTAGAATTGTTTTGGCTATTCTAGGTCTTGTTCCATATGAACCTTTGGATTGTATCTTCTGTTTCAGTAAGGAATGTCTTCGGGATTTTGATGGAGATTGCTTTGAATTTGTATATCAATTTTGGCAGTATGGCCATTTTCACTATATTGGTTCTCCCTATCCATGAGCATGGGATGTCTTTCCATTTCCTGGTGTCCTCTTTAATTTCTTTCATTAGGCTTTTATAGTTTTCATTAAATAATTCCTTTACATTTTTGGTTAAGTTAATTCCTAAGTATTTTATTCTTTTGGGGGCTATTGCGAATGGGATCATTTTCTTGATTGGCCTTCTGTTTGTGTATTGTTGGTGTTCAAGAAGGCTACTGACTTCTGAAGGTTAATTTTGTATCCTGCCACTTTGCTAAAGTGGTTTATTAATTCTAGGAGTTTGGGAGTGGAGCTTGTTGGGTCACTCAAGTAGAGGATCATGTCATCTGTGAATAGGGATAGTTTAATTTCTTCTTTCCCTATATGGATCCCTTTGATATCCTTTTCTTGCCTTATTGCTCTGGCTAAGGGTTCTAGCACTAATATTGAAGAGAAGTGGAGAGAGTGGGCATCCCTGTCTAGTTCCTGATTTTAAGGTAACTGATTCCAGTCTTTCACCATTTAGTATAATACTGGCTGTAGGTTTTTCATATATGGCTTTCACTATTTTGAGGAATGTACCTCTTATTCCTATTTTTTCTAGTGCTTTCAACATGAATGGATGTTGTATTTTGTCAAATGCCTTATCTGCATCCGGAGAAATTATCATATGCTTCTTATCCTTAGCTCTATTGATATGATGTTTTACATTGATTGATATGCGAATATTAAACCAGCTTTGCACCTGTGGGGTGAAGCCTACTTGATCGTAGTGTATAATTTTTTAATTTGTTTCTGGATTCTGTTGGCTAGTATTTTATTGAGGAGTTTTGCATCTGTGTTCATTAGAGAGATAGGTCTGTAGTTCTCTTTTTTTGTTCGGTCTTTCCCTGGTTTGAGGATGAGTGTAATATTAGCTTCATAAAATGAGTTTGGTATTGCTCCTTCTGCTTCTATTTCTTGGAAGAGTTTCAAGAGTATAGGTGTTACTTCATCTTTAAATGTCTTGTAGAATTCTGCAGTGGAATCATCTGGACCTGGGCTCTTTTTGGTTGGCATTTCCCTGATTGCTTCATTTTTTATAAATTTATTTGATTGTATATAATATACTCTAATCAAGGCGATCAGAGTGAATTCTCTGATGGATTTTTCAATGTGATTGTGCTAGAATAGATGCAAATAAAATCATTTTATGCCTTACTGGGCCCAAATAACCTAAGTATTTAATACATTGGAATCTAGAGAAAGAGAACTAGAATTTTTTTTTGCCAGTCCTGGGCTTGAGCTCAGGGTCTGAGCACTGTCCTTGGACTTTCTCAAGGCTAGAGCTCTACCACTTGAGCCTCAGCGCCACTTCCGGCTTTTTTCTATGTATGTGGTACCAAGGAATCGAACCCGGGTCTTTATGTATGCTAGGCAAGCACTTTAACCACTAGGCCAAACTCCCAGCCCGAGAACTAGAATTTTTAAGGAAACCCTGCAGCATTGTGCACTCTAAATGATCTGATCACATTTTTGATCTATGGGGGGGGGACGACCCGGTCCTGTGTTTGAACTCAGGGCCTGAGTTCTGTCTCTGAGCCTCTCTGTGCTCAAGGCTAGAGCTCTACCACTTGAGCCACAGTTCCACTTCTGGCCTTTTCTGTTTATGTGGTCCTGAAGAATCAGACCTAGGGCTGCATGCATGCTAGGCAAGCACTCTACCAGTAAGCCACATTCCCAGCCCCTGTGGGCCAATTTTATAATGGAAAAGATATGCCAAATATTCACTAAGCTTAGTGATCACAGTAATCATCCAGCTCTCACCTTTGTTACAATTCCTTTATAATTATTAATTTTTTTGGCTGGTTCTGGGACTTGAACTTAGGGCCTTGGGCACTGTCCCTGAGCTTCTTTGTGCTCAAGGCTAGTGCGCTACCACTTAAGCTACACTGCTACTTCTGACTTTTTCTGAGCGGTTTATTGGAGCTATGAGTCTCCCAGATTTTTCAGCCCAGGCTGGCCTCAAACCATGATCCTCAGATCTCAGACTTTTTTTTTTTGCCAGTCTTGTGCTTGAGCTCAGGGCTTGAGCACTGTCCTTGGATTTTCTCAGATCTCAGCCTTTTGTGTAGCTGGGATAACAGGTGTGAGTCACCAGTATCTGGCTTACAGTTCCTTTTTCTCATGGTCAGTTCCAGAGCCTGCATGGTAGAGAGACAGCCCTCTGAAATCCCAATCAGATGTCAAATGAGCATCTCCAAGTACTTTTTTCTTCATATCTAATTTAAGTATATACAAGTTACGAAAATACTTGGGCCTGGTGTGTGGCCTAGCGGTAGAGTGCTTCTCTATCATGCATGAAGCCGTGGGTTCGATTACTTGGTAGCACATACACAGAAAAAAGCCAGAAGTGGTGCTGTGGCTGAAGTGGTAGAGTTCTAGCCTTGGAAAAACTCAGGCCCTGGCCCTGGGTATAAGTCACAGGACTGGCAAAACAATAACAACAAAAACCCAAAGACTTGATTACATTGACATGACTACTTTGGGTAGATGCCACTTTGCTTCTTTTTAGGCTGGAGTCACACATCGAGGCTGCCAGCAGACACCTGAATTTTGTTCTTCCCAAACTCTACAACTGTGCAAATAAGCTTTTCTTATTTATAAGCTACTCAGTCTACTGTATTCTGTTATAACATCTCACTGGACTAAGACAGTAGATTCTTGTTTTCCTAGTGTTGTGTAGCTAGTTAGTGAGGTGAAAATGAAATAAAGTGGAAATTTTCTAAGCATCCATTCGTTCATGCAGTAAGTGTATACGGAAAGGATATTATATGCTGGACAGTGGTCTAAGTGTTAGAGCTACGTAAATAAATCAGATAGGTATAGATTTTGTCCATTTGATTTATATGTTAGTCCAACTAGTTTTCTGACCTTTTATTTGAATATCTGTCCTTCCTTCCTTCTGTTCCTCCTTCCTTCTTGATTCTTACCCAGGGAGTCCTAAATGAAAAACTGTATCTTTCCCTCACTGCTGGGCATTGCATGTATCCTGCAAGGGCTCTACCCCTGAACTCCACCCTAGCTCAGGCTGATTGAATCTAATCAATTTCAAATTCCCTGGGCTTGACCCTGAAGAGTCTAATCAAGTTAACCTGGGGAGGCATTAGTAATTCCATAGTTAAAACACACACACACACAGATACACACACACACAGAAAGAGAGAGAGAGAGAGAGAGAGAGAGAGAGAGAGAGAGAGAGAGAGAGAGAGAGAGAGAGAGAGAGAGAGAGAGAGAGAGAGAGGGAAGGCCCGTCAACTTCCTGGGTAGTTTAATGCAAACTCCAATTCCCTAAAACATTCTCATCTAATTAAACTGAAATTGTGTGGGTGTCTGAATTACATATAGATGACGGGAACCAAAGAGACAGACATTATGGGATAGAAACTGTTCCTTTTACCATGTAACTACTGCTAAGATCAAGCTGAGGACAAATTGCACAATATGTGCCATATCCTGCATTTATTGTCACCAGTGAACTTGTGGCCAGCCTTCCTCCTACAGGGCCAGGACTGGCCAAAAAAAAAAAAAAAAAAGAAAGAAAAGAAAAGAAAAAAGAAATCTTTCAATGAACAATACTGAATTGGACCTGAGTGAGATTGTTCTAAGAACAATTTGGTTGAAAAGCATGGAATTAGGCACGATGAATTGGAGGAGTTTCTATTCAACAGGGCAATTAGAAAATAAGACTATTACTATCATGAGTTGAGATTCCTTAATGAATTTCTTTTTTTTTTTTTTTTTTTTTTGGTGTCATGGGGCTTGAACTCTGGGCCTGGATGTTGTCCCTGAGCTCCTAAGCTCAAGGCTACTGTCTTACACCTTGAGCCACAGCCCCACTTCCCCCTTTTCTAGTGATTAATTGGATACGAGAGTCTCAGCGTCTTTAATACCTGGGCTGACTTTGAACCATGATCCTCAGATCTCAGTCTCCTGAGTAGCTAGGATGACAGTCATGGGCCACTGCACCCAGCATGAATTTAATTTTTTGTTGTTGCATTGTGGAGCTGGCAATTGAACCTAATGCTTTGCACAAATGCTCTACCACTAAGCTAAGCTACATCTCCAGCTGGACTCAAAACGTTATTTCCTTATGGTATCAAATACAGAGTCTTTTTTTTTTTTTTTTTTTTTTTGCCAATCGTGGGCTTGAGCTCAGGGCCGGGGACTGTCCTTGGATTTTCTCAAGGTTAGAGCTCTACCACTTGAGCCTCAGCACCATTTCTGGCTTTTTTCTATGTATGTGGTACCGAGGAATCAAACCCGGGTCTTCCTGCATGCTAGGCAAGCACTCTACCACTAGGCCAAACTCCCAGCCCTCAAATACAGAGTCTTTAACATGATAGGCAAGCAGGTCTACCACTAAGTTATATTCTATGTCCTTAGTTTTTTGAGATAGGTTCTCAGTCTGTAGCTCAGATTGGCCTTGAATTCACATACACTGCCTAGACTGGCCCGCAAGTTGTGACTTCTGTTTCCATTTCCCAAGTGCTGGAATTACAAGTACATGAAACCATGTCTAGTTCTGACTTAAAGGATTCATAAATAATTACTTGTGCATTATAGGATTCAAAGAATATAAAAGGGCAAAAATAAGTTTTCTTTTCTTTAACCCTCATTCTGTTTTCCAGGAAATATCACAGAATTATGTTATATTAAAGCTTCAAGACCAATCATATACTTCTGGATCTCGTCTACAACACTGATTGATACTGTACAAGAAAAATATGAATAAAATATATTTCCATGTCCTTTTGTTATTTTTGAAACACATCCCCTCTTTGTTATTTCTATTACCCTATGAAACTCATTGTTTGAAGTCTCAAGAAGAGGTGAGGTTATAGCTCAGGGACAGATCACTTGCCTATCATGTTATAAAATGTGGGCTTGAGTCTCAGAAAAATAAACAAATATACAAAGAAATGAGGCCTGTGATTCTGCAGAAGCAGATGTTCAGAAGATCCTGCGGTTTCTTCTTTTTAATTCTGATTCTTTGACAAGGCAGTTTCCAGACTGTAGCTTACTCCTTGTATTTCACTTTTTTGAATACATTTGATGTATTTGTGGAAGATATCAGGTGCCTGTTCTGAGACAAGCTTTCATCCTGTGAACACTAGAATGAGTGTGGAGGCCTGTTTCTAGTTGTTTGAGTTCTGTAGGAGTCTGCAGCGTTCTTTAGGAGTCTGTAGAAGCTAGCTCTGAGCTATCTTTCCCCAGTTAGGATACTTGGGTGGGGATTGAGAAGCTGACTATGCTTTAGCGAGTAGTTTTGGGGACTAGGGTGTGAGTGAGTGACAAACATTTTCACTGGCCCCAGGCCAAGTTAAAAATCTAGGTAAAATGATTATACAGCTGGATTTACCACTGGAAATATCCAGTAGATATTTAGATAAAGCCTGGGAGAGGTTTGATAGATACAGACATATGAGCCTTAAGGGCTCTGAGAAACAAGGATTAGAAAGATTTTGCTAGAATATCTGCTAGCTGACTCAAGGGAAACTAATGTATTTCCTGATTCTGAATTTAGATTAAAAAAAAAAACAGACAAGCCAAATGTACATAAAAAGGTCTCTTAGATCTCTCTCTCTCTCTCTCTCTGGAGAGAGAGAAAGTTTTTTGTTTTGCAAATTAGTGATACAAGCCTGAATGTGTATGGATTATAAGTCACTCAGATATGAGCAAGAGTTTCTGGTGTGCTATTGCATAATTGGGTGGCTACAAAAAGTACTGTGCATTTCAAAGAGCTAGCAGACAGTGGATTAAGTGTTTGTACCATGAAGAGACAACTAACCTTTTTGTTTTGCTTTGTTTTTGATGCTAGAGATCAAAAAAAAAAAAAAAAAAGAAAAGAAAAAAAAGAACTGGGGCCTTATGCATACTAAGGTCTATTGCATGATAGGCAAGTGATTTGTCACTGAGCTATCACCCTAACCTCTCCTAGAGATTTTCAAACATTGAGCCTAGGCATGTTTAATCTGCTTTAAACATTACACAATACATCCACATGTCTCAACAACACTCTGTGCCCATTACTATCTACTATCTATTTGGATTTTTATGTATTGGTTGAAAAAGAAATTTAAGTTTTTAATAGCCAGCCAAAAAACCCCAGGCAAGGAAGCAAGAAAACAAACAGAGAACTGGTAAAACAAGAAAATTTCTCCCTTAATAAGCTTTCTCAGAGTCTTCCTAGAATTGTTGTCTGCTATGTTTCTCGTATAGGGAACAAGAGACAAGGGGAAAATCTTAGCATGCATGCATTGCTGCTTTCTTTAGTTCCCGTGACAGCATTTGTGTATGCTAAGGACCTAAAATAGTGGTGTGTGTGTGTGTGTGTGTGTGTGTGTGTGTGTGTGTTCTACTACTTCATAACCTTCCTGTAAGGCTGTAATGTTGAGGAATATGCCACAACTGTTGCATGAATTAAAAAGAATAAATGAAATAACTAGACATATAGCCATCTTAATACTATTAACACGAAGTTAATAGACTGTAAGGACAATACAGAAAAACCACTCTTCCATGAGTCCTCAAAGGTCTCAAGGAGAAATTTTGTGTGTGTAAGGATCCACTTCTGGCTTATGTTTAGAAAACGTCCACACTGAAGACCAGCCTTAAATACATGTCCCCAGCTGCCTCATGGTCTTCCTCAGGGCTCATGGGAACGTCTCAACCGAGTGACAGTCTGTGGGTAATAAGATGGAATTTTCCTTCCCATGAAACATATGGGCTGTCAGGAATGAGGTGGTGTTTGTTTGTGGGTACTTCCTGGAACATTAAAACCATTAAATTGAGGATCTTTAATGGACTTAAGTTGATGATGGTTTTTTTTTTTTTGCCAGTCCTGGGCTTGAGCTCAGGGCCTGAGCACTGGCCTTGGGCTTTCTCAAGGCTAGAGTTCTACCACTTGAGCTTCAGCACCACTTCCAGCTTTTTTCTATGTATGTGGTACAGAGGAATCGAACCTGGGTCTTCGTGCATGCTAGGCAAGCACTCTACCACTAGGCCAAACTCCTGCCCTCAATGATGGTATTTTTTTTTAATGTTTTTTGGCAGTCCTGGGGCTTGAACTCTGGGCCGGGCTCTGTCCTTGAGCTTTCTTAAGGCTAGCACTCTACCACTTGAACCACAACACCAGCATCTCTTCTGGCTTTTTCTAGGTCTGTGGTATCAAGGAATCAAACCCAAGGCTTCTTGCATGCTAGGCAAGCACTCTACCACTAGGCCATACTCCTGGCTCCAAGTTGAAGGTTTTTTAATGTACTTTTTCATGGTGGTACTGAGATTGAACTCAGGGCCTTGTGCTTGCTAGGTTACATACTTCTATTTGAGTCTCACCTCCAACCCTATACTTTTTTTCTGTGTGTCAGTACTAGGGCTTGAACTCAGGACCTGGTCAGTGTCCCTTAGCTTTATTTTATTTTTGCTCAGGGTTAATATGCTACTATATGAACCAAGCTCAGCTTTTTTTTTTTCCTCCTGGTTAATTAGAAATAAGAATTTCACAAGCTTTACTTTCCAGGCTGGCATGGAACTTCAATTCTCAGATCTCACCTCCTGAGTACCTAAGATTGTAGATTTGAGCCACTAGCATCTTTGATAAAGGATTTTAAAAGAATGATATGTGTAAATGTTACAGAACTCAAAATATGTTAAAGGGTAAGACTCACAGAGGAAATTTCCCTTCCTTTCTTCTTACAGTGGGCTTTTCCACTGTAAAGAGGAATGCACATCATGGTGAGAATTGGATACAAAGTATTAAGCAGTAGTCCATGAAACCAGATGGCCACAAGATGGAAAAATAAACTCCATACATGCCTTCTCCTTTAGATCACTCTTCCATTCTGCTGTCAGCAACTGGCTTTGACAATCTGAGAACAGAAGGGTTTCTGTGGGGGATGGAGAGAACCATAACTAAAGAAACAAACCACAACTACCAAAGCTCTAACAAAACAAGAGAAAAGGGGGAAAGAAAAGAGCTTAAACGTTTGGAGCTCCATCTTCTGGCTGCGTTCTTTATCTAAAAAGCTAACATGTATGTACACCATGATAAGCCCCATTGACTTGATATGTCCTGCTGAAGAAACCACACACTTTTTGTTATTTGAGACAAAGTTGGGTTATGGAGCCCGGGCTGGCATTGAACTCCCAATCCTTCTCCCCTGGCCTCCTAAATTCTGGGATTACAGGCTGTGCTACCATGTCCAATAATTCTAAACTTGTTTTTTTCTTTTTGCCTGTCCTGGTGCTTGAACTCAGGACCTGGGCACTTTTCTTGAGCTTTCTCAAGGCTAGTGCTCTATCACCTGAGCCACAGCAAAACTTCCAGCTTTTCTGTGTATGTGGTAATGAGGAATTGAACCCAGAGCTTTGTGCATGATAGGCAAACACTCTGCCACTAGGTCCACTCCAGGCCCAATCGTAAACGCTTAAATTGGAAATTAAGACTCTTCACAAATTGGCTCCAATCTCTTGTTTCATCTTTGTTCATTGTTTAGAACAACATGGTTGGGCTCTGAAGGAAGTACAGACCCCTCTAAGACAATTATTTTACATTTTGTAGAAACTATACCAATAATACATGAAACTTGATAGGAACTAGTCCAGGTTTCCTTTGACTAGTGCTCCAGCTGCAATGTTCTCTTCTTACCAGCAGTAACCACAGTTGAGAATATGAGGGATGCTTCTGGGTATTATTTAAACTGTACTATGTTACAATGGATATGTATATCTAGAAACACTTTGATACTTCTGGTAAACTTGAGTAGGATTGCATTATGTATTAGTCTATTTTATAACAATTGTATAATACTATATAGGATTGCCTTATTTATTTATTTATTTTTTCCAGTCCTGGGGCTTGAACTCAGGGCCTGGGCTGTCCTTTTTGCTCAAGGCTAGCACTCTGCCACTTGAGCCACAGTGCTGTTTCTGGCTTTTTCTGTGTATGTGGTACTGAGGAATTGAACCCAGGGTTTTGTGCATGCTAGGCAAGCTACTCTTCCTCTAGACCAAACTCCTGGATGTGAGATTGCTTTTTATACTTAGGAACTTAGCCACTGTATTACATATTTATGTAATTTGTTTTTTTTTAAGGATGACATTGTATTTTACAATATTTAGGCTATCTCCCTTCTAAGTGACAGCTTCAGTGAGGAGATATTTTTCTCTAGATTTCTTGTTCAAGTCTCCACTAACATTTGATAAAAATCAAACTTTAGCCATGAACTGGTCTTTTATTATAATTTTGACGTTTATCTTCTTTGCAGGTTCTATTCTTTTGGGGCTTGCTTCTTTTTTTTTTTTTTTGCCTGTCCTGAGGCTTGAACTCGGGGCCTGGGCACTGTCCTTGGGCTTTCTCAATGCTAGTGCTCTACCATTTGAATCACAGCACTGCATCGGCTTTTGTGTATGTGGTACCAAGGAATTGAACCTAGGGCTTCATGCATCTAGGCAAGCATTTTACCACTAGGCCAAACTCCTGGAGTGTGCTTTGTATTCTTTACATGTTCACATTCTGAGTTCTTACCATTTATGTTTTATTTGTAGGAAATCTTCTTCTACTCACAAAAAAGTTTTCTGTGTATATCATTTTTCTATACTGCCTTTGTTCCTTTGGAAAAAAACAAAAACCTGAGTGGGGAGTTTGGCTTAGTGGTAAGAGTGCTTGCCTAGTATGCATGAAGACCCAGATTCAAAAGCCGGAAGTGGTGCTGTGGCTCAAGTGGTAGAGCACTAACCTTCAGAAAAGCCCAAGGATTGTGCTTAGGCCCTGAGTTCAGTTCCTAGGACTGGCAAAAAAAGAAAGATAAAAAAAAGAAAGAAAAAGAGGGGAGAAAGGAGTGATAAATTATAGTATATGCACATGTAAATTGCTTTGTTAAAAATCCCTTTGTACCATGGATATACAATCTTAAAAAAGAACAAAGAAGAATTAAAGGAAAGTAAATCAAGTTCTATTAGGGACAGGTATTAGCAGAAGGGGGAAGGCTGACGAGGGTGAATGATCCAAGGACTTTGTAAACATGGATGAAAATAGAACAATGACACTGCTGACAGTGTTATAAAAAGGAGAGAGGGGGCCGGAAGTTTGGCCTAGTGGTAGAGTGCTTGCCTAGCATGCACAAATACCTGGGTTCGATTCCTTGGTACCACATACGTAGAAAAAATCCACAAGTGGTGCTGAGGCTCAAGTGGTAGAGCTCTAGCCTTGAGAAAGTCCAAGAACAGTGCTCAGGCCCTGAGCCCAAGCCCAAGACTAGGAAAAAAAAAAAAGGAGAGAGGGGATGATAAAGGGAGATAGGAGTGAGTTTGATGGAATATATTGTATGCATGTATGAAAATGTCACAATACCCTCTTTCCGGCCCTGTACCACAAAGATATGCTAAAAAGGAAACTGCATAGATTGTTTATCACATTTAAATGTTGTCTAATTTAACAATGAGATAAAAACTTGGTACATATTCTTTATATTTTTATGCATAGATTTTCTTATGATCTTATTTTTAAATTTTTTATTAAAGAATTTATTAACACTGATTTTTACATCATATTTCAAATGACATGTTTAACAAACAAAGTATTCAAAAAGGGACTCTCTGTATCTTATGATCTTATTTATCCGTGTGACTGCAGACTCACATAGACCCCTTAAGCCCCACCATTTAGTTCTGCTGATTTGATTGATTGGTAGATTGGGGATTGATTGATGCTGGGGACACAGTCCAGGTCTTCACACAGGGCAAGTTCTCCACCACTGAGCACAGACCTGTGCACAGCAAATGTAAGCTCCACATACTTTCTCCTGAGAACTTCCGTCCTATAGAATAATTAATCTCCATTTCTCACCTTGGGAACAGTCCAAACTTTGTTTTTTTTTTTTTTGTTTTTGTTTTTTCATATATATTTTTATTGTAATTAATAGAAGGGTTACATGATATTTGCCAGATAGAAGGTGCATTAATTCACATACATTGATACCCTTTCACATGTCTTGGTCCCCATTTCCCTCCCCCCCATCCCCACCCTGATTTTTTTTTTTTTTTTTTTTTTGCCAGTCCTGGATCTTGAACTCTGAGTCTGAGTGTTGTTCCTGAGTCTCTTCTGTGCTCAAGGCTAAAGCTCTACCATTTGAGCCACAGCTCCACTTCTGGCTTTTTTCTGTGTATGTGGTGCTGAGGAATGGAACCCAGGACTTCATAGATGCTAGGGAAGCACTCTACCACTAAACCACCTTCCTAGCCCCTCAAACTTTGAGTTTTGATTCCTGGGTCTCTTTACCCTGAGCTGGGCACTGACTCACTTTACTCTTTCCAGGTGGATGGAGCCCAGATTTTACCAGGGTAATTTGCTTAATAACATGTCCCTTGTGGGTTGACTTTCCTTTCCTGACTCCCTCATGTGCCCGCCAGTGGCTCCTCTGGTCCCCTTTGAAATTGTTAGAGTTTTCCTTTCCTTTTGTTTCAGTTAAGAGTCTTTGGTGAATGTTGGGAAGAATCGGCCACATTTTCTCTCATTCTTCTTTTAGTTAATTTACTGTAAACTAAGCACATTACCATATTTAGCTGACTCTGCACAGAAACATATCCCTTATGTTTCATAACAGAACATGGACACCTTACCTTGAGATGCTCAGGAATGTGCCTACCCCAATGTGCTTTCTCATGTGGATATAGGTTCCCCTAATAAAACCCTTATACTTTCTTTCCTTGGAGAGAACATCACTTTATTCATTTGTTTGTTTGTTTTTGTGCCAGTCCTGAGCTTTTTGTTCAAGGCTAGCACTCAACCACTTGAGCCCAATTCTGCCATAGCTCCAGGTCTGATTTTTTTTCCCCCAGTCTTGGTGCTTGAACTCAGGGCTTGGGTACTGTCCTTGGGCTTTCTCAAGGCTGGTGATCTACCACTTGAGCCACAGCACCACTTCTGGCCTTTTCTGTATATGTAGTACCAAGGAATTGAATCCAGGACTTCGTGCATGCTAAACAAGCACTGGGGCCACACTCCCGGCCCCAGTTCTGATATTTTGGAAGTTAGTTGGAGCTAAGAGTCTCACAGGTTTTCTTGCCCAGGATGGCTTTGAGCCAAGATCCTCAGATCTCAGCCTCCTGAGTAGCTAGGATTGTAGGTGTGAGCCACTAATGCCCGGCTGACAACTGTTCCTTTGGGAATGATTCAGTGCTCTCTGTAACTGTTGCAAATCATTATCTTTTCTTCTGATTGTGCTCCACGCTCACTAACAGGTGACTTTCCTGCCTGTGGTGACAAGGCCAGCTGTTCTGCTTGGATCTTTCACTCAGAAGTTTCCTTGGAGGGACTTCAAACTGCAAGCTCTTTTTTAGTGAACACCTACTCTGCCAAGTAGTGGCTTAGAGGCTGTGTCAAGAGACCCTTATTAAATATGTCATTACTTTTTATCATTTTATAAAGGAAGAAACTAAGGCTTAGTTAAGGGGAAGTACTTGGGGATTTCAGCAAATGGGTGACAAAATATTATTTGAATGAAGGCCCACTGGCACTTAGAACTCATACATTTTTTTTTCCTTCCTTACTTCCTTCTTTCCTTTCTTTCTTCCTTCTTTCCTCCCCCCTCCACTCTGTCTGCCAGTACTCAGTGCCTCGTACTTTCACTCTACTTTTCTCCTCCTAGGTGGTGTTCTACTACTGGGGCCATGTCACCACTTCCAATTTTTTCTTTTTGCTAATTGGAGCTATCAGTGTCATGTACAGATTCGTCTGTCAGAGCTGGCTTTGGGCACGGGTTTTCAGGTCTCTTGAATAGCTAGGACAATAGCTGTGAGCCATCAGTGCCTGGGTCAGGATCCATAGTTTTGATCATTATAATGAGAAACACTGACCTTTCTAGAATGTCCATAACTCAATTTTCATAAAATTCTCCCTCTTAATATTCTTCTTAAAGTACAGCATAGTTCAGAGTGAAGTCCCCTCCTAACATAATGTTCTTTTTGTAGAATGTATAGTTTTGTTTACTGTGGGTACGCAGTGTTTCCTGGGCTGCAAAGAATACTTTTGGATTATTTGAAGGCCCTTGAATACTGGGATTAAAACCAGGACCTTGTTCCTGTGAAGCAAACAATCTACCACTGAGCTGTACTCACAGCCCTAAGATTTTTGTTAAAAGGAAGGATTACCGGCCGGGAGTTTGGCCTAGTGGTAAAGTGCTTGCCTAGTATGCACTATGACCTGGGTTCAATTCCTTGGCCATGATGGCTCAAGCCTGTAATCCTAGCTGCTCTGGAGGCTGAGATCTGAGGATCAAGGTTCAAAGCCAGCCCTGGCACAAAATAACCTGAGATTCTTATCTCCAATTAACCTTTAGAAAATGGGAAATGGGGCTTGGCTCTCGGGTAAGGAGCTAGCCTGGATCTGAAGAACTCAGGGACAGTGCCCAGGCCAAGTTCAAGCCCCATGACCCCCCAAAATAAAGATCATTTTAGGGCTAGGAGTTTGGCCTAGTGGTTAAAGTGCTTGCCTAGCATGCATGAAGACCCGGGTTCGATTCCTCGGTACCACATACATAGAAAAAAAAAAGCCAGAAGTGGTGCTGAGGCTCAAGTGGTAAAGCTCTAGCCTTGACAAAATCCAAGGACAGTGCTCAGGCCCTGAGTTCAAGCCCAGGACTGGCAAAAAAAAAAAGAAAAAAAAATAAAAGATCATTTTAGATAATTTTTCTTTCTTTATTTTTTGCCAGGCCCGGGGCTTGAACTCAGGGCCTGAGCACTGTCCTTGGGCTTTCTCAGGGCTAGTGCTCTACCACTTGAGCTACAGTATCACATCCAGCTTTTTCTATGTATGTGTTACCAAGGAATCAAACCTGGGACTTTGTGCATGCCAGGCAAGCACTGTTACCACTAGGCCAAACTCCTGGCCCAAGAGAGGATAATTTTTGCTGGTTTTCTTTGTTGGAGACATTGAGTCCCCGTATTCTAAACCCAAGGAGAAACTTTAAGCAAATTCGGAAGCAGATAAAGTTGAATTTGGGAACTCTACCACCGGAATGCTTCAACATCCCTTTGGCACTTCCTGGGTCTCACTGCCAACTCTCTGTAAGAGCTGTGCTCACTTATTGTAGGAATGATGATTTTGCATTTGAAAGGGCTATGCTATTGGAGGGTGATATGGGAAGAGGCAGGAAGAAAAGATCATGCTGGTGAGTATGTGTAGACACTTATGGACAACTTGGTTAAAAGATTATAGCTTCACATGGCTGGAATAGGGGAACTTCTAATGCTTTTGAGTGTGAGAAGCCCATGTTAATAAGAAAGATTAGGCCAGGAGTGTGGCCTAGTGGTAGAGGGTTTGCCTAGCATGTATGAAGCCCTGGGTTTGATTCCTGGGTATACATACACAGAAAAAGCTGGAAGTGGCACTATGACTCAAGTGGCACAGCACTAGCCTTGAGCAAAAGCAGCTTAAGGCCAGTGCCCAGACCCTGAGTTCAAGCCCCAGGACTGGGGGAGGGGGGGAAAGAAAAGACAAGAAAAGAAAGATTAGTGGAGATCCTGTAAATAGAAAGTATGCTCTTAATATCTTGATTTAAAAGTTTACATGATGCTAAATTTTATTTAAAATTAGCATGTTTTAAAAGTTATCGTATGTATAGTAGAAGTTTATTTAGTTTACAGATATTGGAAGGATATAGACTATTTTATATCTCTGTAAGACCTCCTGAATCTTTGGCTTGTAGGTTGAGGTCCCCTTGGTTTATCATTGGGAGTTTTATTCATTCAGTGAATATTTATTGCACATTTACTAAGTTCAATGTGCCTTTTCAGGCTCTGAAAAAATAGCTGTGAAAGAAACAAATAAAAACACCTTCTATCCTGTCAGGGGGCTCATATTCCGATGGAAGAGACAATAATAAAGACAACACATTAATAACTATGATACTTTAAATTGTGTTAAATATTATAGATATTGTATGTATAGGGATTGCATTGCCTGAGTGGCTAGGGGGATGTTATTTAAATAGATCAGGGAGACAATTTTCTATATGGTTCTATATAAACATATACACATACTGTAGTGGAGTTTGAACTCAGACTTCATATTTACTAGACAGGTACTCTACTTGAATCATGCCTCCAGTCCTTTTTGTTCTAGTTGTTTTTTAGGTAGGGTCTTGTGTTTTGCCTAGCTCAATCTGATCTCTGATCCTATTATTTATACCTCTCATGTAAATGAGATGATAGTTACTTGCCACTTTGACTAGCTCTATTGATTGAGAGGGAGGCCTCATTAACTTTTGGCCTGGATACCACTATCCTTCTGATCTATCTTAGCCTCCCACGTATCTTGGATTATAGGCATGAGTATACAGTACCTAGGACTGTACAGTGATGTTTTTTTTGGGGGGGTGGGTCATGGGACTTAAACTGTGGCCTGGGCACTGTCCCTGAGCTCTTCAACTCAAGGCTACCCTGGAGCCAAGCTCCACAGCCCATTTTCTAGAGGTTAATTGGAGACAAGAGTCTCAAGTCCAGGCTGGCTTTGAACCTTGATCCTCAGATCTCAGCCTCCAGAGTAGCTAGGATTACAGGCGTGAGCCACCACGCCCAGCTATTCAGTGATACTTTTCCAAGAAAAAGCTGGAAGTGGCATTGTGGCTCAAGTGGTAGAGTGCTACCCTTGAGCAAAAGAAGCTTGGAAACAGCATGCACCAGGCCCTGAGTTCAAGCCCCAGGACTGGAAACAAACAAGCAAACAAAATCAGATATGTACTGTGGAGCCCTTACACCTAGGGTCTGGCAGACCAGTGTAAGCACTTTGAATTTTACCTGATGTGAGAAAAGAAGCTAGTGGAAGATTTTATTCAGGTAATGATGTTTGACTTAAATTTCAACAGTATCACCATAGCTGTTTGTGAAATAATTAGGTAAAGGTGGAAGAAGAAGATCAATTGTGGAATCGAGGACAGAGACGGTTAAATGCTTCTGATTGGTTGCATACCATGAGGACTGTGAACTCACCCTTGGCTTTTGCAATAAAGGGTTACTAAGGAGGTAAAAGAAGAGGCTTAGAAGATTTTATAAAGGATTGACAGCATCATTGTTATACTTTATGAAAATTATGTATTGGTAGATGTGGATGGGAAGAATTCAACTAGATGAGAAAAAGAGTCTGGAATTAGAAAGAGCAAAAGTGGGAATAGAAAGAACTTTTTAGAATCTGAATGAGAAGAATAGGCAACTGAAGGAAAATAAGGTAAGAGAAACCAAAGAGTTAAAGCCAATTTTTGGAATTTGTGTGACTAGGAAAATTACGGTGTTATTAACAGACAGAATGTCTTGTTTGGGGAAGGTGATGCCTTTAATTTTGTTTTGCTTGTTTTTTTTTCCTAATTGTTGTATTTTATTGTTAGGGTAATATACAGAGAGGTTACAGTTACATTCCTAGTGGGTACATTACTTCTTGAACCCCTTCTCATGTTTTTCTCCCATGTTCCCTCCCGCCACCCCTAATGCCTTTCATTTTGGATTTGGAGGTTCTAGAAAGCTATGCTGATCTCAAAGCTTACTCTTAAATTACTGCTCTTTGATGGTTTCTCAGTTGTTTCTCTTTTAAGACTCTAGAGGCATTTGCCAAACCCTGACCTGTGTAAATTACATCTGTGGGCCACTTGCACTTGGGTCTCACTCTTTTTTCTAGAATAATCCTTTTTCATTTTGCTCTGTAGTTTGTGCTTATGATCTGTACAGAACACAAACCCTACAAAAGTCCTATATTTCCTGTAAGTGCTGATTTTGAGATATCCTGGCAAAAAGATCTTTCAGAATGAAAATGTAGATTGAAGATATAAGAGAGATCAACACTGAAGGTTGAAATGTGAGCCTTGTGCTGTCAAACTGAATAAGAAGTCCTGGGAAAGAACAGAAGTAACTTTTTTTTTTTTTTTTTTTTTTTTTTTAGAGAGGGAAGCTGGGTCGGGTAGCTCTAGCATGTCCAGCTTGGGAGGCAGAGGCTGGGAAATGAAGGTTCAAATCCAGTTTGGGCAAACATTTCTTGAGACTCTTTCTCAACCAATGATTATGCACAGTTGCACAGCATTGTTATTCCAGAAACACTGGAAAGCATCACAATCCAGATGTGCTTGGGCATAAAGCAGAATCCTATCTCAAAAGATAACCAACACAAATAAGGTTGGCAAAATGGCTCAAATGGTAGAGTGCCTACTTAGCGACTGTGATGCCCTAATATGAAAGAAAATAAATGAGCCAAAATGATGGACTTTTTTTTTTGGTCGGTTGTGGGGCTTGAACTCTGGGCCTGGGTGTTGTCCCTGAGCTCTTTAGCTCAAGGTTACCACCCTACCCCTTGAGCCACAGCTCCACTTCTGATTTTCTGGTGGTTAATTGGAGATAAAAGTCTCATGGACTTTAGTGCCCCAAATGGCTTTGAACTGAAATCCTCAGATCTCCGCTTCCTGAAGAGCGAGGACTATAGGCGTGAGCCACCAAAGATGTGCATTTTTAAAGTACAGAAACATTACTCAAAAAAAAAAAACCCCAAAGTTTTAAGTTTTTTTTTAAAAGAATTAGTTTAGTCAATAATCTTGACTGACCATGATGACATAGTGGGAAAAAAATCATGGAGCAAGTTAGTCTAGGGAGAGATACAAAGAGAAACGGGAAATTTCATGAGCTCAGGGAGAGCCGTCTGGAGCCCAGGAATTGGGAGAAACCAGGCATAGGAAAAAACGGAATGGGGCAGCGGGAAGGAGGCTTAGAAGTAGATGAGAACATAGAGTGAGCAGAGAAGATGGTTTCTGCCAGTGTGTTTTATAGCCAACCTCTTCAATTCTTTTGTAGAATGGCTAATGTTATATGCTTTTCAGGAAAAAAAAATCATAATATATCAAATGTATACATGGACTGTAAGATATATAAAACTTCCCAAAATATTAAAAAGGTAGAAATGCATTTCGGAATAGCAAATTTGTTTCTAAATTTTTAATTTAATTTAATTTTACCACTTTTTGTTGATCTTGGGGCTTGAACTCAAGGCCTGAACACTGTCCTTGGAACTTTGCTCTTGAGGCAGGTTCTCAACTGCTTTAAGCTCAAATCCCCAATTTTCTGGTGATTAATTGGAAATAATAGTCTCGTGGACCTTTTTTTTTTTTTTTTTTTTTTTTTACCTAGGCCTACTTCTAACTGTGATCCTCAGGTCTTAGCCTTCTGAGTAGCTAGGATTACAGGCATGAGCTCATGGCTCCGAGTTTGCTTCTGAATTTTTTTTTTGATGTGTTATTGTTACACAGCACACCTTCTTACTTCACGTCACCACTGAAACTCTAGAAAACATAAAGGAGCACAGTTACAGAGTGATTACACACTGTGAGATCAATGTTTTGGCAGCCGATGAGGAGAAGGGCTATATTTCATGTTGAATCAATGTGAAGTAAGTTAAGGGAACAGAATGACACTGAAGGATTTAGCAGAAGAGACAGAAAAAACCACAAGTGTAATGGGAGTCTCTGGAGTGTTTGAAAAGACATTTCAAGGACAGGGTTGGGACCTGATAGCTTTCCATTGTATATTGGAGGTGGTTCTTCCCATTTTAATTTATATCCTATTAAAAATGTTGCAATGGAAGCCAGGCGCCAGTGTCTCAGCCCTGTAGTCCTAGTTACTCAGGAGGCTGAGATCTGAGGATCACGCCTCAAAGCCAGCCCCGGCACTCAAGTCTGTGAGACTCTTATCTCCAATTAACCCACAGAAAACCCAGAAGTGGCGCTGTGTCTCAAGTGACAGAGCAAGTAGCTTTGAGCTGAAGAGCTCAGGGATACTGCTTAGATCGAGAGTTCAAGACCTAGGACCGATCAAAAAGAAAAATGTTGCAATGAAATCTGGGTACATTGGCTCAAGTCTGTAATCTTAACTATTCAGAGGTGGAGGTCAGAAGGATTATAGTTTGAGGCCTGCCCATTGTGGGATGGAAGTGGAGGACAACCAGCCCTCATTGCAACCAATAAGCCGGTGTGCTATACCACCTATGCAGATGTATAAATAGGAGGAGTATGGTTCAGGTCAGTGCAGGCAAAAATTCTAGGCCATATTAAAAAAGTAATGAAAGGAGGTGTGGCTCAAGTGCAAAGCCCTGATACTATCAAAAGCAAATCAATGGAAGAGGGACTGAATATTTTGGGGGAGATTCACATTACAACCCGTAGATCACAAATATCTAGAACTATCTAGAGGGATGTGGTGGGGGGGGTTAGAGATGGTAAAACCAAAGATAGAGGAAAAATGATTTGAGATTAGTTCCCACACATGGATAACTGTTTTGTATCAGGATTACTTAAAGTGACATCAAATCCAATGACCTTCCCCCCAATCACCCTGGAGGGTGGTACATGCCTGGAATTCTCCCTCGTAGGAGGCAGAGGCAGAAGCATCCATCTCTGGTGAAGCAAGCCCACAGAGACTCTTGACAAAGCAAAAGACTCTCCAGTCCTGCAATGGGATGCCTTGCCGGACAGTTTGTGTAAGAGATTAACTTCAGTAATAGCCTTTACTTTCTGCTTGAGAAAATGAACTTTGTACTTTAGACACCTTTGTTTTTTCTTTTTGCCAGTCCCAGGGCTTGAACTCAGGGCATGAGCACTGTCTTTGAGCTTCCCTGAAGGCTAGAGCTCTATCACTTGACCCACAGCACCACTTTTGGCTTTTCTATGTATGTGGTACCGAGGACTCGAACCCAGGTCTTCGTGTATACTAGGCAAGCACTCTACCACTAGGCCAAACTCCTGGCTCCTTGACACTTCTTTTGCTGGCTTGGAACAACAATCCTCTGATCTCTGCCTCCTGTGCCTCCCAGTTCCAGAGGATCGTCATGTCAAGAACCTGTCGCTTACCCCCCAATATAAAGGCACAGAAAGGAGATTTAATGTGTGGCACAGGCATGCCTCCTATCTTTAGCACAAGGAGATAAGCCTTCAACTTTGGTTTGGTTTGGTTTTGGCCAGTCCTGGGGCTTGTTCTCAGGGCCTGAGTACGGTCCTTGGGCTTTCTCAAGGCTAGCATTCTACCAGTTGAGCCACAGCACCACTTCCAGCTTTTTCTATGTATGTGGTACCGAGGAATTGAACCCAGGTCTTAGTGTACACTAGGCAAGCACTCTACCACTAGGCCAAACTCCCGGCTAGCCTTCCACTTTAATAGTGGAAGAATGTGGGGGAGAGGTGAGAGGCATGTCTAATTATTCACAACCACAGTCACATTTAGGTCATCCTCAGGTCACTTCTGCATGGTCAGGTGGCACCAGGCAGGATAAGAAAGCGTGTTGCCTGGGACAGTTTCCACTGTGTCCTTGCATGTTATGGCCCAGTCCCGTCCTTCCTGGATTGGCTGCAAGATGACTGCAGAAAGAATGGCTTTGAGCAAAGACAGATGCCAAGTGAGGCAAAGATGCCCGGATTTCCTCCTGCCCTTCCTCCCAATCATGTGGCCCATGTAAAGAGTAAGTGCCTTGGCTGGGAGTTTGGCCTAGTGGGAGAGTGCTTACCTAGCATGCACAAAGACCCGGGTTCGATTCCTCAGTGCCACATTTATAGAAAAAAGCCAGAAGTGGTGCTGTGGCTCAAGTGGTAGAGTTCTAGCCTTGAGGAAGCCCAAGGACAGTGCTCAGGCCCTGAGCTCAAGGCCCAGGACTGGCACACACACACAAAAAAATCAAGAGTGAGTGCCTTTATTAAAAAGCACCATTACAGTTTCATCTCTGACACAGAGTATCGAGGAGCCGGGAGCACAGTGTGTCTCAGAACTGCCATGCAGTCTGTCTGTTCTTTGATTACTGGGTAGTGCATACACACATGCACTCCAGTGAGATTTGACTATTATAAAACTGGACTCAAAGAGTGAGTGTGCACGGGTAGGGTAGGTTTGCCCCGACCACCTGTAGGAGAGAGGACCCTTCTTCTATTCAGGAGTGCTCTTCTTATTTGTCAATTTCTTTTTTTCCCACTTTTTATTGTAATTAATAGAAGGGTTACATTATATTCACCAGATAGAAGGTACATTACTTCACATACATTGATACCCTTTCTCATGTTTTGGTCCCCATTTCCCTCCCCCACTCCCACCCCTTATCTTGTTTTCCCCCCTTCCCTATCCTATTTCAAATAACCAAATAAACATCTTTACAATATATGAGATAATAAGGTAAGATACTGTAAACAAAAACTTGGGGAGGCGGCTTTAAGACATAGAGCTAGTCAGGCTTATAAAAGGGTACCATCTTACCATTAAGTGATCATTTTTATCGTTTGAGTCACAGGTCTACCTCTGTTTTTTTTTTTTAATTGTTTTTATTTTATTTGTTTTTGGTAGTTTATTGGAGATAAGAGTCTGAAGCATGATCCTCAGATCTGAGCCTCTTGAATAACTAGAATTATAGGTGTGAGCTGCTGGAGCTTGGCCACATGCTTGAAAGCCAAAGTAGCATGTCCTTTAATACAAGACTCACAGAAACTCAGGAAACATAGCTGAACTAAACATTTTTGGAGGGGAGGATGTGTGTGATTCTGAGAATGAATCCCTGAGCTTAACAAATGCTAAGCATGTGGCTCTACCCCCAAGCTATACTTCCAACCTTTCACTAAGTTATCAACTTATTGTTTTGATTTCCTATAAAAATGTCAGTGTGATAGCTTCAGTTGTGAAAGAACAATTTTTTGCAGCTATATTGTTTCAGGTCATTGCAGACTGAATGTCCATTGACATATGGAAGTATTAAAAAAAAAAAAAACAAGGCTGGAAGTTTGGCCTAGTGGTTGAGTGCTTGCTTAGGATGCACGAAGACTGGAATCTGATTCCTCGGTATCGCATACACAGAAAAAGCCAGACATGGGGCTGTGACTCAGTGGTAGAGTTCTAACCTTGAGAAAGCCCAAAGACAGTGCTTAGGCCCTGAGTTAAAGTCACAGAACTGGTAAAAACAGACAAACAAAAAAACAACAACAAAAAACCATGAAACCCTCTCTCCCCACCCCTACCCCCCAAAATTGGGCTGGGAATGTGGTTTAGTGTTAGAGTGTCTTCGTAGCATGTACAAAGCCCTGGGTTCAGTTCCTTGGTACCATATACACAGAAAAAGCCCAAAGTGGTACTGTGACTCATGATAGAGTGTGAGTGCTTGCCTTGAGAAAGCCCAAGGACAGTGCCCAGGCCTTGAGTTCAAGCCCCAGGACTGACAAAACAAACAAACAAAAAAACCCTTCATGTTTACTAACGGTTTCACGTTTTTTTTTAAAAAATTATTATTACTCTAATCAGTTTTATATTTTAAAATCTTAACAGATTTTAAACAGCTATTAAAGCAGTATACTGCTCTAAGAAGCTTCAGGAAATGGACTTGTAAAGGCAGTAGGCACATATTTAAGTTGTTCTGCAGATTGCATTTGGCCCAATGTGTGTTCACAGCTCTGTAGCTGTAGCAACATGGCTTTCATTTTGCATAACTAACATGGGTAACACATGAGTCAGACTAATGACATTGCCTTATGCTCATCTGGAGTCTTTCATGTACAGCTCCTAAAGACTTTGTAAACATTCATTAAGCTTCTCATCACAACATGGCGTTGGAGGAAAGGTTAGTGTTATTCTCCTTTTATGGGGAAGCAGATAGAGCTTAGGTGAGGTAGACTGTTATTATAGAGAGTGAGTTCTATAAACTAGAGATGGTAATACTGCTTCTCCTCAAATAAAGAGGGAAACACATGTATACAATTACTATAGAATCCCCACATTGATATAGAAATGTGAGCTTGAGGAAAAGGAGAAACTTTTGTGAAATGACTTTAGGGGATTTAGGCACTGAACTGTAGTTCCTGTGAGGAGAGTATGTATCATTCAGTACCTGGATTCATTTTTTTTTTTTTTATTTTGATGAAGTAGAAAATCAAGTCAGAATCACTGGAACAATAACCACTCAAATGGAATCATATGATCTCGATGTTCCAGCACAACCCTGATTTCAGACAAGCTGTTCTGCTCCTCCCATAAGTGGATTCAAATTGATCTGATTATCGTGACCTCCTTTTTGATTTTGTGAACCAAATCACCATAACTGCTCTGACTAATTTTAAAGCTTTGCTTCCATATCCTCAAGTGACGTGAGCCTGGAGTAACAGCTAGGCAATTTGGATAATTCAGATAAGCCATTGGTATACATTTCAGATCAGAATTTGGCAAGGTAGTATTTTATTCTTGTTTCCTAAAAGAAAATGGAAGAGACACAGGATGGTATGGAAGCTCTAAGATGGTTTCAAAAGCCTGAGCTCTTTTGCAATCTTTTCCTCCCAACCCCAGCCCTCTTCACAGTATATCGTTTTCATTTCACATTTTCTTCTGATCCAAGATAGTTACTAGGGTTCCAGATGTTACATTCATATTCCACAAGGAAGCAGGAGCAAAGCAGAGCCTTAGATCAGCCGTTTTAAGAAGCTTTCTTTAAAGACCCTCTTATCATTCACCTCATCTCTAGGACGCAGGAGAACTTAGTGATGTGATTACTTAGCTGTATACCTTGGTTTGGAATAAAACCATTGGAATAAAACCAAAGTTATCCTATTCAGGAAAAAGAAGACAATGAGCTCAGGTCAGGCTTGTCATCCTACCTCCTCAGGAGGCTGAAATTTGTAGGGTCGTGGTTCAAATCCAGTTCCGAAAGAAAAATTCACTAGACTTCATCTCCAAAATAACCAGGACTTCAAAAAGCATGACTGAGGACTGGGTGTGTAGCTCAAGCTGGAGGATTCCTGTTCAACAAAAAGCAGAGCTGGAGTGATGGTATAAGAGGAAAATAATTGGGGATTTCCCAATTATTGCTAAAAAGAAAAAAGGAAGAAAAAAAAAAGTAAAAGAGAAAATTTTAAAAAGGAGAGAGAAGACATGTTGCGTAGTAGATGTTGGTTTCAAAAGAAAGCAAAATTAATGATTCAAAGTAAAAATAAAGTCCTGATTTGTCTGCTTTGCCTTTCTGTTGTGCTGATACTGACTGGGCAACTAACCCATTTCCATTGTGTTCCATGATCTGTAGGTACCGCCTATGGGTGTGTGCTCTAGCCCTGGCAAGAGAGTAATTCAACCAACAAGTGCATCAGCAGAATTTCCTGGATTTTGTGTGTGTGTGTGTGTGTGTGTGTGTGTGTGCATGCGTATGTACTGTATTCCTCTGCTTCCTGCTTTGATAATGAACTTAAGTCAAGGTTCTTGGTGTTTTTTTTTTGTTTTTTTTGCTAATCCTGGGGATTTGAATGCAGGGTCTGAGCACTTTCCTTGGGCTTTCTCAAGGCTAGAGCTCTACCACTTGAGCCACAGCACCATTTCTGGCTTTTTCTATATATGTGGTACCGAGGAGTTGAACCTGGGTCTTCATGCAAGCACTAGAGTGCTGGGCCAGCACTCTTATCACTAGGCCAAACTCTTGGCTCCACTCATTGCTTTTAAGTCAGCTGGCCATGTAGTAAAGAAGTACCAGGATAGCCTACTTTGTTATAAGGCGAGGATTTACAGAATATACAGAAGCTACTTTGCCAGTTTGAATCTTGGAGTTTTATTAAAAGGTCAGTGACTGTATAGCGGTCTTAAAGGCCAGCAGGCAGAAAATTCACTTAATATAGTCAAGAAACAGGCCAGAGAGGACAGAAACAACACATATGATACCAACAGGCCAATTCAGCTTCAATGGAGAGCTGAACTGGGATGCCATGGTGAGCCATAAGATAGGACCCAACATGGAGACACGTGGCACCTAAGTGGATTCAGGCCTAAATAGACTCAGGACAGGCAGGTCTGGGTCACAGGAAATTCCCAGTCCCAGGTACTGGACTGACAGGCCTACAAACCCATCAGTCAAGCGCCCATCCAGGGATGCAGACACCACACACATCACCTAGGGAAGGGAGTGCTACAGCTTCCCCCACCAGGACAAAGAGCCAGACCCTGAATCTCCTTACATAAAGCTTCCCTGGGCTTTGTTCTCAGAAGCAATGCCCTCCCAGCTCTCCTAGGGCTACACATCTGCATTTAATGAACAGCCTCTAACCTCTTAGGTTTTCAGCACTGGGTGGAGAGTTCCCTCCTCCTAGCAAGAGGTTCTAGGATGGCAGAGAAGCCACCAGCACTCAGCACCTGGGCAGGTGCTGGCATGGCTGTGACTCAGTTTCCTTACTTAGGCTCAGCCATCTTCCACATCTCCTCTTCAATGTTTATTTGCCATGATCTGGCACCTATGGCCATTTTCCTCTTGACTAACATTTCTAGGTGCCACTCCATGGTGTGTGTGTGTGTGTGTGTGTGTGTGTGTGTGTGTGTGTGTGAATGTGTGTTACTCTGTGTTTAGTCCTCATTTCTCTAAAAATTGGTATCAGGGGAAGTTTAGGACTTTTTTTTTCGCCCACTCTGTACTTGTCTGTGAATAACTTTTGTAACTGTCACAAGTAAGTAAGAACATGTAGTATTTTTCTTTCCATGCCTGGCTAATTTCAGTTAAACTAATGTCCTTTAGTTGCATCTGTATTGCCACAAAACCAAACAAAACCAAAACAAAACAAATCAAAAAAACAGGGGCTGGGAGTTTGGTTTAGTGGTAGAGTGCCTGTCTAGCATGCATGAAGACCCGGATTCGATTCCTGGGTACATAGAAAAAGCCAGAAATGGCGTGGTGGCTCAGGATAGAACACTAGCCTTGAGGAAAGCCCAAGGACAGTGCTCAGGCCCTGAGCTCAAGCCCAGGACTGGGAAACAAAACAAAACAAAACAAAACCCAGGATTTTATCTTATTTTATGGGTACAGAATATATACTACATTTTAAAAATCTATCCATCCAACATTGGCTTTTTGGCTATGGACACACAGGCATAGTTGGGATTTGATTTCATTTCCTTTGGATAAATAAACAGTAGCAGATTCCTGGGTCCTCTGATAATTCTGTTTCCAGTGTTTTGAGGAACCTCTCTACATTTTCCATCATGACTGTAGTAACTTACTTTTCTGCTAATGGGGTATAAAAGTTCCTATTTCTCCCTCTTCCACAGCATTTATGATTGCCTTTTCTTTCTGTTTGATAACGTTCCATCTTACTGGAGTGAGATAATATCTCATTGTGATTTTAATTTGCATTTCCCTTTGATTAGTGATGTTTAGCTATGTATACATAGTTTGAGAAATTTCTATTCAAATAATCCCAGCAGGATTTGAGTCCTTTTTGGATAGTAGGTCTTTATCTGATAGTTTGCAAATATTCCCTTTGGTTCTAACTGCATTGATTTTTTTTCTTTTATTGTTCAGAGTCTTTTTAATTTGTTTATGACACTATTTGGTTATTTTTAAATTGTTAGCTCTGCTTTGGGGGTCTGACCAAAAAAAATCGTTACCTATCTCAATATCTTTTTTTAAATTTTTTTAATTTATTTTTATTGTAATTAGTAAAAGGGTTACATGATATTTGCCAGATAGAAGGTGCATTAATTCACATACATTGATACCCTTTCACGTGTCTTGGTATCCATTTCCCTCCCCCCTCCACACCCACCTATCTCAATATCTTAAAGTGTTTCCCTATGTTTTCATTACTATTTTTATAGTTTTGGCTATACATTTAAGTCCTTTGTTCATTCGGAGTTGAGTTGTGTTCCCTTAATGTGGTGAGCAGTAGACACTGACAAAGTTATATATAGCACCACTTCCTTAGCACCTGGGTGCCCATGTTGAAAATAGCTGGGTGTACATTGATTGTGAATGGTTTCTGAATTTTCTAGTATTAAAAAATTATTATTATTATGTCTTATTTGATAGAGTTCTTCTGCCCCCCCCCTTTTTTGTGGGGCTTGAACTCTGAGCCTGGGCGCTGTCCCTGAGCTCTTTAGCTCAAGGATATCACCCGCCCTGAGCCAAGCAACACTTTCCATTTTTTTTTTTTTAGAGGTTAATTGGAGATAAGAGGCTCAGGTCTGCTGGCTTTCAGCCTTGATCCTCAGATCTCAGCCTCCTGAGTAGTTAGGATTACAGGCGTGAGCAACCAAGCCTGACTTGTAATTAATATTGTGATTAATAGAAGGGTTACATTATATTCGCCAGAGAGAAGGTGCATTACTTCACATACATTGATACCCTTTCTCATGAGTTCCTTTCTTTTTAATGTCTAGAATAGTTAGAAAATAAGTGGTATGGAAAGTGGTGCTATAGTTCAAGTGATAGAGTGCTACTCTTGAGCCAAAGGAATGCTGGGACAAGGCCCAGGCCTGGAGTTCATGCCCCAGGACTAGAAAAAAGAAAGAGAGAGAGAGAGAAAGAGAGAGAGGAAGAGAGAGACAGACAGACAGACAGACAGACAGAGAACGTGCGCGCGCCAGGGGTGCCAGGAGAAGTGTGCTATGGGACTGGAGGTGTGTACTAATTGGTAGATTGCTTGCCTAGCATTCACGAGCCTTGGGTTCAATTCTTCAGTACCGCATACACAGAAAAAGACAGAAGTGGTGCTGTGGCTTAAGTGGTAGAGCACTAACCTTGAGTAAAGCTCAAGGGCAGTGGCCAGGTCCTGAGTTCAAGGCCCAGGACAGGCAAAAATAAAGAGGCCTGGGATTTTGGCCTAGTGGCAGAGTGCTTACCAAGCATGCACGAAGACCCAGATTGATTCCTTGATACCACTTACATAGAAAAACCTGAAAGTGGTGCTGTGGCTCAAATGGTAGAGTTCCAGCCTTGAGAAAGCCTGAGGCCAGTGCCCCCGCCCTTAGTTTGGTCTCTACCACTAGCAAAAAAAGAAAAGAAGAAGAAGAAGAAAAAAAGAAAAGATGAAAAAAAATATATTTTGTTGGTCGTGGGGCTTGCGTGGGGCTTGCACTCTAGGGCCTGGGCGCTGTCCCTGAGCTCTTCAGGTCAAAGCTACCACCCTACCCCTGGAGCCACAGCCCTACTTCCCGTTTTCTGGTGGTTAATTGGAGATGAGTCTCATGGACTTTAGTGCCCAGGTTGGCTTTGAACCAAGATCCTCACATCTCAGCTTCCTGAGTAGCTAGGAATACAGGTGTGAGCCACCATGCCCGGCAAAATAGAATCTGGGTTTTTGTTGTTGTTGGTGGTGGTTGTGGGACTTGAACTCTGAGCTCTTCAGCTCAAGGCTACTTCCCTACCTTTTGAGCCACAGTACCACTTCCTTTTTTTTTTTTTTTTTTGCTGGAGCCTGAACTCAGGGCCTGGGCACTGTCCTTGGACACTTTTTTGTTGAAAGCTAGCACTCTGCCACTTGAGCCACAGCACCTCTTCCAGTTTTTTTTTTTTTTAAATGTATGTGGTATGGGGGAGTTGAACCCAGGGCCTTTTGCATGCTACTCTTGGCCCTAGTTTCCATGCATTTCTGAAGCTCCTTCTGTTGTTGAATTTCAGTTTTATTCTATGTGGCCAGAGAAGAGAAATGATACCATTTTTGACTCTGTCTATGCTGAACAATATTCCCTGTGCTGAAAAAAAATGTGTTTTGCACCTGTTAAAGTGAAGTATTCTGTAAATAACAGTTCTAGTTAATTAAGATGAAGTTTAACTCTAATGTTTCTTTGTCTATCAAAAAATTTTTTTTTTTTAAAATCTGGATGATTTATCCATTGAGGAAAGTGAGATATTGATGACCCCAGAAAAGAGCATTTCATTTGACATCTACCTGTAACTGTTACTAATTGAGTATGATGTAAAATTTACATGTTCAATTCTACATGTAAATTAAACATGGTGGGATAGGCTTTGACTCTAGTATAGTTTGGGGTACATTGTAAAAGAATACATGCTTCAACACTTGTTTGAACACCACAAATAACAAGTACCTGATTATTTCTCTCTGGCTGCCACCTGGGTCTTCCACACCTTCATCTATGTACAAAGGGAAGGGAGTGGGAGACAATTTGGAGTTTATTCCCGGGGCTGAAAGGTTCAAGTTGCATAAGAATGATGTTTGACAGATCAGAGGGTCCCTCTACTGGTACCTAAAACAAATGCACTTAAAACAAATGGACCATTTGTGGATAACTTAAATTTCAATATAAAACACCAATCAAAATTAATGTATGGCAGGGTTGTTCATGGGTCAATTTCCATTAAACTTTAAGAAGTTTTTCTTACTTAATGTATACTTGAGGAAGTGGCACAGTGGCTCAAAGTTATAGAGCAAAAAAGCTCTATAACTTCAAGTTTAAGCCCCACGGCCTACTCCACCTCCACACTGCACCCCAAGAAAAGGTACTTGAGCTATGGGTCATGGAGTAAATCTTGTCTCCTTAGTACCCATGCACATAGGCTTCTAATTTCTTCCTGCACAGGAGCCACAGTCAGTGGCACTGCCCCTCCCCCCCCCTTTTTTTGGTTAGTTGTGGGGCTTAAACTCTGGGCCTGGATACTGTCCATGAACTCTTCAGCTCAAGGCCATCACCTTACCATTTGAACCACAGTGTCATTTCTGGTTTCCTGGTGGTTAACTGGCCATAAAAGTCTCATGAATTTTGGTGTCCAGGCTGGCTTTGAACCTTGACCCTCCGATGTCAGCCTCCGGAGTAGCTAGGATTATAGGCGTGAGCCATTGGTGCCAGCTTGGTGCAGTTTTAAGTCTCACTAAACTAATATCTCTGTCTAGAAGCTAGTGGATCAAGCCTGTAATCCTAGTGAAACAGCAGGAGATTTGAGGATTGTGGTTTGATATTTGCCTAGATAGGAAAGCCCTGTTAGACTTTTATCTCTAATTAACCAGCCAAAAGCTTAAAGTCAGGGCTGAGAGCATGACCGAGTGGTGCTGTGCTCGCCTAGCATACGAAGCCTTGGGTTTAATTCTCTGGAACCACATACACAGAAGAAGCCCAAAGTGGTATTGTGGCTAAAGTGACAGAGTCCTTGCTAGCCTTGAGTAAAAAGTGTCCAAACACAGTGCCCAGGCCCTGAGTTCAAGTTCCAGGACTGGTATAAAAAGAAAAAAAGAAAGAAGGAAAGAAAGAAAGAAAGGAAGAAAGAAAAGCAAGTTGGGGACATGGCTTGGGTACTTGAGCATCAGCCAGTAAGCAAAACATCGGGTACTTAATTTGAATCCCTTGTCTCAGCCCCCCCCCCAAAAAAAAATAGCTGCAAAAGGCAATGTAGCTCAAGTGATAGAGCACCAGGCTTGATAAAAAATGTTAAGGGACAGCACCTAGGCCCTGTGTCCAAGCCCCAGTATTAGCACAAAAATAAAATAGCAAAAGTGGTGTCGTGGCTCAAGACTTACAACCAACAAAATAAAATAAATAAAAGAATGACTCTATTGTGACTTCCCTAGTTTCACAATGCAATTAAAGCTAGATAAAAGAGTAAAGCAGGGGCTGGAAGTTTGGTCTAGTAGTAGAGTGCCTGCCTAGCATACATAAAGACCCGGGTTTGATTCCTTGGTACCACATACATAGAAAAAAAAAAAAGAGTACAGCAGATGAAGATAAAATGTCAAATTGTAGCCAGGCGCAATGGCTCTAGCTCCTCAGGGGGCTGAGATCTAAGGATCGTGGGTCAAAGTCAGCCCAGGCATTAAAGTCCATGAGACCCTTATCTCCAATTAATCACTAGAAAAGTGGAAATGATGCTGTGGCTCAAGGGGTAGGGCAGTAGCCTTGAGCTGAAAAGCTCAGGGACAATGCCCAGGCCCAGAGTTCAAGACTCATGACCTACAAAAAAAAAAGTTAGGTTGTGTGTGTGTGTGTGTGTGTGTGTGTGTGTGTGTGTGTATGTGTGTGTGTGTGTAATGGTTCTGGGGTTTCAGCTCTGGGCCTAGCTGCTGTTCCTGAATATCTTTTTTTTTTTTTTTTTGCCAGTCCTGGGCTTGGGCTCAGGGCCTGAGCACTGTCCTTGGTCTTTCTAAGTCCTTGGACTTTCTCAAAGCTAGCACTTACCACTTGAGCCTCAGCACCACTTCCGGCTTCTTTGTATGTATGTGGTACCGAGGAATCGAACTCAGGTCTTTGTGCATGCTAGGCAAGCACTCTACCACTAGGCCAAACTCCCGGCCCCTGAGTGTCTTTTGCTGGAGACTAATGCTCTACCACTTGACCACAGTGCTACTTCTGGCTTTTTCTGTGATTAATTGAAGAGTCTCACCGACATTCCTGCCCAGGCTAACTTTGAAGAATGCGGTTCAGTGTGTGCCCTGTGGTCTCCCAGGGATCCACCTGGAAACAGCCTTTCTCCTTTCCTGCAGGCCTTGTTCTGCACCACAGTCGTGTTAACCTAAGGTAATCTGTAACTTGCGATCAAACCAAGAAACTAGCGGGGCCTGTAATCCTAGATATTCAGGAGGCTAAGATCTGAGGATTGTGGTTCACAGACTAAAGTCTCATGGACTGAAGAGCTCAGGGACAGTGCCCAGGCCCAGAGTTCAAGTCCCATGCCAGACCAAAAGAAAAAGAAAAAAAAAATGGAAGGAAGAAAGAAAGAAAGAGAAGAAAAATGCACCTTCCTGTCCCCTTGTTCTGTGGGAGATTCCTATCCCAGGCTGCACCAGAGCTGGGGAGGCTGGAGAGCCTGCCCCACGGGGTGCCTCCCTGTGCCCCATGTAGAGGCGCGCAGGGCACGGTGCCCAAGGCGCGTGTAAATAGCTTCACTAGAATATCAGGAACAAGGAGAAGGAAAGACTATAACCCGATGGGAAATGAAATGCCAGCCCAGGGCCAGGGGGCCCTGACTTCTACTCTGCCAAATGTCACATTGTTCGTACTTTCCCCATGGCCCATTTCAACCGACCACGCATCATTATCACTTAACAAGGAGTGGAAACAAGTCTACTCCAGCTCTTACGTGTATCACCCCAGGACGACTACCTCAGGCATACGGGGCCTCCTCTCACCTCGCAAATGGCAAGCTCAGGCCTGTGTGGACACCTTCTCTCCACACTTCTTGGCTTATGTCCCACTCCTCGCTCCCCAGGGGAGAAGAAATGACGTACCTGAATGGTTCGTTGAAGATAACCAAGTCCCTCCTATGTGCTTTCCACTCTTCCTTCTGGGGGATCTGTCTCTGATCTGACTCTGCCATCAGATAAAGGTCAATGACCTCTTGGCACAATTTACAGTTCTAACGTTTCATTTAACTCTCAGTGGTTTCTTGTTTGTTTGTTTGTTTGGGGGCTTTTTTTCCCCTTCAATGGTGGAGCTTGAACTCTGAGTCTTGCACTGTCCCTGAGCTCTTCAGCTCATGGCTAGCACTGTACCATTGGAGCCACAGTGCCACTTTCGGTTTTTTAATGGTTAATTGGAAATAAGAATCTCATGGACTTTTGTGTTCGGGCGGGTTTTGAACAGAGATCCTCAGATCTCAGCCTCCTGAGTAGCTAGGATTACAGGTATGAACCACTGTGCCTGGCTTGGAGGGTGCATCTTTGATTCAGCTGGCATTAAGTCTGGCTCCATGGCCTGCCTGTCTGGGTCCCTGGATGAAATGGAAAGCCAATGTGTCTCCTGATGTATTTTCACTTTTCTGGGGAATTGGCAGTGAGAAGCAGGAGTATTCCTAGGGGACCTGAAACAGGGCAGGAGCATTGCCAGTCAAGTCACAAAAGAGTTGTTTCCAAGTGAGAAGCTTTGAACCAGGCACTGGTAGTCTATAATCCCAGCTACTCAGGAGGCTGACATCTGAGGGTCCTGGCTCAAAGCCAGTCCTGGCAAGACAGTCCATGTTAACCAGAAAGCCAGAAGTCAAGCTATGGCTAAGTGACAGAGTACTAACCTTGAGTGAAAAAGCTAAGAGACAGCACCCAGGTGGTGAGTTCAACCCTTAGCAATGGTTCAACAAAACAAAACAGGGGCCAGGAGTTTGTCCAAGTGGTAGAGTGATTGCCTAGCATACACAGAGACCCAGGTTTGATTCCTTGGTACCACATATATAGAAAAGCCATGCTGTGGCTCAAGTGGCAGAGCGCTACCCTTGAGGAAAAAGCCCAAGGACAGTGCTCAGGCCCTGAGTTCAAGCCCCAGGACTGGCAAAAACAAAATGAAACAAAAAAACAAAACAAAAACTTAGAAGTTTTAGACTTCAAGCCATGGAATGTGTGTTTCTTTAAAGATGGGAGTAATAATCTCCCACAAAACAAAGCAAAGATAAAATCTGTAAGATCAAATGAAATCACATATAACAATGAATTACAAATGTAAGAGTTCCCTTACTGGACAGTCTAAGCATCCAGTGATATGTGGGGGCTAATGGGGAGAGTCAGCCCTTCTGGCACAAAATCTAAGGCTTTTTAAGAAAGGCTGCAGAATTGGATTATCCACAAAGCGGAGTAGACACTGCTTAGCCTGTGTTTACTGGAGCACTGATTTATTTTTGAGGAAGAGGGAAGGTTTTCCCCTCAACCTTCCAGAGTAAATGAACCACTTTTGGAAAACATCTTTTTTTTTTTTTTTAAATTTCTGGGAGGTTTATTTTACAGTTCAATGTTTTAAAATGGTAGAAGGAAGCAGGAATATAACTCTATCCTCTTTTTAAATTCTGAAAAAGTGTTTAGAATCTCTAAGCTGCATGAAATAATGTCTACTTGCAACTTACAATGTTTCTGAAAGTCTTGGCTGAAGAAGTCTGCAGAACTCATTTTGTTTCTATACTGTCTACACCAGTCAGGAGGCTGCAGGATTTTCTTGCAGCAGATCCCAGGGCTTGAACTCTAGGCCCAGGCCCTGTGTCTGAGCTTCTTTTGCTAAAGGAGAGCGCTCTACCAATTGAGCCACAGTGCCACATGCAGCTTTTTTCAATAGTTTATTGGAGATATGAGTCTCACAGATTTTCCTGCCTAAAGTGGCCTTGAACCATAATCCTCAGATCTTAGTCTCTTGAGTAGCTAGGATTTCAGGTGTGAGCCACAAGTTTCTGACTAAAATATACTTCAGTATGCTGTTTCCTCCTGAGGCACAATATAAGTATATTTTAATATTGTGTACCAACGATGTTTGATATTAACCACACAAAAACTTAAAATTGGAATATTTCAAGGTTGCGGTCTAAGCGTAGAATTTTTCTGATGTACCTTGGTTGCCCTCTTGTGGTAGGTAGTAGGCATACATTGAACCAAAACCTAAGTAAGTCCACAAGTCTTATCTCCAATCAAACCAAAAATGCTGAATGTGAAGCTGTGAACAAAGTAAAAGAGGGCTAGTCTTGAGCAGAAAGGCGCAATGACAGCACCCAGGCCCTGAGTTCAAGCCTCAGGACTAGCAAAAAACAAAAACAAAAACAAAAAGACCCTCAGACTAAAGCTATAGCTTTCAAAACAGTATAGCATAGAAACAGCTTTCCTAATTACTTGAGATTAAATGAAGATGAGATGAAGGATTAGTTAGACATCATGTAGTCATTATTGCCTAAAACACGTTCAGTACTTAAAACGGTGAGGAAGCATGGAACCCTTGTCCCGTGAAAGTTAGAAAAAACAACTTTAAGACAAAATTGCAGGGTTAGGAGACTATGATGTCTGTTTAAGCTATCATAGGAAAGATTTTTCTAACATTTTCCTATTGTCTATAATGACAGAGGTCACTTTATAAAGTTACCTTCGGAAAAACAAGCTAGATTTCTTTTTTCTTCTTTCTTTCTTTTTTTTTTTTTTTGACAGTCCCGGGGCTTGAACTCAGGGCCTGGGCACTGTCCTTGGATACTTTTTGCTCAAGGCTAGTGCTCTGCCACTTGAGCCACAGCACCACTTCTGGCTCTGAGTACACTTCTGGTACTGAGGAATCGAACCCAGGGCTTTGTGCATGCTAGGTGAGCACTCTACCACTAGGCCACACTCCCAGCCCCAGGCTGGGTTTGTGTTTGTTAGGAATGGAAAGAATTTTCAACAAATGGGAATTTAAGATTAGATTGTCCAAAACTCCTGTTTAATTACGAATGGTTAATTCTTTAAAGAATGAACATGGGAAGATGACAGATGATTTAGTATCTGGAATGTAAAGGAGCTTTTCCATGATCTTGTGACCACACTAAGGTGTACAGTGTGCAAGGCAAGTGCAGCCCTTGAAGGCTTGGGCATCAGGATTACGATATGTACAAGGAGGTGGTCCTGGCTGTGACTACAGCGACAAAACCTTTGTTATGGGTGCTGTTTTCATAGAGGATCCTGGAGGAGACTCTTCATTGCTGCCAGTTTTCAGTGTAGCTCACAAAACCCTGCTTTTCAATGTGATGACCCAAGACAACCAGAATTGTCTTTCTTTCTTTCTTTCTTTCTTTCTTTCTTTCTTTCTTTCTTTCTTTCTTTCTTTCTTTCTTTCTTGTGGGTCATGGGGTTTAAACTCTGGGCCTGGGTGTTGTCCCTGAGTTCTTCAGCTCAAGGCTACTGCCCTACCCCTTGAGCCACAGTGCCATTTCTGGTTTCCTAGTGGTTAATTGTAGAGAAGAGTCTCATGGTCTTTAGTGGCTGGGCTGGCTTTGAACTGCAATCCTCAGATCTCAGTGGTACAGTTACCACTTAGGTCTAGAAGCCATTATGAACCACTGCATTAGAGTAAGTTAAGTTAGTTGGACACTGATGGCTCACTTATTATAATCCTAGCTACTTAGGAGGCTGGGATCTGAGAATCACAGCTCAGTGGCAGCTTATACAGACAAAAATTTTATCTCCAACTAGCCAACAGAAAGCCAGAACTGGAAGAATGGTTAAGTGGTAAAGTACCAGCCTTTAGTAAAAAAAAGCTAAGGGAGAGTAAGGTCCTGAGTTCAAGGCCCAGTACTGAACAACAAAATAACTGGGCAGGGAGCATGGCTTAGTGGTAGAGTGCTTGCCTAGCATGCATGAAGCCCTGGGTTCGATCTCTTGGTACCACATACATAGAAAAAGCTGAAAATGGTGCTGCGGCTCCAGTGGTAGACTGCTAGCCTTGAGAAAGCTCACGGATAGTGCCAAGTCCCTGAGTTCAAGCCCCAGGACTGAAAAAGAAAAGAAAAAAAGAAAAAAAAAACCTGGGTTAACTGGATAAAAGCAACTGTAAAATTATAGTGAATTTAAACAACAAAGTGGGGGAAGGGAAATGGGGACAAAAACTTGAGATGGGGTATCAATGTGTGAGAAGTAATGCACCTACTATCTGGCGAATGTAACTGTAACCTCTCTATACATCATCCCGACAATAAAAAATAAAATAAAAAACAAACAACAAAGGTTTATGTCTCCATTTGTACCACTGGGTTAGCTGAGGTTCTGCTCAAGTTTCTTCCTCTGTGATCCATGCTAATGCTTCCGCCTTCCAGGTGCTGAGACTGTAGGTATATACTACCATATCCTAGTCACAAAATGAGTTTCACATCCTATTCAGAATATGGATTTTAAGGGTGAGGAAGAAGATCAGACATGGACTGGTGGTGGATGTCAACAGAGATAATGATGGGTGGCCAGGAGGGAGGATGAGATCAGGATGCACTTTAAGGTAAGCAACAGTTGTCTGTTGCTTCATTGAGAATTACTTAAGGTTGTGCCTTAAAATTGTAGTCATTATGTAGTTTGTCATCGAGGTATGGTTTTCCTGCTAGTGTAGGCAGGTTTGCTTTATGAGTCTACAATGGCCTACTTCTGGGATGAGCTGATGGATCAGCTGGGGATTGCCTGGTCCCAAGATTACCCTCACATGTCTGAAATTGGTTGATTCTTGCATAGGGCTTCTTTGTGGCCTCTCATCCAGTGGCCTGGAGCAGGTTCTTGCTGCTCTCTAAAGTGCTGGCATCAGCTTTCCAGCTGCAATAAGAGGGCAAGTCCTAGCACACAGACACTTTTCCAATCGTTTTTTTGCTAATGTGCCATTTGCCAGGCATGAGGCCAAACCCTAATTGAGAGTGTAGAAAAGTGGGAGAAGAAGAATTGGAATTTTTTTTTTTTTCTTCCCATCCACTGTTGGATTCGAGACTGAGGTGAAAATGGCAGGTTGCAGGAAAATTGGGGGAGAGAGGTAAGAAGCCACAATAACTATTGCCTGCTTCACAGCTTTTCCCGGTACTACCTCTAACAATGTCAGAGTGACTTATATTGCTTAGACAGATTCAGAAACCAAAGTTAGTGCCAGAAATTACTGGGAAATGAGAAAATTGAATAGAAGGAGTGTGGGTGGTTGAAAGATATATAAGACTTTTGAAAATCACATAAACTAGCATCAGTCATTATTTTAGCATAGTCCAGTAATCTTTGCTAAATGATTTATTGTTATCTTTAAGTAGTTGTAAAAAGGAGCTATAACAAAGTAGTTTATGAATACAATGTCATCCCTTTCAACATTCTTTTTTTTTTTCCCAGTCCTGGGCTTGAGCTCAGGGCCTGAGCGCTGTCCTTGGACTTTTTTCTCAAGGCTAGAACTCTACCACTTGAGCCACAGCACCACTTCCAGCTTTTTGCTATGTATGTGGTACTGAGGAATCGAACCCGGGTCTTCGTGTATGCTAAGCAAGCACTTTAACCACTAGGCCAAACTGCTGGCCCCTTTCAACATTCTTATCCATCTCTCTCCTTCCAACTTCCTTTCAGTCTTCCTAATTTTGTAGGATATACATTGCCTCTGTATCAGCATTCCCCTCCTCTTCTCCTCTTTGTCCACCCCTTTCCAGTTGATCCAGTAATTACTTGACCCAATAATATCCCTATTATCTGACAGAAATACTGGATAAAGGCATATGACCCAGCTCAAAAAATTATGGGCAAAATGCTTGAAAATAAAATAAACCAACAAAGCCAAAACCAGGGAGCCAAGCACTGGTGGCTCATGGCTGTAATCTTAGCTACTCAGGGGGCTGAGATCTGAAGATTGAGGTTTAAAGTTAGCGTGGGCAGGAAAGTTGGTGCGACTTTATAATGCCCCGAGACTTGAAGCCCCCCGAATGGATCACCAGAGACCAAAGATCAATGCAAACTGCAATGAGTCATTTATTGGTGAGCCCGAGCACGGGTCTCTGCGCACTGATAATCGATTGCAGACCAGAGGCACCGAGCACAAAATTACAGCACCTTTTATACATTCTTTGGTAGGGGCAAGGCCGCAGCAAGCATTGGCAACAAATCAATACACCACGCGGGAAATTCATATCCAAATTCCATTAAATGATTGGCGCAATTCAAAGCGGGAAAAGAGTCATGACTAATCATTGGTCGGTCCAGTGGGCTGTTGTGCTTTGAACTGATTGGACAGAGCCCCTATGGTGACTCTAGGAGGATGGTTTTAGGCCAGATATGAGTCTAGGGGGATCTCCATGGTAACGGGCTTATGATTGGTTGACATTTGCTCTAGTTCGCTGGCAAGTCCGACCTTGTAGGCTCCAGATGGCCATTATCTCTAGTTCCAGGCCTAGGTGGAGGGTCTGGAATGTGTACTTTGTCATGTACTCCCTGCCGGAAGGTCCTTAACTCGTGTTCCAGATCTGGGAGTGTCTGGGGCCCGAGGGCGAGTGGGTGGTTGTAGATTAGCCACCCGAGAACTGCTGCTACATTCCTCAAGGTTTTAGCAAGCAAGTATATAGAAGCAGAAAGGCAAGTTAAAGAAAATGCAAATACAAAAATACACAAAAATACAAACGGCTAATACAGATCCATCTCAATATATATATATAACTTTTATGCTTTTCAACTTTTTTTTTTTTTTTGGTTGTGGGGCTTGAACTCTGGGCCTGGGTGCTGTCCTTGAATGCTTCAGCTCCAGGCTACCACCCTACTCTTTGAGGCACAGTGCCACTTCCAGTTTTCTAATGGTTAATTGGAGATAAGAGTCCCATAGTCTTTAGTGCCACAGCTGGCTTTGAACCACCATCCTCAGATCTCAGCCTCCTGAATAGCTAGGATTACAGGCATGAGCCACTTCACCCAGTACTTTTTTTTTTAAATCTCCAATTAACCATCAGAAAACCGGAAGTGGAGCTGTGGCTCAAAGTTGGTAGGGCACTAGCCTTGAGCAAAAAAGCTCAGGGATAGTGCCCAGACTCTGAAAGTTCAAATCCTAGAACCAACAAAAATACAAAACAAAACAGGAACCATGATCATTATGCTGCAATTGTTCACCAACATAAAAGTTGCCATTTCCCTTGATGTGAAAAACCATGACAAGAGTAGACATGTCACAGTAAGTTTGTTTTTATCTGTTGTATCAAGAGAATACAAGGACATGTCTGTGGCTTTTTATTACATTTATTTCTGAATTGTGCAGGCTGCAAGTTTAATGAGCCAATTAATGATCTGAGCTGAGTGTCATTTCAGATATGGGGAGAGGGGATGATGAGAGAGGGAGGCTTGTTCTCCAGTGAGCTCAACTCTCTGGGGAATGAATTAAGAAGACAAATGGAGCCTAGGGAAAACCTTGGCCCATTCTCTCGTATCTGGATCTTATTCATGCACTCTCAGCTCCTGAAGCCTCTGAATCTTGGCTTCCCTTTAGTGAAGTGAGGACAAGGTCTTGAATTGTATCTTGAAGAACTCTTTCACTCTTGGATATTTTCACTTGTGTGTGTGTGTGTGTGTGTGTGTGTGTGTGTGTGTGTGTGTATGTGTGTGTGTTTACAGGGGCTTGAATTCAGAGACTGGGTACTGTCCTTCAGCTTTCCTGCTAAAGGCTAATGTTCTACCACATGAGCCACAGCCCCACTTCGTTATTTTTGGTGGTTAATTGGAGTAAGAGTCTCATGGACTTTTCTGGTCAAGCTGGCTTTGAATTGTGAGCCTCAGCTCTCAGCCTCCTTAGTAGCTAGGGTTATGGGCATGTGCTACCAGTTTCTGAATATTTCTTTTTTTGAAAAAGTTTTATTTTGAACTATTATCCACGTTTTAGAAAGGTTGAAAGATTAATAGAACAGACACATGTATTCTTTAGCTAGAGTTAACCATTTTCAACACTGATACATTTATTATATCTCATTTCCTTTCTTCACACATGCACAGTTTTGCTTACTTAATGAACTGTTGGAGAGTAGCTTGCTGTATTATTCTCTGCAACCCTTAATTTCCTTATGAGATATATCATATCTGTTGTACAGAAACTTGATCAGTGAGAAACACAGAAGCCACTTTTTTTGGTTGGTCTTGCGGCGTGAACTCGGGACCTGCGTACTGTCCTTGGGCTCTTCAGCTCAAGGCTACTGCTCTACCCTTTGAGCCACAGCCCCACTTCTGGTTTTCTAGTAATTAATTGGAGATAAGAGTCTCACAGCTTTGTAGTGCCTGGGCTGGCTTTGAAACATAATCCTCAGATCTCAGCCTCCTGATTAGCTAGGATTACAGATGTGAGCCCCCGAGCCCAGCTCAGAAGCCACATTTTGAGAGGTCAAATTGGGATTCTTTATTGGAGAGCCTGTGCTGCTGTCTCAAAGTCCTGCAGCCAGAATGTAACTTGAACAAAGCTTTTAAAGATAAAACCACATGTTTGGGATGGAGATCCAACCCCAACAAAAGCAGAACATATCAGGGAAAACTCAGAGACACACAAAACTTCCCTAAGGCTAAATACCAGGACATCTACGTATTCTCAGAAGCAGAGGCTCCTAGCTCTCCTGAAACCAAGCATCTGCAATTCAGAGAATGGCTTGTGTCACCTCTAGGCCTTGGAAGATGGGTGAAAAATCCACAATACAGATAGGTAACTGGATGGCTGCAAGGACAGGTGATGTTACTTAGCCTCAGTCTCCTTAGTTCAATATAAACAGATGTTTTCTTACATTTCTGTAGTGTAGTTTCCAGAAAGTTTAACATAGAAACAATACTTTTCAATGCTTGCCAATTATCACAGTAATGTCTGCTTATTACTCCTCTAATACAGAATCTAGGCCAGGATTCTATATTGAAATGTGTTATCTCATATCTTCAGATCTGGAAGGTGTTTCCAGCTTTTTCTTCTCACTTTAAAAATGGTTTTTATTGGGGGTGGGTGTTTGGCCTAGTGGTAACTGTTATGCCCAAGTCTCAAGACAACCACCAAGAGACCACCGAGAGTCAGATGTTCCGAAATGCAAAAGCAAGGCTTTATTCAGGCGGGCTGTCATCTCGGGCTTGGTTCTACCCTCCCATAATAGCAGGAGCCTAGGAGAAACCCTAACAGCTTTTCTACCGGGATTTAAAAGGCAAAGACCACAGATTTTTTCATCAATACAGCAATCAGCTATTGGAGTGAGATAAGGTAGGGGTTAGGGACAGTTCAGGGCAGGGGGAGCTAAAACAAATGCCATCCCTTGAATTTACACGAGTTCTGGTTAATTTTAACACAAACAGGTCAGTTCCTGGGACTTAATGGCACCACAATTCTGTTTCTTTAATTGTGTGCACTTTTGGGTCACTCACAGTTTACATAAACAATAAGACAGTTGCTGCTTCAGAATGGGGGCACTTTTTTTAGCTCTTCAGTAATGTGCTTGCCTAGCATGCATGAAGACCTGGGTTCGATTCCTCAGTACCACATACATAGAAAAAAAAAGCTGAAAATGGTGCTGAGGCTCAAGGGTAGAGCTCTAGCCTTGAGAAAGTCCAAGGACCATGCTCAGGCCCTGAGCTTAAGCCCAGGACTGGCAAAAAAACAAAAAGTTTTCTATTGTAGCCAGGCATGGTGGCTCACATCTATAATCCTAGCTACTCAGGAGGCTGAGATCTGAGGATCAAGGTACAAAGCCAGCCCAGGCACAAAAGGACCTGAGACTCTTATCTCCAATTAACTTCTAGAAAATGGGATGTGGGGCTTGGCTCAAGGGTAAGGTGGTAGCCTTGAGCTGAAGAGCTCAGGGACAGCACCCAGACCGAGTTCAAGCCCTGTGACCCACAAAAAATAAATGTTTTCTATTGTTACGGTAAAGGTGAGGTACAAAGGGATTACAGTTACATAGGTCAGGTTAAGCGTTCCTTCCTTCCTTCCTTCCTTCCTTCCTTCCTTCCTTCCTTCCTTCCTTCCTTCCTTCCTTTCTTTCTTTCTTTTTGTGGGTCTTGGGGCTTGAACTGGGCACTGTCCCTGAGCTCTTCAGTTCAAGGCTACTGCCCTACCCCTGGGCCTGGGCACCATCCCTGAGCTCTTCAGCTCAAGGCTACCACCCTACCCTTGAAGCAAGCCCCACTTCCAGTTTTCTAGAGGTTAATTGGAGATGAGTCTCAGATCCTATTGTGCCTGGACTGGCTTTGAACCTTGATCCTCAGATCTCAGGCTCCTGAGTAGCTAGGATTACAGGTGTGAGCCACTGCGCCCACTAAAGCACACATTTCCTTTTGGACAATGTTACTCCTTTCTTCACTCTCTCCCAGTCAGCTTTTCTTTATCTTTCATGACATCTATTTTTATTTTTATTTTATTTTGCCTGGCCTAGGACTTGAACTCAGAGTCTGGTTGCTGTATTTGAGGATTGTCACTCAAGGCTGGCATCCTACCATCTGGGCCATAGCTTCATTTTCCAGCTCTATGGTGATAGTTGGAAATAAGAGTCTTACTTTCCTGTCAGATTGGCTTCTAATGGTGATCCTCAGCTCTCAGTCTCCAGAGTAGCTAGGGACTACAGGCATGAGACACAAGTGCTCAGCTGACACCCACACTTGCAAAGGACACAAGCTACCTTATACAATGCTAATTACTTTGAGTTTTTCTAATGTCTCCTAATGATTAGATTTAGACCTTTCTAACTCCATATGGCATCATTGTTACATCTTTTGCCAAGTCCATGTTTTAGGACAAGATGTCTGCTCCTTAATGGTGATGCTAATTTGATCATCCTTCCTTCCTTCCTTCCTTCCTTTCTTTCTTTCTTTCTTTCTTTCTTTCTTTCTTTCTTTCTTTCTTTCTTTCTTTCTTTCTTCATCGGGCTTGAACTCTGGGACTGGGCGTTTTCTTCTGAGCTCTTCGGCTCAAGGCTACTGCCTTACCCCTGGAGCCATAGCCCCACTTCCCATTTTCTAGTGATTAATTGGAGATAAGAATCTGACAGTCTTTAGTGCCTAGGCTGTCTTTGAACCAAGATCCTCAGATCTTAGCCTTCTGAGTGCCTAGGATTACAGGCATGAGCCATGGCACCTGGCCCTAGTACCTTCTTTTTTTTGTGTGTGTCAAGGGGCTTGAACTAGGCCTGAGAGCTGTCCTTGAGCTCTTCAGTTCAAGGCTACCACTCTACTCCTGGGCCTGGGCACTGTCCCTGAGCTCTTCAGCTCAAGGCTACCACCCTACTCTTGAGCCAAGCCCCACTTCTCATTTTCTAGAAGTTAATTGGAGATAAGAGTCTCAGGTCCTTTTGTGCCCGGGGTTGGCTTTGAACTTTGATCCTCAGATCTCAGCCTCCTGAGTAGCTAGGATTACAGACATGAGCCACAGCACTGGCCCTAGTACCTTCTTTTAACTACTATGTTGTGTGTGGAGAGACATCTTAGATATAATCCTGTGCATATTATCTTGCTCCATATCAAAATTCCTCCCTGGGTCAGGAGTTTGGCCTAGTGGTAGAGTGCTTGTCTAACACGAGTGAAGACCTTGGTTCGATTCCTCAGTACTGCATACATAGAAAAAGCCAGAAGTGGGGCTGTGGCTCAAATGGTAGAGTTCTAGTATTGAGAAAGCCCAAGGACAGTGCTCAAGCCCTGAGTTCAAGCCCCAGGACTGGTAAAAAAAAAAATCCTCCTTGAAGTTTGCATCCAGTGATGATTCTTATATGAATGAATCTTTTTGCCACGATAATTGTTGTCTTCCTCTTTTAATGCTATTTTTCTTTGTTCACATTTGGAATCTGATACTCAGGTTTATTTTCTTAATATTATAGTATCCACAAATGAAAAAAAAAACTCGTGCAAAGGAATTCAAGGTGCATTAGAATGTTGGCATAATGTCAAAATACTGTGATCCAAAGTCATTGGTATTAGTTGTCTCTTCTCCTTTTTCTGCATGTGTGCTAGTCAGCTTTCTTGTTGTAGTGATAAAGCATCTGATCAAGGGGCCGGGAGTTTGGCCTAGTGGTAGAGTGCTTGGCTAGCATGTATGAAGACCCGGGTTTGATTCTTCAGTACCACATACATAGAAAAAGCTGAAATTGGTGCTATGGCTCAAGTGGTAGAGCTTTAGCATTGAGAAAGCAAAAGGACAGTGCTCAGGCCCTGAGTTCAAGGCCCAAGACTGGCAGAAAGGACAAAATCTGATCAAATATCCACTACTGTTCACTTGTCCTGAGAGGCATTTTCTTTTTACTTCTACTCCTACAATCTCTCATTCTACTTATAATGCCATTTTGTAATGCAATTTCCTTAAGTTCTTTAATCTAATTCCCTTAAGTCTTAACAGTTTCAACATTGTTCAGAAAACCAAGTCCTAAAGTTTCCTCTGACACTCAAGGCAAACTCTTAACATAAGCTCCTGTAAACTATAAAAACAAGTCACAAACTTCCAAAAAGAAGCATACAGAGTAAGCATTCCCATTTCTAAATGGGAGAATCTGAGTGGAGAAAGGATGATGGGACCAAAGCAAGACCAAACTCTAGTCTGAGAAATTCCAAATCCTGTAGATCTGACATCAGAGGGTGTGTGATGTCAAGAACCGAGCTCTGATGGGCTTCGACAGCCCTGCCCTTACAGTTTGGCCATTTTCAGTCCACATGGTCTCTTTCTTGGGCTGGCTGAGTTCACTGCTTATGGCTTTCTTTGGTTGATACATAATGGTTCTAGCATCTCCAATATCCTGGGAAACTACATTACTGTAGCTTCTCCCTCACAGCTTCATACATCATCCTTTCAATAGCTGCCTGCATGCTCCAATCTTGTCACCTATTGATTGGCTCCCCAGACTTTCTTTTGAAATCTGAGTATAGAAGCCTTCATAATCTTGTACTTATTGCATTTAGCTTGCCTGAAAAACCAACATCACATGGGATGTTGCCAAGGTCTCTGCTCCAGACTGAGAAATTTCCATGTTTTCTTGGATCATGGATGCAGCCGTGATTCAGAAGTGGAACTGAATTACTGCCTGATTTTGGTACATCTGAATTCATATAGAGCTGTGACTTACAGCAATAGTATGGTAAGGACAGAGATGCAGGTGGCTGAAGGAATATTCTGTTAGAGACAGTACAGAATATTTGTCAGAAAAACTGAGGGCATTGCAACAGATTATTAAAATGATAGTCTAGGGGCCGGGAGTTTGGCCTAGAGGTTAAAGTGCTTGCCTAGCATGCATGAAGACCCGGGTTCAATTCCTTGGCACCACATACATAGAAAAAAGCCGGAAGTGGTGCTGAGGCTCAAGTGGTAGAGCTCTAGCCTTGAGAAAGTCCAAGGACAGTGCTCAGGCCCTGAGCTCAAGCCCAGGACTGGCAAAAAACAAAAAAACAAAAAACAAACAAAAAAAAATGATAGTCTAAAAAGGAGTTCTCTTTACTCTATGCTGGAACCCATCATTTTCCTGTTCCAATTCCTTCCTCTTTTCTGCCTTTAACTCCCCAATTTCGTCTTAGCATTAGATTTCAATAAAATGAATATCATTTTGCAATGGCTTTGTTTTGTATGTGGTTTATTTTTATAACATTTATCTAATATTTTAAATCATATCACTTTTTTTTTTTTTTTGCCAGTCCTGGGCCTTGAGCTCAGGGCCTGAGCACTGTCCTTGGACTTTCTCAAGGCTAGAGCTCTACCACTTGAGCCTCAGCACTATTCCGGCTTTTTTTTTTTTTTTTTCGTATGTATGTGGTACCGAGGAATCGAACCCTGGCCTTTGTGCGTGCTAGGCAAGCACTCTACCACTAGGCTAAACTCCTGGCCCCTTCTGGCTTTTTCTCTATGTATATGGTACCGAGGAATCGAATTCGGATCTTTGTGCATCCTAGGCAAGCACTCTACTACTAGCCAAATTCCTGGCCCCTCATATCACTTTTCATTATGTAATTCATATTATTTACTATGTATATATTATATATTTGTCAAAGTTAGTTATGTGGTAGACTACCACAAAATTTAGTGGCTTCATGTGACAATTATTAATCATTCTTTTTTTTTGTGGGTCCTGGGGCTTGAACTCTTGGCCTGGGTGCTGTCACTGAGCTCTTCAGCTCAAGGCTACCGCCCCATTCCTGGGCCTGGGCATTGTCCCTGAGCTCTTTAGCTCAAGGCTATGATCCTACCCTTGGAGATGAGAGTCTCATGGTCTTTTTGTGCCTGGGCTGGCTTTGAATTTTGATCCTCAGTTCTCAGCCTTCTTAGTAGCTAGGATTACAGGTATGAGCCACTGCCTAGCTTTATTAATCATTCTTTAAGAGGCTCTCAGTGGATGGGTTTGGCTGATTTTGGCTGAGCTTGCTCAAGTGTTGGAGATCAGCTCTTGCCTTGTCTCTAGGCTGGTTGTTCTAGGATGGCCTTATTTTGGGCAAGTCATTTGACTCCACAAAGGTGACTTTCACACACTCTTAATGTTATTATTATGGTGGGTAGCATCTAAAAGTGAAAGTTAAGAAATGAAATCAAAGGGCTGGGAGTTTGGCCTAGTGGTAGAGTGCTTGCCTAGCATGCATGAAGACCCAGGTTCAATTCTTCGGTACCACATACATAGAAAAAAGCCAGAAATGGTGCTGTGACTCAAGTGGTAGAGTTCTAGCCTTGAATAAGCCCAAGGACAATGTTCAGGCCCTGAGTTCAAGGCCCAGCACTGGCAAAAAAAAAAAATGAATTCATCTTTTCTGTTCCATCACTGGGGTTGAAACTCAAGGTCTTGCACATTCTTGGTATACTTGCTCAGCTAGAACTTTACAACTTGAGCCATACCTCTAGTCTGAATTTTTGCTGGCTATTTTGGAAATGAAGTCTTATGGAGTTCATTGCATAGTCAGACTTTAAATCACAGTCCTTTAGATCTCAGCCCCTGAGTAGCTAGATTTCAGGTGTGAGCCATGAGTGCCCTGGGTCAAATTGCTTTGTCAAGTCTGCTTACATCAGGTTCCCTGAAGTCTTATGATGAAAGCAAATTGGTGTTTGCTACAAGGCAAGAATATACAGAAGCCAATCTTTGCAGGTTTGAATCTTGGAGTCTTTATTAAAAGACCAATGACTCTTGTCCCGAAGTCCAGAAGCCAGAAAACACACTCAGTACAGTCAGGAAACAGGCCAGAGATGACAGAAACCACAGATATAATCTTAACAAGCCAATTCAGCTCTGAAGGAGCATTGAATTGGGACATCATGTTAACCAGAGAACAGCCATGAGACAGGATATAGGACCAACCCAAACATGGAGACACATGGCATGGCAGGCACACTGGTGCCTACTCTGGTTCAGGCTTAAATAGGCTCAGGTCATGGGGCAGGGTCACAGGAAGCTCCTTGTCCCAGGTATTGGATGGACAGGCCTAGTAACCTACCAGCCCAGTGCCCATCCCTGTCTCCAGGGATGTAGGCACCAACTGTCACCTGGGGGAGGGGGGCTTCACCTTCCACCAAGAGATATGGCCAGACCTTAATCTTTATAGGTAAAGCTTTGTTTTTTTCATAAACAGAGCCCTTCCTGCTCACCTTGAGGCTGGGCATCTGCATTTAATGAGCAGCTTTTCCCACCTTATTTCATGTTGTGTCAAGTGATGGTTAGCCAGATATTTCGCTCATCATTCATTCTTCTTCTTCTTTTTTTTTTTTTTTTTTGCCTGTCCTGGGGCTTGAACTCAGGGCCTGAGCACTGTAGTCAGATTTTCTCAAAGCTAGAACTCTACCACTTGAGCCACAGCACCACTTCCAGCTTTTTTCTATGTATGTGGTACTGAGGAATCAAACCTAGGCCTTCGTGCATGCTAGGCAAGCACTCTACCACTAGGCCAAACTCCAGCCCCCAGCATTCTTTTTTTATCATATATTTTTTTAATTGTAATTAATAGAAGGGTTACATTATATTCTCCAGATAGAAGGTGCATTATTTCACATACATTGATACCCTTTCTCATATCTTTTGAAATGATTTTCAATTCCAGGCCCCATTGACTATGCTTTGGTCTCATGTCCCTTCTGTTCAGTCATTCTGTGTGTGTATGCAAGTTTGTATGTATGAATGCATGTATGTATTCTGGTATTGACTTTTTTGTTCCAGGCTGATGGAACCACTTGACCTCACCTCCACTTCCCAGGTGTCCTTTCTAGGAATAGAAAAGGGGGAGGATGACCTTTTCGTAACCATGAAGAGTGATGAGTATAGCTGAATATGGTGGTGTCACTGGACAGGTGAGGTTTAATGGAGGTGAGGCTTAGTGAAGCTTCATTTAGGGTTCTTGGCTTTGCTTGCAGAGTAAGAATTTCTGTACAAGCCACTCCATTTCAATATGTCATATTTCTTCAGCTACCCTCTTTCTTTCTTTTTCAAATAGTGCTAAGATGTATTCATATTTTATATGAAATATATATAAAAGGGTATTCAAAATAAAAATTTATTACATATTTAATTTATGCCAAATGAGAGACTGTGATAGCTACCATTTTTTTTTTTTTGCCAGTCCTGGGCTTGAGCTCAGGGCCTGAGCACTGTCCTTGGACTTTCTCAAGGCTAGAGCTCTACCACTTGAGCCTCAGCACCACTTCCGGCTTTTTTCTATATATGTGGTACCGAGGAATCGAACCCGGGTCTTCATGCATGCTAGGCAAGCACTTTAACCACTAGGCCAAACTCCGGCCCAATATAGCTACCATTTTATTTATAATCAAAAGTGATACTCAGCAGATCTGAAATACTGAAAGTGAGTCAACAAAAATTTAAACCAAATGGAAGCGTATAGTTTCAGTGTTAAGTGCTACCTTCTTTCTTGAGTGTGACATCCCAAATCTTGCCTTCCTTGTCTCCTCCCTTTCCCTGAGGGGCTTTTTGGGAGGGGTGAGGTGGAGGGTGCAGGTTCCAATAGTGGGGCTTGAAATCTGATCCTGAGCCCTGTCTCTGAGCTTTTTGTGCTCAAGGCTAGTGCTCTACCACTTGAGCCACAGCTCCACTTCCAACTTTTTGACCTCACCTGAGTTTTAATGACAGAGTTCTTCCATGGTGGATTGTAAAGTTGCTTTCTTGGCCTAGAACACTGCCTCTGTTTCTCTTCTTCCCATCTGGATCTTTTTCTTTTTCTTATTTATTTATTTATTTATTTATTTATTTTTGCATGTTTTTTTATTGTAATTAGTAAAAGGGTTACATGATATTTGCCAGATAGAAGGTGCATTAATTCACATACATTGATACCCACACCCCCCACCCGTCTTGGTTTTCCCCCCTCTTTCTTTTTTTTTTTTTTTTTTTGTCAGTTCTGGGGCTTGAGCTCAGAGCCTGAACACTGTCCGTGGGTTTTCTCAAGGCTAGCACTCTACCACTAGAGAGAGCTGTAGCACCATTTCTGGCATTTTTCTAAGAACGTGGTACTGAGGAATTGAACCTGGGTCTTCGTGCATGCTAGGCAAGCACTCTACTAGTAGGCCAAACTCCCAGCCCTATATCTTTTGACTTATGGGTAACTTCTTGTTCAATACAATTAAAAATTTTTTAGCCTTGTTTTTCCAACGCCCTCTTTGATTAACACCCCAAACTCCCCCATTATAATTGCATGCTTTCTTAGATACCTTTGTAATTGTGTACTGGTGTATCTAATCTCATTTCACAAGTGTTTACTGGCTTTCTTTTGCACACTAGGCAGTGAGATGTCTAAGGGCCACACTTTTATCCCACAGTAGCAGGCAATGCACCCTTGCTGTGTGAAGATACAATACATTTGAGCCACAGAGTCTGGTTCTTGACCACTTGCTGTTCAATACATATACACACATTAATAATGTGTGAATAAGGAAATGCTATTTATTGTAAAATACATATGTAATTCTTTATAATTACTTCTAACATTAAGCTGATGTCTATGGCTTGGTGTTTATTTTATGCCTTTGTTTCCTTGTATACATTTATGATTTCAGCAATGTGCTCAGTGAAGCTTCCAGGTTACTATTTACTCTGTATTCTTGCTTATCTGCAACCTGCTTGGTCTACTCATTGTCTAGTTATTTGCATTTGTTAAGAACATAGCTAAAACCAACCTTAAATAGTGAACTGACTTAAAAGACAAGCCATTTTCATCCAATCAGACTCAAAAGAATCAGCCAGGATTCTGAAAAATCAGACATAAAGAAACTTACAAGATAATCAGCACAAGAAAGGTTGAGTTTGCTAATCTGACAATGTCTCCCTCTTTGACAAAGGATCCGTGCTGGGGCACTGAGCGGGGAGGGTTGGAAGGAGAAAGGGATGACAGGGACTCAATTTAAGTGTTTTGACAGCTTAGAGGGAGGATGTACTGCTGCCGGCATTTGCACATTTTAACCCCTGCCACCATCTTATACTCACTAAACCTAAGAATGAGCTCTTTGGAAAGCTGGATATCACATGCCATATGCATACAGAAATGAAAAAGAAAGGTGTGTAAAAATTAATGAGCAAGGAATTGTATACACCGAACTCTTCAACTAGGTAGCAGGGATTTTTATCTTATTTTAATATTTTAGTTTTTGTTCTCACCAGACATAATCTAGAATGCCTCAGAGCCCCTGCCTCATTTTCTTGGGGTGCATGTGTCAAATTTTGACACATTCAGGTGAGATGAGCAATTTAAGGAGGTGATTATGATATGTTACAGTTATGTCTGGAAGGTTGAATTTGTAAATGTTTCCAGTCGTGTGTGTGTGTGTGTGTGTGTGTGTGTGTGTGCGCGCGTTTGTTTGTTAAAGCCTGTTTATAACTTCATATTGTTAGAACAAGGCATGTTCTTTCAGGATGAAAGGGGTTTCTTCTTCTGTTCTTCATTCCTGTGAGTCATTCCCAAATATGTCATAATTAGAAGAAAGTAGGAAGAGTTAAGGAAAATGAGATTAGCTCTTGGGACACTGAAAATACAGCATGTCATTCTATAGACAGTGTACATTGTACTGATAAAATGAAATCCCCCAGCAGTAAGCTTTGATGGCATTAAAAATGTTCAATTAACAGCTCATCATCACATAGCCCTGTGCTATGCATTTAGATCTATGCAATACTTGCATGTCTTGTTTCTCCACAAAGGAATGAGGTAAGAGTTTGCCTTTTAGCAAATAAAATGTCCATGTTAAAATTAATTTTTGAGGGATAAACAACTCCAGCATTAAGTTATTTAAAATAAACTTTCTTCTTGAAATATAAAATAATCTTTCTTTTTGAAATATCTTACTTAATTGTATGTGAAGAAAATTTCCTAAGAAGTTGTTTTTTTTTTCTGTGAAACTGAACTATTTCTGTCTTTTCTTGCATTATGACTTGTTTCTTATGGCTTTCCTTTAGCCATGATTTATTCCCATTTGGCTTTAAATTGTAAAGAGAAATAGCTAAAAGTGCTACCAACTTCAAGAAATCAAGCAACCCAGAGCTGAACAGACAGTACTTTATTGCCTTGCTTTCCTGACTGGCAGTTTCTAACAGATGGCTGCTGGGATTAATTTGAATTTCTTGTCTTCTTAAAATTGTAAGACAACCACACTCTTAGGCATCTGTTTCTAGCAGTACATGGTTGTCTTTAAACCTTTCTCTTCACTTTCATGGGCAAAGTGGCTGCTTAGCTTTAAGAACAAGTAAATTTCCTTAAACACTTAGCTCTCCACTGCAGAAAGACTTCTGGAAGGATTCATTAAGGGTCACAGCTGGGGTCACACAATGGTTTGGAAAGACACTGACATTTTTTTTTTTTTTTGGTCTGTCATGGATCTTGAACTCTGGGCCTGGGCACTGTCGCTGAGCTCTTCAGCTCAAGGCTACTGCTCTACCCCTTGAGCCACAGCCCCGCTTCCAGTTTTTTGGTGATTAATTGGTGATAAGAGTCTCAGGGGCTTTTTAGTGCCCAAGCTGGCTTTGAACTGGTATCCTCAGATCTCAGCCTTCTGAGTAGCTAAAGTTTTAAAGACAAAAAACATGTTTGGGGTGAAGACCCAACCTAACAAAAGCAGAAGGGGAAAATTCAGGGACAAGCCAAACTGTCCTGGGGCTACACAGTATGACATCTACATGCTCTCTGAAGCAGAGCACTCTTAGCTCTCCTGGAGCTAAGCATCTGCAGGTTTTTGGAGCTCAGTGAAAAGCTCCATCACCCAGCTAGGTAGGTGGATGACTGTAAGAACCAGGCATGCTACTTAGATTTAGTATCCTTATTTCAGGAACAATAGTTTTAAAATCAATTACTGAAAGATTTTTTTTCTTTCGACTTTCATGGTTAAAAAAAAAAAATCTTTGTTTTCAAAACTGTGCTGACAAACTGAATTCCTTCAGGGGTTATGAGAATGAATTTTGAGTCACATGGCTACAAACTGCATTCTTTTTATTTTGAAATAGCTCTTTTCTTCTCTCTCCCCCTTCCCGGGTAGAAGGGGATATGTATAAAGATTCAGCTATCTCTAAGGCAATATTGGTAAGTGCTATTCATTCAGACACTCCAGCTCTAACCAACAAGTAGAGCCATCTGTGGTTTTAATATATTCTAGAACCACGAATTCTAAACAAAGACATTAGAGATGGTCAAAGTTTCCACCTGTCCTATGAAGAATTTCTAAAGGAGCAGCATTTTTATTGCCAAATATAAGTGACTTATAAATAAAAATGCCAATTCTTTTTTTCCTCCCTGGTCGTGGGACTTGAACTCTGGGCCTGGGCGCTGTCCCTGAACTCTTCAACTCAAGCCTACTGCCCTACCCCTGGGCCTAGGTGCTGTCTCTGAGTTCTTCAGCTCAAGCCCTACCCTTGAGCCACAGTGCCACTTTTGATTGTCCATTGGAGATAAGATCTCACGGACTTTAGAGCCTGGGCTGGCTTTGAACCACGAACCTCAGATCTCAGCCTCATGAGTAGGTAGGATTACAGGCGTGAGCCACCTCACCAGCCCAATTCTTGAATATTGTATAATGCCTTTACTTATTTCTTTGTCTTGCCTTTGGTTTTCAGTCTTCGGCTCTATCTTTTCTTTCCCCTTACAATTTGAATTAAAAAGAACTCAATGTGTGGACAAAATGATAAACCACTCAGCTTAGATGTTCACAAATGTCTGTGTAAACTACTAATAATCAAATACTATCCATATTGAAAACATTGTAACAAGAACCACAAATACCACACAGAGTTGCTTTCACTAGCTTGAAAAGCAGAGTAGAAAAACAAAATTATGGAAGATATAATATGAGTCCATTGACAAAACATGCTTAAAATCAACTAAAATGAACTATCATGAAGATAAATTTGTGTATTTCTTACCATTCTACTGTTCAAAAAAAGGAAATCTCTTTAACTTGGAATGTTCGATCATTCAAAGACTAAACCAGATGAAATAATATTAGAATTTGATATATGAAGCACTCAGTTTCTTGTACCCTAACTCAATTTGGTACATACAATAAGTTTATTTGACAATTGGTTTATTTCTGATGAATGGTGTTATGAAATATTCCCCGTAACTCACAGTAAATCGCTTCAATACTTACAAAGCAAATAATTGTAATTTTATACAAAGGCAAAATTTTGAATTATGTCTGAGTTTTACTCATTTTATTTACATTTTTAGTTTTTCTACAATCATCCTTCTTGATTTCACATTAGAGAGATACCGAGAAATCACCTGGCTTCATCTGTTAATAAACAAAAGCAAAATGTAACAGATGCATTCTAGTAATTACAAAACAATTTCTGCTGCAGGCAACCCATCTTTCAGGCACTTTAATTAAGCCAGCTGCATTTCAGCATGTTAGCAAATGGTCCTCCATTTTATTTTGCAAAATCTATATTACAGCATGGTGAAATGTTTCATAGATTAAGAAAACAGTTTTTTTTCCATACAACCTATTTTGTATTGAAAATATATTTCTACATTTTAAACATAAACTCAGGAAACATCATGTATATTTTAAGAAGGCATGACAGGGCACTAATTTTGAGAAAAGATAGCCTTGATATGAAGTTTTCACTTGAGTCAGTTTTCATGCTCTCATTTTCTAAGAGAAGAGTGCTTATACACCATTCTCTTCATGATAACTTCCCTATACTGTCATATTTTCATTGTCATTTTTGTGTTAAATATTTTAATTCTTAATGCATAATAAAATGTTAGCAAACATTTTACAAATGGTAAAATGGTCATGAAATGATCATGATCTTTATGTTGTAGATTTTAAGGCTCCCTGCCTTGCTTTTGTTTTTGTGGGGCTGGGAATGAAGGCCAGAGCTGATTATGCCCTCCTGCCGAGCTATGTACCTGGAAACTGATTTTTGCTTTGGTTTATTTTGGTATTTTTCTTTCTTCTGTTTTGTTTGTGTCATCTTTAGTGTCTCTTATATGATAAAATTCTTAACTGGAAACCTCTTTCTGAAAATGATCTTCCTTTGTCTATGCAAAGTAACTCCTACTTCACATCCAGAGCTTTCCATTTCTGTCTGGTTGTAAGAAGATATTGGATGAAAGAAAAGGAAAAAAGGAAGCATAGGGCAGATGAAATGGGAATAAGACAAAGAAGTTCCATTTAACAGGAGGTATATGTGAAAAGATTAATGTAGGAGAAAATAAATAAGTTACAAAGAAGGAAATAGATGAATACTAAATTAAATGACAGTGTAGAATAAAGCAGGTATCTTATTCATTTTAGTTAAATCAAATATATTTTTGTATATAAAATAAGTTAAACACTTAGAAGATGTTAATGTTCAGACTTGTCATGTTTTGTATAAAAGTATGATCTTGTAACATGAAAATATTTTAATATTCTTATTTTCTCTCTAATCATAATTTTCTGGGACAGGAAACTCCAAATGACATCAACTTTATATTACAATCAAATCAAAATTACTTTAGAATAAAACTGAGGTGGATCTTCATTTAGAAGCCAGATGTCTTATTAAATAGTATTTTCTCTGTTGGTTGCCTTATATTAAGGGCAGACTTAAAACAAGAATCGCTTCTGTGAAATATAGTTATACCTCCTTGTGTGACTTTCACAGTCATGGAAGTTGGAACAGGAAAGTAGCTAACAAATCTGCAAAGTAGAATTTTTTTTTTTTTGCTAAAATCACAAGTTAGCTATTATTTTCTTTTGGTATTCCAGGGCCTTATGTTGGACTGATTGATATATCCACTGAATTTCCTTGTCTGGCTTTTAGAAAATTGTTCCTCTCCGCCCCCTGCCCCACCTATAGCTCAGCCATCAAAGACTTCATTGGTGGAGAATTTTCATTATTTACAATTTTCTTTGCTTCTTAGCCTTCGAAGTGCTCTAAAAGATGCAGTAGCATCAAAGACAGCAGCATAAGCTACATTTGGTGTTTGGGAGTGAAGAGTTGTCTCTGTTCCTTCCTGTGTGCCCAGTCTGGAGAAAGAATGGCTTCTCTGATTGACGCTTAATTTTTCTCTTTCCTCTCTTAAGAAATGATTAAAGCATCTATCTGTCTGTCTGTCTGTCTGTCTGTCTGTCTGTCTATCTCCCAATGGGACATATTCATTACAGACTTTATGTCAAGGCACAGAGGTGGGGTTTAGTGAAGTTTCCCTTTAAATATAGGAACTCTTCACTTAGGGTCCTTGACTTCAATTAAAATTTCTGGACAAGTCACTAGGGTAAGAAAACTTGGCAGAGCTTTATTGAGTAAATAAACAAACAGGCAATCAGACAAATAGACAAAAAGCAAACCAACAGAAAGGCAGGGGCAGGCACACTCTTACAGAGTGTGGGTGCTCTCATAGGGAGACAGAGAAGCACTCAGCTCCTTGAGCTGCTGGGGTGTTTATAGGGTAAAGGCAGGGGGTCTAGTTTCAATGTTATGCAATGAGAGGTGCTTGTCTTTGCTCTAATTACACCTGGTGTTGCTTTGAGTTTCCAAGTAAGAAGATGAATCCTGCCATAAACAGAAGCTTGAGACAAGGAGGCACTCTGTTATCTGTATTTTGGGCAGGTAGCTTAAGTTTTTTCAGGAAGGCCTACCTTCTATAAGTTAGCTGTTAAGTTGGGTGAGATATGCATCCCTCTGGAAGAAGTACATTCTGTTGTCTCTCTTTGAAGAAAAGACAGCACTTCTAAATACTCTATTTTTGAGTTGCATTTACCAGGCTTCAGTTTCCTTAAGTTATCCAGCTTCATTTCCCCTAAGATGACTTTTGTTCCCTTAATCTTAAGGGGAGTACATGTAAGAATATCTCCTGTATTTGTTGTCAGCTGACTGTACCTCATTTTCCTTATTCTATCTAACTTCATTTCTACTACTTATGCTCAATCTTCTTGGAATAATTAGTATTGGGAAGATCTTGTCAGTGGACGATGGATTGGTTTTCCTTTAGGTATTCCTTACATTACCCAGTGGTGAGACCTTAAGGCTCCAGAAGTTGCAGCATTACTTGGTCTAGCAACCTGTCCAACACTCTTTGTTCTAAGGGCAGATCATATCTTACATTGACATAAATTATCATCGTGTAACTTGTAAAGTGGCCTATTCCAACTTGGTTCTCAACAGAGATGATGCTGAAGTCTTCCTAAAGCTCCCATCTATGGATCATAATTTTTTTTTAAAGAATTTATGAACGTTGATTTTTACATCATATTTTAAATGACAAGTTTAACATACAAGTGTTCAAGGAAGGAATCTCTATTTACAATCACTGGGACTTAGTATTTAGAACTTAATCAAAATTAGGCTAAGGGTTTGTATATCATAGAAACATATTAATTTATGAAATAAAACATTATGTCTATAGAGTCAGAGGTTTTTATGTCTGTATAGTTATGTTTGTATTTCCATTACCATATGGATCATAATATTTTTTTTTTGCCAGTCCTGGGCTTGAGCTCAGGGCCTGAGCACTGTCCTTGGACTTTCTCAAGGCTAGAGCTCTACCACTTGAGTCTCAGCACCACTTCCGGCTTTTTTCTATGTATGTGGTACCAAGGAATTGAACCCAGGTCTTTGTGCATGCTAGGCAAGCACTCTACCACTAGGCCAAACTCCCGGCCCCTTTCTTTTTTTTGTTTTTTGCCAGTCCTGGGCTTGAGCTCACGGCCTGAGCACTGTCCTTGGACTTTCTCAAGGCTAGAGCTCTACCACTTGAGCCACAGCACCACCTTTGGCTTTTTCTGTATATGCAGTACTGAGGAATCAAAACCAGGGCTTCTATCATGGCTAGCCAAGCACTCTCTACCACTAGGCAACACTCCTTTTCTCCCCTTTGTTTTTTTTTTTTTAATCACTTTAGCTTATTTTAGATATGGAGTCTCCAGAACTTTCTAGGTAGGCTGGCCTCCATGTGAGATCCTTTCTATTTCAGCCTCCTTTATGGTAAGGATTACAGGCATAAGCCACTAAAGCCTGGGATATCACTTCCTTTTAAGACAATGTTTAATGGATTTCATTAGTCTCATGCATGTATATGAAATGCTTAGATCATATTCAATCTCCCATCTCCTTATTATTGCTTTTTTTAAAATTTATTTTGCCACTCCTGGGCTAGAACTCTACCACTTGAGCCTCAACACCACTTCCGGCTTTTTTCTATGTATGTGGTACCAAGGAATTGAACCTGGGTCTTCATGCATGCTAGGCAAGCACTCTTTTTTTTTTTTTTTTGAATTTGGAACCTTTTATTTTTTTAATTGTAATTAGTAAAAGGGTTACATGATATTTGCCAGATAGAAGGTGCATTAATTCACATACATTGATACCCTAGGCAAGCACTCTTCCACTAGGCCAAACTCCCGGTCCTATTACTGGTATTTTTTAAAAATGAAATTGAGTTATGGAAGACAACTAACTTGCTTCTAATAAAGAGAGGAACTGTGACTCATACTTCCTATGATGTAATTTTGTAATTTTACTCTCTAGGCTAGTGTGAATATGGGATTTTAGGCAGATGTAAAAATAAAGTTAAATAAAGTAATTTGTAATTACTCATAATGTAGTTGAGCTACAAGTATACATATACTCTTTTTTGTTGTTGTTGTTGTTATGGTGTAAGGGGCCCTGAGAATAAAAAGCTCAGGAGACTGAGCCAGCAATTTGACCCCTTACAGGGAACTAAGGAATGCTATAAAACTGCAGTTTTTCTTTAACTCAACCCCAGACCCTGTTTTTGGAAGAATGTCCCCTGACCTCCTGCCGAGTTCAAAAGAGCCTTTGCAATGTGATTACATTGTAAAAGTCCTTTAGTTCAAAAGAGCTGATGTTATCATGTTAATGGAACTCTCACACCTCAATGTTTACCCATATAAACCCTATTGGGGTCACAGGGTTAGCCTCTGAGTCTGCTTGGTGTCCCTGTCTGGCCAGCTTCTGCAACACCTTAATAAACTTCAAATTTATGTTGGTGGGCTCATTCTTGTAACAATGGGACTTCAACTCTGGGCCTCAGTACTATCCCTGAGCGCTTCAGTTCAAGGCTAGCACTCTATCACTTAGAGACTCAGTGCCACTTCCAGTTATCTGGTGTTTAATTGGAGATGAGTCATACCGTCTTTCATGCCTAGGCTGGCTTTGAAGTGTGATCCACAGATCTCAGGTCCTGAGTAGCTAGTATTATAGACAAGTCACTGGAGCCTGGCTGCATGTACTCTTTTTAAAAGATACGATATAAGAAATCTATAAAGAACTGCATAGTGTTTCATATTGTTTTGTGGAAATATATATATATATATTATAATTTAAAAATTAAACTGTATTTTTTTTTTGGTCTTTTCTCTTTTGGCCCTGGGGATTGAACCCAGGACATTGCATGTGCTAGGCCAGCACTTTGCCACTGAGCTACATCCTAGCCTGCTCTTTTTTTTTTTCATTAAGTAAAAGTCTTTAATTTTTTTCTTTTTTTTTTAAAGGATTTATTAAAGTTGATTTTTACATCATTTTAAATGACAAGTTTAACAAACAAGTGTTCAAGGGGGAATCTCTATTTACAATCACTGGGATTTAGTATTTAGAACTTAATCACAATTAGGCTAAGGGTTTGTATGTCATAGAAACATATTAATTTATGAAATAAAACATTATGTCTATAGAGTCATAGATTTTTATGTCTATATAGTTATGTTTATATTTCCATTACCATGTCCATAGCTTTGGGTATGCAGTTATTGAGTCCTTGCTCTTGTACTCTTTGGATTTAATAGCCACATATTAAGGATACCATGCGCCTTTTGTTCCTTAGGTCTTGACTTGTCTCACTCAACATGATTCTCTCTAGATTCATCCACTTCCCTGCGAATGCCATTATTTTATCTTGTCTGTTCTAGCCTGTTCTTTTTTTAAATTTAATTTTAATTGTATTTTATTCTATTTTATTTATTTTTAAAATATATTTTTATTGTAATTAATAGAAGGGTTATATTATATTTACCAGATAGAAGGTGCATCACTTAACAAACATTGCTACCCCTTCTCATGTTTTTGTCCTCATTTCCCTCCTCCCACTCTTCCTCTCATCTTGTTTTCCCCCCTTCCCTATCCTATTTCAAATAACCAAATTAAAAAAAAATATATATATATACAATATATCAGATAACAAGGTAAGATACTGTAACAATATGAAATAACCAAGGGACAACAAATTTGATGAAATAACATAGTACATTAGGAACAACAATCACACATTATATGGCTTTTGTTTCTATATCCTGGAGGTCCTTTCATTTAGCCTCATCCTATATGACCTTATGTAATTAAGTTTTGCGCTATTGTAAACCTCTGCTAGGAGAGCCCAAGGTTTCTACTGATTATTATAAATGAACCTATGTTCCTTTGAGTCTGGCTTACTTCACTTAATATAATTTTTTTCTTAGTGTTTCCATTTCCTTACAAATGGGGCAATGTCATTCTTTCTGATGGCAGCATAGAATTCCATTGTGTATAAATACCACATCTTGTTGATCCACTCATCAACTGAGGGGCATCTGAGTTTGTTCCATATCTTTGCTATGGTAAATAGTGCTGCAATGAACATCTGTTGTGCTAGTGGATTTAGTATGTCCTTGTTTCTGGATGATTGGGTAAATGCCAAGTAGTGGAATTGCTGGGTCATAGGTGAACTCTTTGTTTAATATTTTGAGGAACTGCCATACTGCTTTCCATAGTAGTTGAACGAGTTTACACTCCCATCAACAGTGTAGTAGTGATCCCTCCTGGCCACATCCCCTCCAGCATCTCTTTTTTTTTTTTTTTTTTTTTTTTTTTTTGCTAGTCCTGGGCATGAGCTCAGGGCCTGAGCACTGTCCTTGGATTTTTCTCAAGGCTAGAGCTCTACCACTTGAGCCTCAGCATCACTTCTGGCTTTTTCTAAGTATGTGGCACCAAGGAATCGAACCTGGGTCTTCATGCATGCTAGGCAAGCACTTTAACCACTAGGCCAAACTCCCGGCCCTTCCTCCAGCATCTCTTGTTATTAGACTTCTTGATCCTGGCCATTCTAACTGGAGAGAGGTGGAACCTCAGAGTTGTTTTTTTTTTTAATATATTTTTTATTGTAATTAATAGAAGGGTTACATGATATTTGCCAGATAAATGGTGCCTTAATTCCCACACATTGATACCCTTTCACATGTCATGGTCCCCATTTTCAGAGTTGTTTTGATTTGCATTTCTTTTATGGCCAGAGATGTGGAGTATTTCTTCATGTATCTTTAGGCCATTCTTATTTGTTCGTCAGAGAAGACTGTCTTTAATCTTTGGCCCATCTTTTAATGGGATGGTTGTTTCTTTGGAGATTAGTTCTGGAGTGATTCAATTTTTTGAGCTGTTAATATATTTTAGGTATGAAGCCTTTGTCTGTTGTATGGTCAGTGAAGATCTTCTCCCATTCTGTGGGCTTTCAATTTAGCTTGCTAGCTATGTCCTAATTGTATTTTATTGTCAGGGTGATATACAGCAGGGTTATAGTTACATTCATTAGGTAGTGGGTACATTATTTCTTGAGCATTGATACCTCTTCCCATTTAGAATTATTTATGAAGTTTTACCTTCAGAAATATAAAACATAGGGCTGGGAGTTTGGTCTAGTTGTAGAATGCTTGCCTAGCATGCACGAAGATTCCTCGATATTATATATATAGAAAGAAGCCAAAAGTGCTGCTGTGGCTCAAGTGGTAGAGCTCTAGCCTTGAGAAAGTCCAAGGACAGTTCTCAGGCCCTGAGTTTAAGGCCCAGGACTGGCATATATATATGCAGGCACGGTGGCTTATACCTATAATCCTAGCTACTCAGGAGGCTGAGATCTGAGGATCACAGTTCAAAGCCAGCCTGCCTACTAAAGTCCTTTAGACTCTTACCTACAATTAACCACTAGAAAACCAGTAGTGGAGCTGTGGCTCAAGGAGTAGGGAGGTAACCTTGAGCTGAAGAGCTCTGGGACAATGCCCAGGCCCAGATCTCAAGCCCCATGACCAAAAAGGTGAACAAACAAAAAAGAAAAAAAAACAAATAAATATATAGTATGTGTACAGGGCATAGTAAGTGAGTGTTTTGAAGGAGAGAAAGAAGGAATTTGATATTTACATTAATCAGATTGTTCATTTTGAGTTTTGTTCTATGCCTCTACATTACCTATTAAAGAAAAGAAATCATCCAGGGACAGTGCTCAGGCCCTGAGCTCAAGCCCAGGGCTGGGGAAAAAAAAAGAAAGAAAGAAAGAAAAGAAAAGAGATCAACAATATCAAAAGCAATATAAGTGGGCCCTGGGAGCTCTACCTATAGTCCTTACTACTCAGGAGGCTGAGATCTGAGGATTGTGTTTGAAGCCAGCTGGGCAGTAAAGTCCATGAGACTCATCTCCATTTATCCACCAGAAAACTGAACATGGGGCTGTGGTTCAAGAAGTAGAGCACTAGCCTTGAGCAGAAAAGCTCAGGGACTGAACAAAAAATTAAAAGAAATTATACACAGGAAAATATAGCTCAAGGGCCTGGTTTTTTCAGGACACTTTAACAAATAATCTGCTTCCATTTAATAAGGACAGTTTATGTTACAGAAATTTAAGGTGCATCATAAATAAATGAAAAGATGAGTCCTAAAACATCAGAGAACATATTTATAATTATAGACCTAACCAAGAATTTTCACCTAGGATGCATAAAACAATCTTAAATCTTAGCATGAAAAAGACCAACAAACCAATAATAAAAAATAAGCAAAGATATGAAATCAGACAAAAATAAGCAAAAATATGACCAGGTAATTCATAGAATTTTAGACTAACAAACATTGAAAGGTAATTAAGTGTACTAATCATTAGGAAGTAGTAAATTAACATGAGCTACATGGCTTCATATCCTCAAATGTAAAAGTTTGGTGGGAATAAAAATCTGAGAATGGAAAAAGGGGCAGATGTCACTTGAACCACCTGTGTTAGGCCCAGTTTGGGGACTAGCACAGTCATACCTAGCAGACTGGAGGATGCCTCTGACAACCTCCCCACTCAGAAATGCCATCATTGCACTCAGAGACAAGTGAAAGGGTATGTACTGGATATGATAATGAAATACGTGATTATGCTATCTTTGAACTTGACATTGCCACCATGTTTTTGTTTTCCTTTTTAGTAGTTGCTGTGGAGTTTGCAATAGACATTTACAGTTAATCTAATCTCATTTTTTTTTTAAGTGGGTCATGGGGCTTAAACTGGGCCTGGGTGCTATCCTTGAGCTCTTCAGCTCAAGGCGACCACCCTACCCTTGAGCCACAGCTCCACTTTACATTTTCTAGAGGTTAATTGGAGATAAGAGACTCAGGTTCTTTTGTGCCCAGGCTGGCTTTGAACCTTTATTTTCAGATCTCAGCCTCCTGAATAGCTAGAATTACAGGTGAGAGCAACTGGTGTCCTGACCAAGTTCACTTTTAAATAACACACTATTGCATTAGAGATACTGTGAGTGCCTTACAATAAGCATGTGTTCTTGATTCATCCCTCTTATGCCTGTGTCATTGTCCCATGTGACCCCATCATTCTGACAGATGAGAAAAGCTGATTTTTATTTTGTTTAGCTTTTGACTTATTAGCAAGGTCTATTGGCTTCTAAGGTTCTTCCAGTTGTATTGGAAATCGCTCAGTCACATTGTTTTTAATACTGAAAAAATGTAGAAACATCCCAAATATGTGCCATTAAGGCAAGGTATACTTAAAAAATGGCATGTTTATGAAATGGAATATCATCAAGCAGTTGAATGAACGTATTGGATTTGTATAATTTAAAACAGCTGTATGGCACTAAAACAGAGTGAAAAAAAAACAGTTCCAGAATAATCCACACAAAGCTAATAAATATTATTTCTGCCTTGCTATGTATGTTAGACATAAAATTATAGCAGAAAGTATATGCCAGCTTTAGTATAGTGCCTTGTTTAGGAAGAAATTAAATCAGTAAGGAATAACATAGACAACTGTGGAGATAATATTTTATTCCTAAAAAGAGTCAAAGATTTAAGGCCAATGCAATAAACTATTAATATCTATTAGGAATGTATGTTCTTAGAAAAGGTAATTAAGCTCTGTGTTAGTTTTCTTTGACATAGGACAGTAGCATTGTGGAGTAGTTGTTGTAAAGATTAAACACACACATATGTATATATAATATATATGATTTCAGAATAAATATGTAAACAGGAATTACTGTAAAATATTTGAAGAATTTACATGAGTTGGAAAATCACATTTTTAAAATTTCCTTCCTTCCTTCCTTCCTTCCTTCCTTCCTTCCTTCCTTCCTTCCTTCCTTCCTTTGGAAAAAATCACATTTTAAGGGTTATTATTAGCCCTGTTATATTCAACTCAAGCAGACCATATCTCTCTATCAGCATTCCTTACCCTAACTGTCATTTTACTTGGAAAATTTCAGCTTTTTGTGATCAAATAACCAAAGATAAAATGGGAAAACAAAGCATTAATTTTTAGGTTTCCATCAGTATTTTCTACTGTAAATCTTTTTGCTGAACCTCTTGTTTCAGAATCCATACTGAAATGTTACAGACTTCCCTTTTGTGCCTGGAGATTAAATTAATGTTTTTTTTCAAATTCCTAGTGGATATCACTGCCCTTTTAGTTCACCGATGAGGCAGGAGAAATCAGCAGGGGTCATCCAGGAGAGAAGGACAATAGAGGGGCCTCCAGTGCTTCTTGAATAGGCTACTTGCCCATCTTGTTGCTTCTCAGTCTCCTACCGAGTTTCAGATCTGATTGACACTTCTTAGCCTATGTTTCCTAAATCACAAGGGTCTTCATGGTAAATTAGCTTGGGTTTGAAAGGTACAAGGCTTTTGATTGATACGGAAAATACCTTTGGAGTGAGGAGGCTGAGTGTACATAGTTTCTTCCCCGATCCTGGTGCCTCTTGCTGGGTAGAGTAGCTCTTCACCCATTGCTGAAAAGCCTCAGAGGTGAGAGAGGCCATTCACTGGACGCAGATACCTAGCTCTAGGTGAGCTTTGCTAGGAGAGCTTTGCTACAGAGAAATGTGGATGTCTTGGCCTTAGGAAAGCTTTGCAAGAAAACCCTCTGATTCTGCCTTGATTACCTCCTGAAATGGAGACTCGTCTGCCTCTGAGTAACGGCTAAGCTATCCCCTTTATTGGAAGACTGAGGCGTTCGTTGTCTTCCCTAGATGGAGAAGTTCTGCTGATACCTGAGCTTGTACCTGAGTATGCCCAAATATGATCTGCTTTTGTTAAACTTGGTCTCCACCTAAGCATGTGATTTTTGTCTTTAAAAGCTTGGTGCAAGCTCTTTTCCAGGCTGCAGATCTTTCAGAACAGAGTCCATCTGCACTTACCAGCCTCCAGGGAAGACTCCCAAGTAGACCTCTGGAAATGTGCTTTCTTTGTTTTCTCCTGACTGGATTTGTATCTGATTTACTTTATGTGTACTGGTTGTCAGTAAAGACTGAGACTACTTAGCAAAGATAAAGTCCTTTGTACATCATCTTTTTTTTTTTGCTTTAAGTGAACAGAAATATATATATATATATACACACCTATGAAATATGAGCTGCTTGAAGCTTGAAATTTCAATTGTGAAATATAATATCCCTGTGACATGTGCTTTGTGGCTAAAAGAAGCATATGGCTTAGGTATATATGTCATGCAAAAATAATTTCCTTTGAAGAGAAACTGTTGAAGTAGGAGTTACTCTGTGAACTCAACTCTGTTAGCAAAGTAAGAATAGAGATTTAAGCAGTTCAGTACAGGCTTGGAATAAATTAGGACATTGGTCTGTAGATGAAAACTTCTCTATATAAATCAAACAGCTTAGGCAGCTTAGAAGGAAAAGACACACACACACACACACACACACACACACACACACACACACACACACACACACCATGCTGTACACATGCAAACTCAATGACACATCTCATCTCCAGTTGGCATTGCTCAGCAATGAAGGTTTTTCTATGCAAGTGAAACTTTATGTTACAGTTTAAAAAATTTTTTTTCTTGCTAGTCCCAGGGCTTGAACTCAGGGCCTGAGCACTGTCCTTGGGCTTTTTCCACAAGACTAGCACTCTGCCACTTGAGCTACAGCCAATTTTTGGCTTTTTCTATGGATTTGGTACTGAGGAATTGAACCAGGTCTTCGTGCATGCTAGGCAAGCACTCTACCACTAGGCCAAGCTCCCTGCCCTGTTACAGTTTAAAATTTTATCTGAATCTGGTTTTAGTAAGTATAGCCAATACATTTTAAGGTTTCCTTGACTTACATGTCTCTATTGACAATTCTTTATTTTTCTCCCAGTCCTGGGGGCTTGAACTCAGGGCTTGGGCACTGCCCCTGAGTTTCAGGGTTAGTTCTTTACCACTTGATCCACAGCACAACTTCTGGCTTCTTAGAATACTTAACTGGAGTTAAGAGTCTCATTGAGGGCTGGGAGATTGGCCTAGTGGTAGAGTGCTTGCCTAGTATACATGAAAAACCAGGTTTGATTCCTTGGTACAACATATATATAGAAAAAGCCTGAAGTGGTGCTGAGGCTCAAGTGGTAGAGCTCTAGCCTGGAGAAAGTTCAAGGACAGTGCTCAGGCCCTGAGTTCAAGCCCAGAACAGCCCCCCCCCAAAAAAAAAGCCAACAACAAAGCAAGCACAAAACCAAAACCAAATCCAAAACCAAAACCAAATCCAAAACCAAAACCAAAACCAAAACCAAAACCAAAACCAAAACGAGTCTCACAGACTTTCTTGCCAGGGTTGGCTTCCAACCATGATCCTCAGATCTCATTCTCCTGAATAGCTAGGATTAGAGTTGTGAGCCAGCTGTGCCTGACTTTCATTATGGTGTTTTTATTTCTCTGTAATGCTTTCCTTTTCTTCTTCCCCTTCCCTGTTACTAAAGTAATACCCATCCAGGAATTCAGAAAACATAGAAAGGAAAACAATATTTATTGTGTTTATCATTATTTATGTAACTATTTCTAATCAATCATGTTTAGAATGCACATACATTCTTAGCATTCTTAAACAGGAGCATTAAGTAGGAACACGTCATACCCTTTGGTGATATGCAATTTTCTCCTAGTGATTTCTTACATATATATATATTTATTAAATAATTTATTAACATTGATTTTTACATCATATTTCAAATGACATGTTTAACAAATGAGTGTTCAAGAAGGGAATCTCTATATACCATCACTGGCACTTAGTTTTTAGAACATAATAAAAATTAGGCTAAGGGTTTGTATATCATAGATACATATTCATTTATGAAATAAAACTATGTCTATAGAGTCATAGGTTTTTATGTCTATGTAGTTATGTTTATATTTTCAATATCATGTCCATAGCATTGGGTATGCAAATATTGAGTCCTCTCTCTCGTACTGTTTGGATCTAATATCTACATATTAAGGATACCATGCACCTTTTGTTCCTTTGGTCTTGACTTGTCTCATTCAACATGATTTGCTCTAGATTCATCTACTTCCCTTCAAGTGCCATTATTTTATCTTGTCTGTTGGCTATGTAGAATTCCATTGTATATATATATACCACATTTTCTGTATCCATTCATTTGCAGTAGGGCATTGGGATAAATATACATATTTTTTGCCCATCCTGGAGCTTGAACTCAGGGCCTGAGCATTGTCCTTGGGCTTTTCCCTCAAGCCTAGCACTCTACCACTTGAGCCACAACACCACTTCTGTGTTTTCTATGTATGTGGTATTGAAGAATCGAACCCTGGTCTTTGTTCATGCTAGGCAAGCAATCTACCACTAGGCCAAACTCCTGGCCCACAAATACTTTTTATTCATGTCAGTAGATTCAGACCTGAAACATTTTTTGGGGGGGGGGTTGGGCGGGCAGGATAGGCTTTCACCATGTAGCCCAGGCTAACCTTGAATTTCCTATATGGTGAAAGTTGGCCTTGAACTTCATGATCCCTCATGATCCCCTTGCTCAGGCTCTCAAATGCTGGACTTACGTTTCTGCCACCTGCCACCAGTTCTCCAGGATACATTAGATGTGTGTTAGTCCTGGCTAACAGAACATAGAAAAATCCTCACAAATGTGTGGTTTGGGAATTATAAGTTTCACAATTAGGGGCCAGGAGTTTGGCATATCGGTAGAATGCCTAGTATGCATGAAATGCTGGTTAACACATACACAGAAAAAGCCAGAAGTGGTGTTGTGGCTCAAGTGGTAGAACGCTCGCCTTGAGAAATCCCAAGGACAGTGCTCATGCCCTGAGTTTAAGCCCCAGGACTGGCAAAAAAAAAAAAAAATCACATTCATGCTATTATAAGGAACTAATTGACAAGATATACATGCTTTATACACACACACACACACACACACACACATACATATAGTCAAAACACATGTTTACACATTCAGCACAGTGTTGTTTGTGATAAAAGAACATGAAATTAATCTAACTGCCCAATAAACACAATTGTTGTAATTAAATATAACTGAGTATGAAAGCCAGGTAACCGTGGCTCATGCTTGTAATCCTAGCTACTCAGGAGGCTGGGATATGAGGATTGTGGTTCAAAGCTAGCTCCAGCACTGAAGTCCAAGAGACTCTTATCTCCAGTTAACTGCCAGAAAACTGGAAATGGTGCTGTGTCTCAAGTGGTAGAGTAGTAGCCCTGAGCTGAAGAGCTCAGAGAGAGTATCCAGGCCCAGAGTTCAAATCCCACAATTGACAAAAAAAAATAAAGCTTAGGGAGAGTGCCCAGACCCTGAGTGCCCACAACTGGGGGCCAAGGGGTGGGATGGGTGGAGGAAAACTAGGGAAAGAGTGTGGTGGGCCGGGAGAGGTGGGTGAGAATGTTGATCAAGATGTATTGTGTTCATAAACTGCTTTGATGAGTGGCAACTCTGTATAACTACTTAAAGATAATAAAAATATATACATAAAAATGTCAGTGTCAAGCCAGGCATGGTGGCTCATGCCTATAATCCTAGCTATTCAGGAGACTGAAATGAGATTGTGGTTCAAAGCCAGCCTGGGTACTAAAGTCTGTGAGACTCTTATCTCCAATTAACAACCAGAAAACCAGAAGTGATGCTCAAAGGATAGGGCCGTAGCCTTGAGCTGAAGTGCTCAGAAACAGCACCCAGGCCCAGAGTTCAAGTATCATGACCAAAATAGAATGTCAGTGGTAAATATCATATATAATGGTGAAATATTGAGAGCCTGATATGAAGAAAGAGAGCTCCACTGTCACATTTCTATTTTTCTTTCTCTTTCTGCCTTTCTTCCTTCCCTCCCTCCCTTCCTCCCTCCCTCCCTGCCTCCTTCCCTCCTTCCCTCCTTCCCTCCTTCCTTCCTTCCTTCCTTCCTTCCTTCCTTCCTTCCTTCCTTCCTTCCTTCCTTCTTTCCTTCCTTCTTTCCTTCCTTCCTTCCTTTCTTCCTTCCTTCCTTTCTTTTTTTGTCAGTCATGGGGCTTGGACTCTGGGCCTTGGCGTTGTCCCTGAACTCTTCAGCTCAAGGCTACTGCCCCACCCCTTGAGCCATGGCACCACTTCCAGTTTTCTGGTGGTTAATTGGAAATAAGAGTCTCACGGACTTTAGTGCTTGGGTTGGCTTTGAACCGCAATCCTCAGTTCTCAGCCTCTTGAGTAACTAGGATTACAGGTGTGAGCCATAGCGCTTGGCTATTTAATTTCCTTAAATAAAAAGAAGGAAGAGAAGCAAGACAAATATGACAGGAATGTTAAAGAAGATGTAATAAGATAATCATAATTCACAGAATATGAGTGGATACATTTGAAGCTGAAAAGACTTTATAACTAAAATGTTAAGATTAATAAGGGAATTCAGGGTGTTGAATTATGAAGTCAATTTATAAAATATACTTTATATTACCTAGGAACAAAACTATCAGAGTATTTTTTTAAAGAACACAATTAAAAGCTGGACATGGTGGCACATACTTGCAGTCTTAGAATTGGGATTTCAGACAGATGATGCATTTTAGGCCAGCTTGGGCTACATACAGAGTGAAGCCTTGTCTACATAAATAAACAAATAAATTTAGTGCGATTCAAATGTCATCAGGAATGGCTAGGGTGGCACTTACACTAAATTACCATTAGCTGCTATGTGTCTGGTGTCTTGCCAACATTTTGATAGTTTTTCTCTCTCCTGACTCTGTGGGTTAATGGTTGTTATGTGTACTTCTCACATTTGCTGATCTCTAACTGAAATTTCCTTCAGTAATTTTTTTTTCTCAAATGTGCTACCACTGGAAAATCAACCAAAATGGAAAGCAAGTACAATTATCTTAATGAAATGGAAAGGATATTAAGTGCCTCAATTTCTATTTATTATTATTTTTTATTTTGGGCACAGAGCCCTTTATATTATACTTACATTGAAAGTCAGAATGACTGACATAGCTGGGCACGGTGGCTCACTCCTATAATCCTAGATACTTAAGAGGCTGAGATCTGAGGATTGAGGTTCAAAGCAACCTCTGCCACTAAAGTCCATGAGACTCTTATCTCCAATTAACTACTACAAAATCAGAAGTGGCACTGTGGCTCCAGGGGTAGGGTGGTAGCCTTGAGCTGAAGAGCTAAGGGACAGTGTCCAGGCCAAGAGTTCAAGCCCCACAACTGACAAAAAAAAATAAATAAAGAAAAGACTGACATTTCTAGAAGTACCAACTCCAGGGGAGGGTATTGTAACTCTGTAAATACAGTTTTCAGGTGACAGGAGAGTGACGGGCTTTTTTAAGTTCTCTATTGCGTATTCCTTATACTTTTCTATGTGGTTACTTTGTCTTAAAAAGTAAGAAAAAAGAAAATTGGTTTGGTTTCTGTATTTAAAGCAATTTAAACTCAAATTTTGTGATTACGGTTCTCTTTTTTTAATTCCAATTGGGGCTTCAACTCAGGACCTGAGTGCTGCCCCCAGAATATTTTTTTTTTTTTTTTGCCAGTCCTGGGCTTGAGCTCAGGGCCTGAGCACTGTCCTTGGACATTCTCAAGGCTAGAGCTCTACCACTTGAGCCTCAGCACCACTTCCGGCTTTTTTTCTATATGTGGTACCGAGGAATCGAACCCGGGTCTTCATGCATGCTAGGCAAGCACTTTAACCACTAGGCCAAACTCCCGGCCCTCCCCCAGAATATTTTTTATTCACAGCAAGACTTCTACTAGTTGAGCCACAGCTCCACTTCTGAGAGTTTGATGGCTAATTGGAGATAAGAGTCTCATGCACTTTCCTGCCTAAGCTGGCTTTAAACTTTGAGTGTCATATCTCAGTCTCTTTAGTATCTAGTATTGAGGGCATGAGCCATTGGTTCCTGGCACCTTCCTTCCTTCCTTCCTTCCTTCCTTCCTTCCTTCCTTCCTTCCTTCCTTCCTTCCTTCCTTTCTTCCTTCCTTTGTTCTTTTTTCTTCCTTTCCTCTCTCTTTTCGTTCTTTGTCTCTCTTTCTGTGTCTGTGTGTGTGTTGGTCAGTCATGGGGCTTGAACTCTGGGCCTAGGCGCTGTTCCTGAGCTTTTCAGCTCAAGGCTACCACCCTACCCCTTGAGCCACAGTACCATTTCCAGTTTTCTAGTGGATAATTGGAGATAAGAGTCTCTCAGATTCTCAGATCTCAGCCTCCTGAGTAGCTAGGATTACAGGCGTTAGCCATGGTGCCCAGTCCATTCTCCCCCCCCTCCCGCTCCCTCTCTCCTCTCTTTTTTGCCAGTCCTGGGGCTTGAACTCAGGGTTTGAGCACTGTCCTTGGGCTTTCTCAAGGTTAGTGCTCTGCGACTTGAGCCACAACACCCCTTCTGGCTTTTTCTATGTATGTGGGAACCCCGGTTTTTGTACATGCTAGGCAAGCACTCTACCACTAGGCTAAACTCCTGACTCCCCCCTCTCTTTTTTTTTTATTTTTATTTATTTATTTTTTGCCAGTCCTAGGCTTGAACTCAGGGCCTGAGCACTGTCCTTGGACTTTCTCAAGGCTAGAGCTCTACCACTTGAGCCTCAGCACCACTTCCGGCTTTTTTCTATGTATGTGGTACCGAGGAATCGAACGGGTCTTCATGCATGCTAGGCAAGCACTTTAACCACTAGACCAAACTCCCGGGGCCCCCGCCCTCTCTTTTATATTAAGTAAAGGCTTTTTAAAGTTATTTAAAGTAGAATATCCTGACTATGTTCTTTTGTGTGTGTGTGTGTGTGTGTGTGTGTGTGTGTGTGTGTGTGTGTGTGTGCACGTGCGCCATTACTAGGGCTTGACATGACATACATGACATGCAAGCCTTTTTATTCACTCATGGCTATCTAGCATGCTTGTACTTGAGCCACACCCCTAGTTGTAACTTTTTGCTGGCTAATTGGAGATGGTGTCTTTTTTATTTATTTATTTATTTTTGCCAGTCCTGGGCCTTGAACTCAGGGTCTGAGCACTGTCCTTGGGCTTTCTCAAGGCTAGAGCTCTACCACTTGAGCCACAACACCACTTCTGGCTTTTTTCTATGTATATGGTACCAAGGAATGGAAACTGGGTCTTTGTGCATGCTAGGCAAGCACTCTACCACTAGGCCAAACTCCCGGCTGGAGATGAGAGTCTTGAATTTGTCTGTCATTCTGACTTCAAACTGAAATACTTCAGGTTTTAGCCTGAATAGCTAAGATTACAGATGTTAGCCAACAAACCTCGGCTATAATTACATTCTTTCTTTTGTATAAATTTATACCAAACATTTGATATAAATTAATCTTTTTGTTTTTCTTTGCTGGCCCTGGAACTTGAATGCAGGGCCTGATCACTGTCCTTGTGCTTTTTCCTCAAAGCTAGTACTCTGCCACTTGAGCTTCAGCACCACTTTTGGCTTTTTCTATGTATGTGGTACCGAGGAATCAAACCTGGGTCTTCGTGCATGCTAGGCAAGCACTCTACCACTAGGCCAAACTCCTGGCCCCCAATTTTTTTGGAGGTTATATTAACATTGATTTTTTATTTCAAATTTCAAATGTCATGTTTAACAAACAAGTATTCAAGAAAGGAATCACTATATGCAATCACTGGCACATACACAATTTTTAAAAAATATTTCAGCAAGCTGCTTTATTTACTACTAGGTCTTTTTTTTTTTTACTGTATTTTATTGTTGGGGTGATGTATAGAGGAATTAAAGTTACATTTGTCAGTTAGTGGATACATTACTTCTTGAACATTGATACCCTTTCCCATGTTTCTCTCCCACATTCCCTCCTCTCCCCCCTCCCAATAATCTTGTTTTCCCTTCCCTATTTCAAATAATAAAATAAAATATATGCAATATACCAGGTACCAAAGTCAGATACAGTAACAACATGAGATAAACCACAAAGAGAGAGAGAGAGAGAGAGAGAGAGAGAGAGAGAGAGAGAGAGAGAGAGAGAGAGAGAATAAGTTCACCCTATAGGTTAAGAACAACAACCACAAAAATAAAGCTCTTGTTCCATATCCTGGAGTTCATTTCACTTATCCTCATCCTATATGGTTATATACACATAGTGCTATTGTGGTCCAAGTTTACAGTTAGATATCATCTGATATATATGATCTATCTATCTATATATGTATATCATTGTTCTTAAGTTTTCTCAAGGCTACCACTCTACCACTTGAGCCATAGCATCATTTCTGGCTTTTTCTGTGTATGTGGTACCAAGGATGCAAACCCAAGGCTTCATGCATACTAGACAAGCACTAGGCCATGCTCCCAGCTCCATCATCTGGTATTATTTAGGACACATAACAATTCTTAGCCAGTACTGCATAAAATAGGCTTTCTGGTTTTCAAAGGGTTTTGTTTCTACCATTAGCTGAATCTGACTCCGTGTAGTATGATTTCAGACAAGTAACACTAAATCAAAAGCTGGACACCGGTGGCTCACACCTGTAATCCAGCTATTCAGGGGTCTGAGATCTGGGGATCATGGTTCAAAGCTAGCCTGGGCACGGAAGTCTGTGAGACTCTTATCTCCAAGTAACCACCAGAAAACTATAAGTGGCATTGTGGCTCAAGTGGTAGAGCTGAAGAGCTCAGGAACAGTGCCCAGACCCGGAGTTCAAACCCCATGACTAACCAAAAATGAAACCAAAATCCAGACCAATAATTTTCAGGATATTAAATGCTTTAAAGCTGCTTTTGTGGGTCCTACAAATAAACTAAAAGCAGATCAGCTTGTTATCCCTGTTCCATTTTGTATAGGTCTTTGCTCTTTGCCATTTTCTCTACAGTAACTTTGTAATTATCTAGGAGTCAAGAAAGACAAGACTGATTAATGACATCTTTATAACAGGAAATATTGTCCTTAGGAGCAATAGAGCCTCTTCAGGACAGAAAGAGGACAGCAAGGTCTGAGCAACGATGACAATGATAAATTCTTTAGACCTCCCCTAGAACAAGAATTGTCATAAAGATCATCAACCATCTAATGATTATGCATACCTTTTTCCCTTACTTCTTTGTATAAAACTTAGAACTTCTGTCTGTATCCTGAAGATGGGATGAAGTACCCGCCCAGGGCTGTTAGGGCAGTGTTGTATTTGTTTTATTTCTCTGCCTTTCACTATTATCATCTCTTCATTTGGCATTTAGATGCCAATAGTTAGACCTAAAGTGAAATCCCAAAAGTTTAGGGACCGGAGTTCAAAACCCGATTTTACCACTCCACATTTGGATTTAACAAAGTTGCGGTCCAGTGAGTGTTGAGTCTAGCTAAGCCAGAAAAGGGACAAGTGAAGAGTTAGTATGGTTTAAAAGCAACTAGTAGAAATACAGTACTAAATATTTGAGATATAATTGTAAGGTGAAGATGTTGGCATCACACTCTTCTTATTTAGATTGATGGCTTCAAAGTTTGTTTATTGAGTACAAACAGTTGTTGAACATAATTTGACATCAAGATTCAATACCTGAATATATTGAAATAGAGTTTTTGAGGAAAAAGCTTATCTTTTACTTTGTTATATGCATGGGTGGTTTCTTATTTATTGTGCTTTGTTGCAGTTCTTGGAAGATTCATGGGTGGTGGATCACTGAATTGGTGTACTTGTGCATTAATGTCTCAGGAGCTTCAGTTGAAAAGCATTGATTTAGAGATCCTTTAAGGTCGACCTACCTTCTTCCTTTGATTCCCCCTTGAACTAATGCCTTGGCACTGGGCCCAGCTCAGCCCTGCCATGGTCTAGCAGTAATAAAGACCTCAATTTCATAAGCCATTCATCTTGATAACAGACAGTGAAACTATTTGACTCTGCACTACACAGGAGAAAATGAAATAACGCAGAACTAGAGTTAGCATCTTTATTTGCAAAGCTCTATTTATTATTTTCTTCTTTCAAAGTCTTTGAAAACTGGTCAATTTGATTGGCTTATCCACGATTCAAAACAAACAAACAAACAAAAAACGAGAGTAGAAACTTGATTTGGAGCATCTGCATTTATGAAATGTGCTATTGTAAAAAAATAATATAGAAATACATGTAAAATACTTCTCTTTTCTTATTAATTTGTAAAATTTGTTGTATTTTATGGATACTCTGCCTGTTATGAGTAGTAAAATATCTTTTCTTGTCATTGGACTTTTGAAATTGTCCATAGGCTTTCTTTTCTCTCTGTCTCTTTCTTTCCTCGTTTCCTTCCTCCTTCCCTCTCCCTCCCCCCCCCTCTCTTTCTTTTTTTGGTGGGTCATGGGGCTTGAACTCCATGTCCCTGAGCTCTTCAGCTCAAGGCTACCACCCTACTCTTGAGCCAAGCCCCACTTCCCATTTTCTAGATGTTAATTGGAGATAAGAATCTCAGGTCCTTTTGTGCCCAGGCTGGCTTTGGACCTTGATCTTCAGATCTCAGCCTCCTGAGTAGCTAGGATTACAGGTGTGAGTGACTGGTGTCTGACTCTTTTTGTTTTATTTGTCCCCTTCTTCTTACAGAATGTTGGGTTTTCAGTTAGTGATAATAATAACTCATGTGGGGTGGGGTGTGTGTGTGTGTGTGTTCTAGTTCTGGGACACTGTCTCTGATCTATTGTGCTCAAGGCTAGTACTGTACTACTTGAGCCAAATCTTTAACGTCTAGCTTTGTGGTGGTTAACTGGCAATTAGAGTCTCATGGACTTCCTTTTCCTGTGCCGGCTTTGAACCATGATCCTCATATTTCAGGCTTGTATGTAGCTAGGATTATAGGCATGAGCCACTGGCACCTGGCTCGTAATTACTTTTTGAATAATCTTTCATGTAATAAAAAATTCATAGGAATGCTAGCAGGTCATCTTTAATCCTCCCTCCCTCCCTCCATCCCTCTCTTTCTCCTTCCTTCACTCTTTTTCTTTCTCCCTCCTTCCTTCCTTCTTTTTTTTCTGGATGCTATCACCATTTGAATTCATAGCACTTCACTCAAGCACTTGCTTGGCTTGCTAAGTTGGTGCTCTACCACTTGAGGCATGCCTCCCATGTAACTTTTTACTTGTTATTTTAGAGATGGAGTCTTGCAGATTTTTTTCCTGGACTGGTTTCAAACTTCCGTTCTCTGGATCTCAGCCACTTGAGTAGCTAGGATTCCAGGTGTGAACCACTGGTGCCTAGCTAGACATTGTAATTCCTCCTCCTCCTCCTCCTCCTCCTCCTCCTCCTCCTCCTCCTCCTTCTCCTCCTCCTCCTTCTTCTTTTCTTCTTCTTCTTCTTTGTGGGCCATGGGGCTTGAACTCGGCCTGGGCACTATCCCTGAGCTCTTCAGCTCAAGGCTACCACCCTACCCTTGAGCCAAGCCCTATTTCCAGTTTTCTAGAGGTTAACTGGAGGTAAGAGTCTCAGGTCCTTTTGTGCCTGGGCTGACTTTGAACCTTGATTCTCAGATTTCAGCCTTTTGAGTATCTAGAATTATAGGCATGAGCTACAGCACCCTGCTAGGACATTATAATTCTTAATTAAAATAGAAGCCATCTTTTATTTATTGATCTTGAAACTAGATTTTAAAAGGAAATCTCTATTTAAAGATTTCTGGCTTTTCTTTTTTTTTCTGGCTTTTATTTTAAGCAGGTAATTCTTGCATAAAATGAAGTCTTGCTTTTTTCCCCCAATACTGTTGTAAACCAAAATAATTTCATTGTTCCCTGAGATTTTTCACAATATACAATATTATTAAAGAATTACAGAATCTATGCAATGATATACTCAATGCTACTTTTGTTAAGAAGGAAAACACAAGTGTATCAGGTATTGAAATAAAAGTCTACTTGTTTAAATTTTTAATCCAGAAATGATGAAATGTTGACATGACAACAATAATAAAAATATTTCTGCTTCTTTGCAAAATCATTCAGTAATTTTCATATTAATATTAGGCTTACCTTCATTTATGTAATGCCTCTATGTTCAAATTGTTTGACCAAAATTAAGAAATTAATCCTCATGCTAAACCCCACCATGCTGATAAGAATTATCTTCATTTTACAGATTAAGTCAAATGTATCATATTTCAAATGATTAATGCTTCAAAAATCTTCAGAACCAAATGGTTTATGTTCCTTAGCAAGCATGTGGAACCCCAAATTTACATAGTAATTATGTGTTCAATTGTGCTCAGGAACAAGTGGCAGGCCCAGATAATCTTAAAGAAGAAAAAAAAATATTGATAACACATACACACACACACACACACACACACACACACACACACAAAGAGGAAAGATGTTCTTTAATCTTTGTTGACTGGTAATATTCATATGTAGTGATCCTCTCTTTAGAAGTTCTTCTCTACCAAGAACAAAACCAGAAAACCTCACCAAACCTTGGTAAATGCTGATTGATGCACAGAATAAATCCAGCAGAATGAAGCAATTTGCATCTTGACAAATGGAAATGAAGCCACATGGAAGAAAGCAGTGATGTACAGCTATTTCCTCATCATTTAGCACATGGATTCTAGTATTGGGTACATTCAGCTGATTATTAATATACTGTCTGTATGAGCAAAATTCATGTGGGGAAAGTTGTGTTAAAAAACAGAAAATTGTGAAGCATTAATAAGAATAGAATACCTTAGCCTTGCATAATGGAAGGAGACTTATAAATATGCCATTTATATTTTGGGAGAAAACATGTATTTTTCTTTTTCATGACAGAAGGACAAATCATAACAGGTAGTGAAGAAATGGGGAAAGGTAATATATTTACTATTTATCGATCCATTACCTATTTATCACGTGTCTGTCTTCATCATTATTATCTTGTTTTCACTCTGCACCATGTTTCATTGTTTTTCTGAAGAAATGCCATTTCCATGTATGAACAGCATGTATGGACTGCAGTTAGGACAACTTCTTGAAAACTGCCTGGTGTAGCAGGGCGCTGGTAGCTCACACCTGTAATCCTAGCTACTCAGGAGGCTGAGATCTGAGGGTCAAGGTTTTTGAGCCACCAGACTAGGCAGAAAAGTCCCTGTCCGGCTTGTAACTCCAATTAACCACTCAAAAAACTGGAAGTGGCACCCTGGCTCAAAGTGGTAGAGCTCTAGCCTTGAGCAAAAGAGCTCAGGGACAGTGTTCAGGACCTGAGTTTGAGCCCTATGACTGGGCCCCCCCGACCGCCCCCAAAACAAACAAACAAACTGCAATTGTGTACAAGTATCAGAAATGTCACTAAGGAGCCATGATCTACTTCTGGACAGATAGCTAAAGTGAACTCTTTCTGTCTCTTTCTTTCTTTCTTTCTTTCTTTCTTTCTTTCTTTCTTTCTTTCTTTCTTTCTTTCTTTCTTTCTTTTCTTCCTTCCTTCCTTCCTTCCTTCCTTCCTTCCTTCCTTCCTTCCTTCCTTCCTTCCTTCCTTCCTCTCTCTCTCTCTCTCTCTCTCTCTCTCTCTCTCTCTCTCTCTCTCTCTCTCTCTCTCTCTCTCTCTCTCTCTCCCTCCCTCCCTCCCTCCCTCCCTCCCTCCCTCTCTCTCTCTCTCTCTCTCTCTCTCTCTCTCTCTCTCTCTCTCTCTCTCTCTCTTTTTCTTTCTCTTTGCCAGTCTTGGAGCCTAAACTTGGGGCCTGAGCACTGTCCTTGGGACTTCTTTTCATTCTTTCTTTCTTTCTTCTTCTTCTTTTTTTTTTTTTTTTTTGGTAGGTCATGGGGCTTGAACTCTGAGCTTAGGTGTTGTCCCTGACCTCTTCAGCTCAAGGATATTGCCCTGCCCTTGAGCCACAGCCTCTTTCCCATTTTCTAGTGATTAATTGGAGATAAGAGTCTCATGGCTTTGTAGTGCCTGAGCTGTTTTTGAACCTTGATCCTTAGATCTCAACGTCCTGAGTAGCTAGGATTACAGGCGTGAGCCACTGTCCCTGGCTTTTCCTTGGGCTTTTTCAAGGCCTGAGCCCTAACTCTTGAGCCACAGCCCTACCACTTCTGGCTTTTTCTGTGTATGTGGTACTGAGGACTTGAACCCAGGTCTTCATGAATGCTAGGTAAGCATTCTACCACCAGGTCAAACTGCTGGCCCAAAGTAAACTTCTTTTTTTTTTTCTTTTTGCCAACCCTGGGCTTGAATTCAGGGCCTGAGCACTGTCCTTGGACTTTCTCAAGGGTAGAGCTCTATCACTTGAGCCTCAGCACCACTTCCTGCTTTTGTCTACATATGTGGTACTGAGGAATTGAACACGGGTCGTCGTGCATGCTAGGCAAGCACTCTACCACTAGGCCAAACTCCTGGCAATGAAGTAAACTTTCTTACAAAAAGTAATTAGAAATACTTTTATAAAATGCTTAGAAGAGTTACTAGAGAACAAGGGAATGACTGGAAGGCCAGAGTTGGAGAAGTAACTAGAAATGATTAGAAAGCCTGTTATAAAACAGCAGAAAATAGGTATTTTATTTATGAACTTCATTGACTTTATTGATATTGTAGAGGTGATGTGAGAAAGATTACAGTACTGGAGTCAGGTAATGAATACATTTCCTTTTGTACAGTGTCTTCTGTTCTCTCATTCTCTCTCAGTCCTTCCCTCCCAACTCTACCCATAAGCTGTATAGTTCACTTTTATCAAGGTATGGTAAGCTCCACTGGTACCCCTTTTCACCCTTTCCCCTCGAATTCTATGCCCTCTCCCCTACCCAAAGATATACACATGAATATACTATACCTAATGTAAAGAAGCTAAAAACAAAATAACAATGAATACCTCCATATGTTGGAGTTCATTTCAGTATGTATTGTTTTAAATCAATATGAACAGGCGTTAGGCATTACACCTCCGAGTTTCTCTCCTTAGAGTACTGTATCCTCTTTTGGTCTCACTGTGTGTGAGAATTTAGAATCCTGTATAAATTGTCATATCCCAGAGCATTTTAGATTTAACTTCCACTATCAAGTGACATTTGTCTCTCTGAGCTGGTCTTATCTCCATGCAAATAACATTATTTTATTCTTTCTAGTGGCTGTGTAAAATTCCATTGTGTATGGAGATCATGTTTGAAAACAGACACTTGAATGAGCTGCTGCTAAAGACCTATGGAAGACTGTTTTCTTTTTCCAAAGAAGATTGGCCATATGGCTGGCTGAACCCTCTATAGCTTTTGTGTGTAGGTCAGAAGTTTCTTTTTTTCTGGAATGAGGGATTCTTGCCTGCCTCTGCTTCGGCACTATTCAAGTAGAACTAAAAATTAGTGTGCACAAAGTTCATTATGATATATATGTATACACACACACACACACACACACACACACACACACACACACATATATATATATAAAACCTACCTAGTCCTAATTCTATTATGGATTGAAAACGCTTACAACTCTTACAACTCTTAGGTCCTGGATCCTAGGTTACTAGCAAAATCAAAGTCTGGTGTAATTTACTATAAACTCAGAACTCAAAGAAATCCACATGTATAATTCTATAGATTCCCTTTGAGAATACTGTATAGGATAAAGTGGTAAGAGATATGAAGGCTTGCCAGGTTTGGTGGCTTATGCCTGTAATCCTAGCTACTCAGGAGGATGAGTTCTGAGGATCAAGGTTCAAAGCCAGCCTGGGCACAAAAGGACCTGAGACTCTTATCTCCAATTAACCTCTAGAAAATGGGAAGCGGGGCTTGGCTCAAGGGTAGGGCAGAGCCTTGAGCTGAAGAGTTCAGGGACAACGCCCAGGCCGAGTTCAAGCCATATAACCTACCAAAAAAAAAAAAAAAGAAAAAAAAATATGAAGACTCATAAGTGAGATCAATGAAAACACCATACTGCAGAGTCAGACCAGTAAAGCCTGTGGATATTGGGATTTACCCCATGCTAAATGTAAGTATAGTTAATCTTTTTTTCATATATTTTTATTGTAATTAATAGAAGGGTTACATTATATTCACCAGATAGCAGGTACATTACTTCACAAATATTGATACCCTTTCTTATGTCATGGTCCCCATTTCCCTCCCCCCTCCCCCCGCTCATCTTGATTTCCCCCCTTCCCTAACCTATTTCAAATAACCAATTAAGCATATATAAAATATATCAGATAACAAGGTGAAATATTGTAATATGAGATATCCAAGGTACAGCAAAAAAGATAACATAGTACATTAAGGACAACAATCACTCATTATATGGCTTTTGTTTTTATATCCTGGAGGTCCTTAATTTTAATATGTGGAGTTATTATTAATAACCTTTATGGTGTCCTGACAATATGCTAGACATAGAATTCTCAAGTAGATTAAGAGCAAACATTTCCTTATTTATTTATTTTATTTTTATTTATTTTTTTGCCAGTCCTGAGCTTGAGCACAATGAGCACTGTCCTTGGACTTTCTCAAGGCTAGAGCTCTATCACTTGAGCCTCAGCACCACTTCCAGCTTTTTTCTATGTATGTGATACCAAGGAATCAAACCTGGGTCTTCGTGCATGCTAGGCAAGCACTCTACCTCTAGGCCAAACTCCCGGCCCAAGAGCAAACATTTCTTATTAATACAGAACAACTGTGCATGTCCCATATTTATGCATTTATAAAATATCATACTTTTTTCCACATATTTTTATTGTAATTAATAGAAGGGTTACATTATTTTCACCAGATAGAAGGTACATTACATCACAAACATTGATACCCTTTCTTATATCTTGGTCCCCATTTCCCTCCCCCCACCCCCCCATCTTGTTTTCCCCCCTTCCCTATCTGATTTCAAATAACCAAATACCCATATATACGATATATCAGATAACAAGGTGAAATACTGTAACAATATGAGAAAACCAAGGGACTGCAAAAGAGATGAGACATAACATAGTTTATTAAGAACAACTTTTACTCATTATATGGCTTTTGTTTCTATTAGATCAGCATTTTTAAACTGTCAGTATACAATAGAGAACTTTGGGTAATTTTCCCTCATACCTCAAGAAAACTCTCTCCCTCTTCTTCCATGTTTCCCTCTGTTATTTTCTCGTAAACCTTTCACTGGGCATTTACTATGGAGAAGGACTTACATTGGTACTCTGGATTCAAGAGGAATACGGACGTAAACAAAGGGCTCATTTTGATAAATAGGTCTATGATCTGAATTTTACTTGGGTAAGTCTGAGTAGCCAGAAATTTTGAGTGCACTAGACATTGAACAACCTATCATAACAGTGGATTTTTTTTTTTCTGTTGGTCATGGGGCTTGAATTCTGGGCCTGGGCTCTGTCCTTGAGCTCTTGGGCTCTGCCAAGGCTAACCTACCTCTTAAGCCACAGCTCCACTTTCCATTTTCTAGAGGTTAATTGGAGATAAGAGTCTCAGGTCCTTTTGTGACCGGGCTGGCTTTGAACCTTGATCCAAAAATCTCAGTTCCTGAGTAGCTAGGATTACAGGCGTGAGCCACCACGCTGGCTTGTAGATTTATTTATTTTAAAAATAGTAACATAATTTACATTGATTTGGTAAATATTGATATTTGATGCACTGACAGTACATTCAGCAATAAAGGAAAATTTAAAAATGGAAAGTAGTCCCCATAATTGTCCTCATCATCTGCATTTATTTAAAATTGTTATTTTTTTTTAAACCAAGCTGAATTCAGAAATGAGAGCCCAACAGGAACACTAAACAATATTTGAAATGAAGTCACTTGGCCTGACTTTCATGACTGCAGATTTCAAAGAATACCACCAGAGGATTTATTTTTGTATCTCCTCTTTCCTTTAATATCTTTTCAGCAGAGGTGTACTACCTTAGCCCCTGGGAAAAATTTTGACAAAGTCAGACTTTTTGGTCATTGGTAATAAAATCTGTGTTCTGCCTAGCTAAGCAATTGATCTTTTTCCTTTTCCCAGGTAGGGTAGGCTGCAGGCCTACCTTCTGATCTAGCTAGATGCTATCACAATATCACAAGATCCTCCCTCGTAGGAGCAGAAGGACAGGAGGAAATGGAAGAGCAAATTTTATCATCTTCATAGCTTGTCTTTATGCTTTGAGTTTGGCAGTTTTCACATTCTGGGACTTTCTTGTGTGCCATTGGAAATGAAATGGGCATAAAGACTTCCTCTGTTAAGCCCTATTATTCTTCTTCCAGGTGGTTCTCATTCCAGGTTAAGGGCGTTCAGGCCACTTAATTTTCAGGCAGCCCACCTCTGCTCTTGAAATATATCCCACGTCCTTTGGCTTGATAAGCTCAGGATCTTGAGACAAAGACAATAAAGCCTCTAATTTTGTTCCCTGTCATAGGAGCTAACAAATGACATTCCCTGGTACAATCGTAGCATAATCCTCCCTGCTTGCATTAAGAAAAGCCTTTTCCATAGATAGGAGGCAAGGTGGGCCTCTTTAGTCATGGTATACGCACTCACAGCACTTTAAGGATCTCTGTGAGTAAATTCTTGTCACATGTCCTCTTACTATATTTTCATTGAATCTAAGGGGCCATCTATATGAGAAGTCTGCTGCTGCCTAACAAATGATACCCAATTTACCAGCTTAAAACCAATAGAGGGTCTTTCTAGCTAATAGTTCTTTTTTTTTTTTTTAGTCGGTTATGGGACTTGAACTCTGGGCCTATGTGTTGTCCCTGAGAGCTTCAGCTCAAGGCTACCACCCTATCCCTTGAGCAACAATGTCACTTCTAGAAATCGGGAAGTGGGGCTTGGCTCAAGGGTAGGGCAGAAGCCTTGAGCTGAAGATTCAGGGATAGTGCCCAGGCCGAGTTCAAGCCCCATGACCCACAAAAAAAATAATAATTTGATTAACTATTTCAAATAGTTAAATGACACCTTTAGAAGTCTAATGAACTACATTTTTAATAAAATTCAATTAGAAGCATTTACTTAAGTAAATTCTGTTAATAACGACTGTTTTTATATTTTTGAATATATCAATGTAATTTGGTACTTTAGTACCCAATGATTCAAACGTGTACATTATTACAATTATTTTTCTAATTTTGGATAGTTTTTCAGGGAAAGGTATGCATAAAAATCTGCCTAGAAAGCAAAACCCCCTGTGTAACCAATCAGTGCTAATAAAATATGAGTAAAATGAAAAAAAAAATCTGGCTAGGTTGAAGAGTGTTATGGGAAAATGTATCTCCAAAAGATGAAGCAGGTATGTTTGTAGTAGCTGAATTAAAATATTAAAGAGTACTGAAAGGAGGGCCAGGAGTTTGGCCTAGTGATAGGGTGCTTGCCTAGCATGCACAAAAATCTGGGGTTTGATTCCTCAGTACCACATACATAGCAAAAAGCCGGAAGTGGTGCTGAGGCTCAAGTGGTAGAGCTCTAGCCTTGAGAAAGTCCAAGGACAGTGCTCAGGCCCTGAGCTCAAGCCCAGGACTGGCAACGAAAACATTGAAAGAGTTGACATTGAGAAAGATACGTTTATTCACAAATTCTTTGTTAAATGGCAACTCCTTGTACAACTACCTAAAGAAAAATAAAAAAGTCTAAATTTCTTTTTATATGGAAAAAAGAAAAATAGCTAGTCATTTTGGATATAATATTCATGAATAACTATTATACATATTACAAATATGCATAATATACAGTGATATACAGTATACATTTTATACTGTATATAATATTATGCTTTCAAACATTATAAGATGAGTGAAATTGGCATATAGTTTTTAGTGAAGATATCAAACTTAGAAATATTTAAGACCAGTATATGTCATATTTTTATTAAGTAATGTTTTAAAAGACTAAACTATTAGAAAAAATACTTTTGTTAGGTTTTAGTTTTTGTTGACCTGTATATTGTGGAGTGTGCCTCCAAGGTGACAATTCCTTTTCTCTCTCTTTTTTTTTTAATCCCTTTGGCCAGTCCTGGGACTTGAACTCAGGGCCTGCGCACTGTCTCAAAGCTTCTTTTGCTCAGGAGCTAGCATTGTACTGCTTGAGCCATAGAACCACTTCTGGCTTTCTGTTTATGTGGTACTGAGAAATTGAACCCAGGGCTTCATGCATGCTAGGCAAATACTCTACTACTAAGCCATATTCCCAGCCCTCGTTAATTATTTTCTTTTTCTTTTTCCTTTTTTTTTAGTCAGTCCTGGTGCTTGAACTGAGCACTGTCCTTGAACTGTCTCAAGGCTAGGCTCTACCCATTGAGCCACAGCACCACTTCTGGCTTTTTCTACTTATGTGGTGCCTTGGAATTGAACCCTGGTCTTTGTGTAGACGAGGCAAGCAATCTACCACTAGGCCAAACTCCTGGCCCCCTTGTTGATTATTTCTAGTGTCAATTATTATCTCTTCTTGCCTCTATCACTCCTCTCTATATTTGCTGGTTATACTTCTTTCTCCTGACTCTCAACCTTGACGAAGCTATTTCTTCACAAGAGTCTTTCTTTAGTAGCTCCATCATGATGGCCCTCAGAGCTTTGACTCTGACTGGAACATTTTCCCTTAGATTTAGATCTCCGTTTCTCTAGGTTTCCAGCTGGACATATTTATCATAATCATTTGTGCCTGAATCATAGTCAGCTTTAGCTTTCCTCTCTCCTTTGTTTTCCTATTAAATTATTTGCAATTCCTTTTCCATGATTCATCTTTTCAGAACAATGTAAAGCTCTGGAGTTAGGTTAACTTCCTAGACATGAGAGGGGGCTGTTCTGGTCCTGAAGGCCAAGTATGATGCATGGGGCATCTTTCCTGTGTGAAGCCCAAATGGAGAATGGAAAGGCAGCTTGAATGCCAACTTCTTCTCCAAGGGAAGTGAGAGAGTGTGAGATCCACACAGAGGCAGTGATGTGAACAGGGAACCTCAGGCTTAAAGAAATGGCTGGCAAGTGGAGTGAAATAGTGAAGTCTGGAATGGAAGTGAAGTCTTGTGGAGTTCTGTGATCCATCAGAACACTACTCTAGGTGTGTTTCTAATGTGCTTATTCTAACAAGGAGGAAGAGCCCTGAGAGGTGCTCCTGCATATGTGAGTATTAAATTGTTTCGTTGGTGGGTAGAACTATTAAGCCTTTACTTTTCCGGTTTATTTTTAGATTATTTTCTTTTAAATTTTTCTTTATCCATTCTTTTTCTCTACTCATATTAACTCTCCCCAATAGAATCTTTTGTCTGTCAAACATAATAATTACTTATATGGAGTTTGCATTCCAGAGAAATATGGCTATGTAGTACTCATAGTACATGACAAGCAAAGCCTCCTCATGCCATTCTCACTGTCATATTCTGCTCCATCAGAAAAAGAATATTGTGAATTTTCTTTGTAAATTTAAGGCCTCTAGCATTTCCCGATCATATTAAAGCTATCCTTTGCATGCAAACATTTTCCTTGGTTACTGACCCTCTAACTCACATTATCATTCAGGGTATGCTGAGTTTGTTTTTTTTTTTTTTTGCCAGTCCTGGGCTTGAGCTCAGGGCCTGAGCACTGTCATTGGACTTTCTCAAGGCCAGAGCTCTACCACTTGAGCCTCAGTACCACTTCCAGCTTTTTTTCTGTGTATGTGGTACAGAGGAATCAAACCTGGGTCTTCGTGCATGCTAGGCAAGCACTCTACCACTAGGCCAATCTCCCTGCTCAATATGTTGAGTTTTATTAAAACTATGCAGTGTCACATTATTTGGTTTACTTTCTTATTTAACCATTGATAATTAGTAAATTCTTGGTATCCTTAGTCTTTAGATGTAGGCCTGGGCACTGTTCCTGAGCTCTTCAGCTCTAGGCTACCTCCCTACCCTGGAGCCTCACTTCCTGTTTTCTAGAGGTTAATTGAAAATAAGAGTCTCAGGGTCTGTTGTACCTGGGCTGGCTTTTTACCTTGATCCTCATATCTCAGCCTCCTGAGTAGCTAGGATCACAGGCACGAGCCACTGTGCCTGGCTTCAGGATTTATTTTTTTCATAGTTTTTCCATAATTGTTTCTATAGATAATATACATCTCTAAGATATTTTAAATTTATAGTGATGCTGTTTATGTAAGTACCTAATGAGAATATAACTATCACATTATCTCAGTTATATGCATTTCTAAAGTAAAGTGTTTAGGACAGGAGAAATTTGATGTCTGCCAGTGGAAAAGAATAAAGTTAATGCAAAAATACACCTCAATTTTCAATAATTATAAAGTACAATAGTAAACAACAACCAAGGCTTGAGAAAGAATTCGAAGCCATTACAAATATCTTAAGTTCCCCTGATTATGTTTTGCTTTCTAATGTAATTCCTGTTCATGAGGATTTTCCAGTTTTCATTATCGTAACGAGATGTTCTTATTTTGATAAGATTCCATGTTGAATTTCATATATCCTCTGTGTATCATAATCATATACCGTTAACACATTTCATCTCTTTTTTTTGGTATACCTGCTAGTCCATTTTGAAATTTAATGTTTAAAATATTTTATCTTATAGTACATTAAAGATAACTTTGTTTTTATTGGTTTATTGAGAGTATCAATGATCTTAATATATATAAGATTTAAAATTGTGCACTATTTAGCTACCAAAGATAAATAAGCTATATTGGGTTTCCACACTATTCCTGTAGGCACATCAGAAAATAGACATTTAGCCTTTACAAAACATTATTATCAGCTGGGCCCTGGTGGTTCATACCTGTAATTCTAGTTACTCAGGAGGCTGAGATTTGAGGATTGTGATTTGAAGCCAGCTTAGTCAGAAAAGTCTATTAGACTCTTACCTCCAATAAACTACTGCCCCCTTCCACAGCCCAGCCCAAGCTGAAATTAGAGATTTCCAGTGGAAGATTTCCAGGACTGGCACACACAGAAAAATTATCTAGGTCATTGGTTGACGTCAATGGAATGAAAGTTTAAGAAACCACCTGCCTATATAGCATATTCCTCTTTTTTACATCTGCCTGCTGATTTTATGTTGAAAGTCATTCTTGAGGGTCGGGGGGCCTTCGTCCCCCGTCCCTCTCGACTAGTAGGAGGGATGGGGAAAACACACCCCGACCAGGCCAAGCCATGAGAGGAGAGGACCCACTGTCCTCCCATACTCAGTCTTCTTACCCTGGAGCATGAACAGAGACGCCACGCAGCTTCATCAAGGCATGAAAATCTCCCTCTCTTTATTCCCCAAATCCTTCCTCCTTATGTAGGGTGCGGGAGCCTATCAGCACAAAAGGTGGGCAGGACAAAGAGGTCCACGTGTCTTACCCCTATTACAAGCCTCAGCAGAGAGTGATAAGGACATGGCTTTACTCGGCTCTCAACACTTGAGTGTTTAAAGTTCTTTGTAAATGCAAATGCTGTTACTGCTGAAGTGCATTTAATACGGTCCGTAAAATTTTATTTATTGATTCATTTAGTTAAAATGTATAATGGAATTGTATGTTGTAGATTTCTTTGTAGACAGGAGCAGTAGAGATGTGAAGCTGACAGATGAGGCTCTTGTTGTGCCCAGAGGAGGGGTCCCCCCAAAGAAGACCACCGAGATAAAGGTGTCTGAAATGCAAAAGCAAGGTTTATTGTGGGATACGAGCCAGGCAGGGAACTCGTCTGCAGGCACTCTGGGAGGAGTTGTTGATCAGGGTTTACACAGCCTTTTTAAAGGCAAAAAATCACACCCATCAGGTGGTCGAGTGAGATAAGATAGGAAATCGGGAGCTTCCCAGGCTGGTGGAAACTGATGGAAAGTTCTCAGCCAGCTGGGTCCCATTCAACTGTCAGAGAGTAGTTTTATGGTTTAGATTAGTTCCTGGAGCTTATGGACACCTGTGCGAACAATGGCTGACTAGAGTTCAGAAGTTCCTCTTTGTGCAGCCTCTGGATTTACTGAAGGGGTTGGGTCTGGGGGTCTCTACAGCTCTCACCCCTAAAGCCTGGTGTTCCAATGTCACAGTTGAATGGTAGATGCGCAAATGGTGTGAAACCTAATGAACGAGTGAGATACAACTAAATGATATTGCGAGGTAATGCTGAAGGATTAGGAGAGAGGACTACTAGAAAGGGGATCTTGTCTAAGGAACTGGAGTGCAAAGGAAGAACTATAAATCATATGAGGAGACTTAATATTGGACAGGAAGGACAGGAAGAGGCTGGGCTACAGTGAAGGGTAAAGGCTGTGGTAGTGATGCTTGATAGAGTTAGGCAGAACTGATCTCTTAGGATCTTGGAAGCCAGGGTAGGGAGGGATTCAGGCTTTAGTCCATGAGCAATGAGAAGTCACTCATTGGAATGGTTGAAGGGGCTGACACTGACCAAGATGCATCGGATTCATCAACTGTTTGTTGTATGGCTTCCTCTTTGTAGAACTCTTCAAAGACAATAAAAAATAAGCCAAATGCAGACAGACAGGAGGACGGACAGACAGGCAGACAGACAGACAGACAGACAGACACACACACACACACACACACACACACACACACACACAAAGAAATGACACAATCACATTTATGTTTCTAAGAGTGTACCTTGGCTGCAGCAGAGAAGATTGGCTGCTACTGAAATGAGACTGAGCTGAGATCTGCCCACACCATTTCTCATAAGTAGCATCCAGAAGTTTTTCCTGAATGTGTTGTGTTCCATTTCTTTCTATTTGTGTTCTGTATTCCTTCTGCCTAGAGCAGCTTCCTTTCTCCCTCAACCATCCATACTCCTACTTCCTTTTTTTTTTTTTTGTCAATCATGGAGCAGGCAGCCTTCCTGAGGGATCAGAAGTCGTGCAAGGAGGTGGGGTTGGAGTTAGGCTTTTATGGAGTCTGGGGACAGAAGTTATTGAAAAGGCTCCTAGAGCTAGGGGAGTGGGGACTTTTACTTAGGCCCACAATGGAATGTTTGCAGCCAAGCTTAGGTCAGATTGGCCTGCATGTCACCTGTGTCCACACGTATCTGGGGTTTTGCCTGATGTCTCTATACACCAGGGATTCCAGGGTGGGAAACAATCCTCAGAAATCAAGCCACCTATGTTTCATTGGGTCTGGCTTACTTCACTTAATATAATTTTTCTGTCTTTCCACTTCTGCCATTCTTTCTGATGAAAGCATAGAATTCCACTGTGTAGAGATAGCACATTTTGTTGAACTCAGGACTGCTTTGAAAGGCCATACTAGGATGGCTTCCGTTCTGGAAGTAGAAGGAGAAACAGAAGGCACATAACTTAGTGGTGCAGTAATGTGTTCTGAGCAGGGCTCAGATCAGGACCTTCAGGGCCAAGGTAAATGGTCTGTTCATCCGTTGGTGCTTTCTCAGCACTTGGTATCTGACAAGTACTGTGTTTGCTATTGAGATGTATATGCAACCTTTGCACTGGCAAATCCTCTACCTACCCCAAGTACACAGACCCTTGACCCTGGTATCCTGGGGACTGAGTCAGGTCTTTAATGCCAATGAAAGAGATATCTTTTCAAATTTGTGAAGTCTTTTTTTTTTTTTTTAAAGTCAGTGACTCTTTTTTTTTTTTTTTTTTCCAGTTCTGGGCTTGAGCTCAGGGCCTGAGCACTGTCCTTGGATTTTCTCAAGGCTAGAGCTCTACCACTTGAGCCTCAGCACCACCTCTGGCTTTTTTCTATGTATGTGGTACCGAGGAATCGAACCCGGGTCTTCATGCATGCAAGGCAATCACTTTAACCACTAGGCCAAACTCCCGGCCGTGAAGTCTTTTTTTTAAAAGAATTTATTAATGTTGATTTTTACATCATATTTTAGAAGAATTAACTAAATGACAAGTTTAACATACAAAAGTGTTCAAGGAGGAAATCTCTATTTAAAATCACTGGGACTTAGTATTTAGAACTTAATCACAATTAGGCTAAGGGTTTGTATGTCATAGAAACATATTAATTTATGAAATAAAACATGTCTATACGTAAAGTCTTTTTAAGTAGGTTCTTGAAAATATTATGTCATTACAATTTTGTGACAAATAGGTTTAATCAGCCTTTAGGAAACACTGCTAAAGAAAGTAATTATAAAAAAAAGAGAATCTCTGTGGGGTATGGTGGCTCATGTCGGTAATTCTAGCTACTCAGGAGGTTGAGATTTGAGGATTACTGTTCAAAGCCAGCCCCAGCAGAAAAGACTGTGAGACTAGAAAACGGGAAATGGAGCTGTGGCTCAAGGGGTAGCGTGGTTGCCTAGAGCTGAAGAGCTCAGGGACAACACCCAGGCCCACAGGTAGGGTAGTAGCCTTGAGCTGAGGAGCTCAGGGACAGTGACTAGGCCCAGAATTCAAGCCCCATGACCCACAAAAAAAAGGAAGAATCTGAAAGGAAAATGTCTTTAGGAGCATATACTTGACTAAGTTTTCCTTGTGAGTTTCAAGTCGTTGCATGATATATTTCCCAGCATGTGGTACTGTCTTTCACAAACATAATATTTAAGATCTTTCTCTGATTAATATGTACAAACAGAAGACTCCTTTTTTTCTCTCTTCCTCCTTCCCTCAATCCTTCTCATCCTTCTCATTCTTCTTTCTCTCTCTTTCTTTTTTTCTTTTCTTTCCTTTTTTTTTTTTTTTTTTGTTGGTCATGAGACTTAAACTCTGGGCCTGGGTGCTGTCCCTGAGTTCTTCAGCTCAAGACTAGAGCTCTACCACTTGAACCACAGACCACTTCCAGTTTCCTGGTAGTTAATTGGAGATAAGAGTCTCAGGGACTTTGGTTCTTGAGCTTGCTCTGAATTGCCCTCCTCTGATCTCAGTCTCCTAAGTAGCTAGGGATCTAGAATTACAGGTGGGAACCACCAATGCTTGTTCGCAGGGCTTGGGTGCTCTCCCTAAGTTTCTTTGCTCTACCACTTGAACTAAAGCTCCACTTTTGGATTTTTCTGACAAGTTTTTTGGAGATCAGAGTTTGTTGCTAGGACTGGCTTCAAACCTTGATCGTTAAATCCCAGTCTCCTAAGTTGCTCACTGAAGGCGTGAGCCACCAGTGCCCAGCCAGAAAACTTTCTATGACAATAAAAGTTAATAAAGAAATTAATGGCTGGGAAGGTGGCTTAGCAATAGAACGCTTGCCTAGCATGCATGAAGCCCTGGCTTTGATTCTTCAGTATCATATAAATGGAAAAGGCTAGAAGTGATACTGTGGCTCAAGTGGTAGAATGCTAACCTTGAGCACAGAGAGGTTCAGAGGAAGAGCCTAGACCCTGAGTTCAAGCTGCAGATAATTCTTTGGGTTAAAAAACAACTCTTGGGGCCAGGAGTTTGGCCTAGTGGTAGAGTTCTTGCCTAGCATGCACAAAGCCTTGGGTTTGATTCCTAGGTACCACATATATAGAAAAAGCCAGAATTGGTGCTGTGGCTAAAGTGGCAGAGCTCTAGCCTTGAGAAGGCCCGAGGACAGAGCTCAGGCCCTGAGTTCAAGCCCAGGACTGGCAAAAAAAAAACCACACCAAAAAACGAAACTCTCATTTGTTTTTTCCTAAGGTATATATTCTCAATTTACTACAAAATCAAGGTGTTCAACATGTGTTTACTGACTACTGTGTGTCTTTTTTTTCTACTGTGTGTCTTTAATGTGTGTGCTATTAATCATAATCTCCAATAACATTTATTGAATGTGTTTTGTGTGTGATTAGTCTCCTAGAGGGAGTTAGTTTGAAATGATTAATAGTTTGTTTATTTCTGGTAGAGGTAGGCTCTGTTTGGAGGCTTGATGATTTACTGGCATAGTCTATAGTCTCTCTCTTTCTACATATATATGTGGGTATATACATACACACATGTGTGTATATATAGTTCATGTAACAAGGTCATCTGAAGCATTTAGAACAGAAGAAAACTGCATTTCAGTTCAATCATAGAAATTGTATTGTTTCCTAAAATTCTTCCTTTTATCTCTTGTGCATTTACTATGTACCATAAATACATAAGCAAAGTATTATGTGGCTGAAAAGATTAATAAAGCATGGCATGCACATATAAAGTGCATGTATTCCTTGTCTTCCATTGGGTTAAATCATATCCTGGAGTAGCAATGATTTTGTCATTTCCCCAGGAAAGTATAGGACAAGACTCTCAACTAAGGCAAGTTATGCAGAGAAATGAGGCATTTGATGAAGGCTGAATGACGAAGCCACGTGGGTGGATCAGCATTGCTGCCTTGTGTTTGTTAGAAATCCAGTGGGATCTCACACATGTAAGTACATTCGCAAGGAAGTTCTCTCAATTTATTCAAATAATTCCAGAAGTAATCTGAAAGTGGACATGTAACATAATACCTCACTGTTGTTCAACTCATGCTGTTTCTGTGTTTATGCAACTTATGCTGAATTTAACTAGATCTCAGACTGCAGCTTTCAACGTGTTGTGTAAGGGTTATTTTGAATTATAGCAGAAATTTTGACTTATAGGCAGAAAATTTGAAAAAGAGAAGTATTTAGGAAAGAGTCCAGGTTTGATTATGATCAAGAAGCCCTGGAAAGCTGGGTTAAGAAACACATGAAGACTTGGGTTCGATTCCTCAGCCCCACATACTCAGAAAAAAGCTGGAAGTGGCACTGTGGCTCAAGTGGTAGAGCTTTGAGCAAAAGAAGCTTGGGGACAGTACCAAGACCCTGAGTTCAAGCCCCAGGGCTGGAGAAGAAGAAGAAACAGAAAGAGCAGAAACAGCAGCCACAGAAGAAGAAGAAGAAGAAGAAGAAGAAGAAGAAGAAGAAGAAGAAGAAGAAGGAGGAGGAGGAGGAGGAGGAGGAGGAGGAGGAGGAGGAGGAGGAGGAGGAGGAGCAGGAGGAGCAGGAGGAGCAGGAGGAGGAGAAGCAGCAGCAGCAGCAGCAATGGATACTTAGGTTGAATTGTAATCCTAATAAAACCTTTCAAACTTTGAAAAAAATTAGAATTAAAAAATAATCTTGCTGGGCAAGGTGGCTCATGCCTGTAATCCTAGCTACTAAGGAGGCTGAGATCTGAGGATCATGGTTCAAAGCCAGCCTAGGCACTAAAGACTGAGACATTCTTATCTCCAATTAATCACTAGAAAAGGGGAAGTGGGACTGTGGCTCAAGGGGTAGGGCAGTAGCCTTGAGCTGAAGAGCTCAGGGACAGTGCCCAAGCCCAGAGTTAAAGCCCGATGACCCACACAAGAAAAAAAATCTTAAGTATTTACCATTGCACCTGCAAGCACAAATCACCATGTCAAATTAAGCAGGGGTTGGGAGTTTGGCCTAGTGGTAGAGTGCTTGCCTAGCATGCATGAAGCCTTGGGTTCGATTCCTTTGTATCACATAAACAGAAAAGGCCAGAAATGGTGCTGTGGTTCAAGGGTAGAGTGCTAGCCTTGAGAAAGCCCAAGGAAAATGCCTGGTTTCTCTTCAGCTCATAAAGATATTTATTAGTGTTGTTGAATTAAGGCTCTACACTTATGACCTCCTTTGACAACATTCTCATTAAAGGCTCCATATCTAAATTCAGATACTTTGGGGATTAGAAAGGCAACATATGTTTTAAGAAAACACAATTCTTTCTTTGCCAATGGTACTGTTAGTAGTCCCACTTAATGAAGAAAAACAGATCTTATTTTTTACCAAGACCATCCATTTAAGTGAACATGAAGTTTAAATACAACTTTGATCAGGGGTAGATACTTTGGATTCATTTTATCATGAGATATAATTTGAGTGGTATTTCTTTTTCTTTTGGTTGGTTGTGGGACTTGAACTGTGGGCCTGAGCGCCGACCCTGACTTCTTCAGCTCAAGGCTAGCACTTTACCACTTTGAACCATGGCACCACTTCTGGTTTTCTGATGGTTAATTGGAGATGGACTTTCCTGCCCAGGTTGGCTTTGAACCACGCTCTTCAGATTTCAGCTTCCTGAGTAGCTAGGATTACAGGTGTGAGCAACTAGCATTGAGTAGGTATTTCTTTGTCCAGTTTTACTCTACTCTATGACTATTGTAAGTTCTACCAAAATTCTAGTATGAAGATGCCATTCTGGATTAATTTTGAAGGTTATTTTGAATTTTTTTTATCACTTGTCTCCTGAATATTTTTATTTTGTGAAATAATGACAGCAATTACATAGTAACTACTAAATGATTATGAGCCATTTGGGCTAGTTACCTCGTTAACACCATCTATATTTTGTATGTGAAGAAATAGCTATCTTTGTAACATCAGATTTATAGACCATGGTAAGTCTATTTTTCCCCACCAAAAAAATGCCTGCTTGGTACCTATTTCCTATGGACTATAATAGCTCTTTATTGACGAGAACAAAGCATTACAGATTCATAACATTCATTTTCTCTCCCAGTTATCAGAAGCTCTATTGTGTAGTTATGCTGCTTTGTAATTTTTTTATAGGAGAAATCACTTTTCTCTCAAAAGGATTATAATTTCAGAGATATACAGCAAAAAGACACTGAAAGTTAAGCTGACTTTCTGTGTGTAGTTTGGCTTCTTCACATCATGCCAATATGGATCAGCTATGGATTGTTGGTAACAGACTTTTCACTTCAAAACTGGCAAGAACACAGACAAAAGGCGCCTGTCAGCCAGCATATGCACCGTGTGATAAGTATACCAGGCATTTCCAGATATAAATGTCTTAGTGTAAAATTAATGTTAGAAGCACATCACAAGAAAAACTGAATGCAAATGAAAGCTATTGTTCTTGTGCCTTTCTTTATCTGCTTCTTTATTTTTATCTTAATTTTTATTTTCCTTTCTCTTCCTTTGTCTCTCCTTCTGTCCCTCCATCCCTTCCTCCTGCCCTCCCTCTCTCCTTCCTCCTTCTCTTCTTTCTCCTCTTCTATTTTTGTGCTTGTCCTCAGACTTGAACTTGGCATAGACACTGTCCCTAAAAGTTTCTTTTGCCAAAAAGGGCTCTACGAGTTGAGCCACAGCTCCACTTCGGACTTTTAAAAATTAGTTTCTTGGAGATAAGAGTATCATGGATTTTCCTTCCCAGCCTAGCTTTGACCCTTGATCCTCAGATCTCATCCTCCTGAGAAGATAGAATTACAGGCTTGAGCAACTGGTCCTTGGCACCTACTGTTCATTTCCAAGTGACGTCTTGTTGCACTGAAAACCCCATTAAAGAAAACCAGAAATTCTGTAAGCCAATCAGTACTAACAAAATAAAGAGAATCAAGCCTTTTTACCTACTCTTCCTTAGGTATGTCTATCTGTGACATAGAAAGAGCTATTTCACTAACTGCTTGAAATGACAAATATCGGTGACATATACAACCCAAAAAAGCTGCTTAGGAATTCCATTCTAAGAAGCATATTATTGTTATGTCTTCACAAATGGAAGACCTTTTCACACATATTTGAACCAGGGAAGCTGCTGCCCATGCTTTCTTCCTCCTAATTTTAATCTAACTTTAATAAGTACCGAAAACAAAACACAGAAGATAACATTTTACCTTCTACCTAGTCCCAGTTTGGCTGAAGGAGACAAAATATGCATACAATGAACACTGGGGAAGTTTTAAAATATAAAATAATACAGAAACATTTTTTTTTGCCAGTCCTGGGGCTTGAACTCAGAGCCTGAGCACTCCCCTTGGGCTTTCTCAAGGCTAGAGCTCTGCCATTTGAGCCATAGTACCACTTCCAGCCTTTTCTATGTATGTGGTACCAAGAAATTGAACCCAGGTCTTTGTGCATGCTAGGTAAACACTCTACCACCTGGTCAAACTCCCGGCCCCAACATTTTTAGTTTTTATGCATGGAATTTCTATGGCTCATAATGGCTGATTCTAATAAGAAGAACAATTCAGTTACTTCTTCGATAGTAGAAGCTGTGTTGCTTTCTGGTTCCTGGGCTATTTGCTACTTATATCTTATATTTGTAGTTTATCTGAGGCAGAAAGCTTCAAGAAGTGCCGAAGCTCTCTTTGGTCCTACAAGACTCATTTTAGGTCTTTCTTTGGAAAGGTTTGAAAGAGTCTGGGTGATTATCTGCTGACAGACCTTTTCAATGGCCAAGGTAATGTCAGAAGTAGCAATATCTGGTTGTTAGTGGAACAGGGAACTGGCTAGGATAGACAAGTAGAGACCTGAATCACAGTTTTAATATAGTTGTAATCAGTGCAAAAAAGCATGGCTGAGAGACCATTATACAAATGAAATTAGATAGATTCCATTGTTCAGTAAAGGTAGAAGTCTGGATGGGAACCTGCGAGTGATCTCTGTTGGATTATGTAGTAATTGTCTAAGTCCATTTTGTGCTACTCTATACCTGAGACTGACTGAGTTTAAAAAATAGTGATTTATTTCTTATAGTTTTTGCACTTGGGATGTCCATGCAGGAATGTGCTTTATGTTACACAGTGAAGGCAGAAAGACAAGTGTGAGAAAGCAAGGATCAGACTTGTGGATTCAAGTCTTTCATGGTTGTTGTTCATCCATCTTGAGGTCCATATGACCTTAATGCCTTCCATCAGACCACCTTCCATCAGTGCTGCACTGAGGATTCAACTTCAGACACATACTTCCTGGGAGATACATTGAAACCATAGCCGTAATGAATTTTTCTTCCCCATGTAATATTTGTCTTGTTAGAATTCACAGAAGGGCTAAGGCAATAGTTAACATGACTTGGTAGCTAAGAGAACATCCAACATTTGTAATTACTGGAAGTGAGAAGATGCTGTAACTGGGGCCTGTTAAGAATTGCACCATGGCCAAGTGCAATTATGCTCTTGCTTACAGTTCTCCTCAGGATGCTGAGATTTGAGGATCAATGTTTGAAGCCATCCCAGGCGGACAATTGAATATCTGTTAAAGGTCTAAGCCTCTCCGTTGGAATTTGGAGATTAAAGGGCTTCCCCATTCAATGGGGGAAGACAGGCATATGAGTGAGCAATTATAATTCAATATGCAAAGTGCAATTAGCCTTCCAACAGATTGGTTGTCATGGTGAACTTTGTTGACAGATGACTAGATTTCAACCCCAGTGCTGACTTATGCTCCATGGTTGACATTGGACAAAATACCTTTGTTCCTTCTCTCTCTGCACCCGTTTCTTTCCTGTAAGCTCTGGAAGCGCTTCTTTCCATTAGAGCCAAACCTTGCATGTAATTTGATTGATTGTAATTCTTTCATTCCTTTTCTCAAGTTAATTTACTTTCGAAACTTTAGTTTCCTTCTAGCAAACTTGGGAGAATGACAGTATGTTTCTAACAAGAATGATTTAAATATTATGTGTAATAATTTGTATAAAAGGTTTATTAAGTCCTAACTTACACCATTCTGAAGACTGTGAACTCTTATTATGGTAGAGCTGTGTTTGGTTCTGAATTCAGTGCAGAGAGAGCAGGAATCTAACTCAGTCCTTTATTATTTCTCTTCTATCTTTTGGACTTCCATTCATTCATACCTGATGTCTCATCTGGCTTACTTCTCACATTTGATTGGTCATTTTAACGACTATGCAGTATAGTCAGTTAGCTTCTTGGAATTTCAGGACTGTTAACAACAGCATCTGCCACATAAAGTTTCTTTTTTGTTTGGCTCTTTGGGGTGTGTGTGTGTGTGTTGATCCTAGAGCTTGAACTTGATCTCAGGATCTGGGTGCTATCCCTGATTCTTTGGCTCGAGAGGCTATAGTGTGTAATCATTTAAGCCACAGCTTCACTTCCAGCACCCCCCCCCCCTTTTTTTTTTTTTGCCAGTTCTGGGGCTTGAACACAGGGCCTGGGCACTGTCCTTGGGCTTTTCCAAGTTAGCACCCTGCCACTTGAGCCATAGTACCGCTTCTGGCTTTTTCTGTGTATGTGGTACATAGGAATTGAACCCAGGGCTTCATGCATGCTAGGCAAACACTCTAGCACTAGGCAACACTCCTGGCATTTCTTTTATTTGCTTCTCTTTTCTTTTCTTTCTTAAAATAGTTAATTGGGGATAAAAGTCTCATGGGCTTTTGTGCCCGGGCTGGCTTCCAACCTGGATCCTCAGATCTCAGCCTCCTGAATAGCAAGGATTTCAGGTGTGAGCCCCTGGAACCTGGCCTTGGGCTGTCTGTTTTTGATTGTGTTGAAAGCTAGGATTTCTCTTATTTTACTTTTCACTAGAATTGTCTGACTCAACCCAAGAGGTTTGGCAATAGGACCTTGAGAATTTTGCATTTCTTAGACTTAAGTGAAGTAGGTTCAGATGCCACTTGGAGAGCCATTGCTTTAAGGGTCATCTGACAGAACTTACTATACTTAGAGCCTATTTTCTTTCTGTGGTCCACAATATCACAGTTCATGTATTTTTCTCCCCTTTATCATTGCTTTTATGAAAGGACTAGTACGTAGTTCAACTCAGATCACCTTAGAGAATAGTCTTTTCCTTTCCATTAAAACAAATAATAACCTTTCTTTCTTTCTTCCCCTCCACCTCCTGCCCTCTTCTTTCTTTTCTTGTTCTGGTCCTGGGGCTTGAATTCTGGTCCTGGGCTCTGACCCCGAGCTGCTTTTGCTCAAAGCTAGCACTCTTCCACTTGAACCACGGGGCCATTTCCTGCTTTTCTTGCCTGGGGCTGATTTTGACCCGTGATCTTTAGCTCTCAGCTTTCTAAGTAGGAGGAGTAGAGGTGTGAGCCACTGACGCCTGGCTTCTCTACTTGTTTTGGGTAATGCTTTGCTTTGTTTTTAGACTGTCTCATGCTGGCCTTGAACTCGCCACCCCTAGCCTCTGCCTCTCAAGTGCGGGGATTACTGATGTGTACCACCATACCTAATTTGAGGATACCCTTATATTAATCTTTTGTCATCTTTGTGTAATTATACAAGTCTTAGATGAATATAGCTTTGCTTTTCTACCTACCATTTCTTCTATCTAGTCAGTTAAAAGACTTGAAAATTATGAAGTCTCCATGGATATGATTTACTGTTCAGAAGAAGGTGATGGTAGATTCAGATATTTTCCCTTTTAGGCCCTGAGAGCATCAATTCATTCATTTCTTACATTTATTACTAGAAAGTTTATTATTTTTATATACTATAGAAGGAAACTAACCTATACCTTACATCACAGAGCTGATACTAAGCTCTACCAACTAAGGACTGTATCACTAGGAACAAGTCAAAAGGAGTGACTGAATATGAAAAATAAGATGGTGTGTGTGTGTGTGTGTGTGTGTGTGTGTGTGTGTGTAAAATGAAGCAGGAAAGACCTAGAGAAGAACAAGCAATTGGAAACACAGAACTCTGTAACCACTGAAAGTATGGTAGCAGATAGTGTGCAAGTGTAAAGAATATTACTTGCCAGTACTTTTTTCTTTTCCTTCCTTTTCTGTTTCTCTCTCTCTCTCTCTCTCTCTCTCTCTCTCTCTCTCTCTCTCTCTCTCTCTCTCTCTCTCTCTCTCTTTCTCTCCCTCCCTCCCTCCCTCCCTCCCTCCACAGCATCACTTCCAGCATTTTCTGTATATATGGTACCAAGGAGTTGAACCCATGAACATTACTTCTCAAATCTTGATACCCCTTCTCATGTTTTTGTTTTGTTTTGTTTTTGCCAGTCCTGGGCTTGAGCTCAGGGCCTGAGCACTGTCCTTGGCCTTTCTCAAGGCTAGAGCTCTACCACTTGAGCCTCAGCACCATTTCTGTCTTTTTTTCTATGTATGTGGTACCTAGGAATTGAACCCGGGTCTTCGTGCATGCTAGGCAAGCACTCTACCACTAGGCCAAACTCTCGGTTCCCCCAGCCCCAATTTTTTTAATGCAAAGTTAGCAAGCTCTTGTCAACAAGTCAGGAGCTCTTAACCATTTTTTAGCTCTTACTGTTTGACTAGTGTGATGTTATTTAACATCAAGATTTTTGACAACTAGGTCTTATTATTGTTGTGCTAACAAGATACCTTTAAATGCTCTGAGAAAAAATTTCTATGGATTTTTTCTCCTGCTGACACATTATTTCTTTTTCCTCCAAAATATATCTGCTCCTTTCCTTTTTTTTGAAAATGACTAAACTGAATGCTAGGACTAAATTTCTAGAACTCTACTGAAAAAGTGAATTTAGGGGCCGGGAGTTTGGCCTAGTGGTAGAGTGCTTGCCTAGCATGCATAAAGACCCGGGTTCGATTCCTTGGTACCACATACATAGCAAAAAGCTGGAAGTGGCGCTGAGGCTCAAGTGGTAGAATTCTAGCCTTGAGAAAGCTCAAGGACAGTGCTCAAACCCTGAGCCCAAGCCAAGGACTGGCAAGAAAAAAAAGTGAATTTAAAGAAACCATAACAAGGGTTTTGAATAATAACTTGTTTTCCTTACAGTACAAATGACAAAGATAGCTTCACATCTGATTGCTGAGCTACAACCAGCATGAAATAGTAAGTTTTGGAGGATGTGGCAGCATAAGGAGAGTCAATGCTTCAGTAATTGTGCAAGTGGGGAGGTGCTAGAATTGGGGCTTTCAGCTTTGGGGAATAATTGTCACCAGAACAGTTAATTGCAAGAGGAGATTTGAAAGCACTTGCTACCACTTTCCTTGCCTTCTTGTCATAAATGTTTTATTGCTCTCTTTTCAGATGCATACAGCTATTAGACACCCATTGTGTGAAGAATGTTTCACTAGAACAAAAAATATTGCTCAGACTCTGGAGTTTGAGTCCCAAACCTTCACAAGGAATTCAAGTAGCATTGGTGAGCTCCGAGTTGGGGAGTTCACAATAGAATATTGAAAATTACAAGCTGGGATGGACATGGAGCCATGGCATTGTTCTTATTAACTGGAGCCATGCCTCCAGCCTTGCCTTTGCCCTCTAATACTGGAGCCCTGACTCTTTTTAAAATATGTTTTGTGATATTTACTTATTTTTATTATAAGGTATAGCAGGGTTACAGTTACATTCACCAGATAGTAGATGCATTATTTCTCACACATTGATACCCTTTCTCATGTTTTTGTCCCCATTTCCCTCCCCCTACCTCTTCCAATCATTTTGTTTCCCCCTTCCCTTTCCTATTTCAAATAAATAAACTTAATGCCAGGTAACAAAGTCAGATACTGTAACAATATGAGATTGACCAAAAGGCAACAAAAGAGAAGAGAAATAACATAGTACATTAAGAACAACAGTCACACAAGATTAGGCTCTTGTTTCCATATCCTGGAGATTCTTTCATTTAGCCTCATTTTTTTCCTCATTTTTTATTGTAATTAATAGAAGGGTTACATTATATTCACCAGAGAGAAGGTGCATTACTTCACAAACATTGATACCCTTTCTCATATGTCTTGGTCCCCATTTCCCTCCCCCACCCCTGCTCCCATCTTTTTTTCCCCCCTTCCTTATCCTATTTCAAATAACCAAATACGCATATATACAGATAACAAGGTGAAATACTGTAACAATATGAGATAACCAAAGGACAGCAAGAGAGATGAGAGATAACATAGTACATTAAGGACAACAATCACTCATTATATGGCTTTTGTTTTTATATCCTGGAGGTCCTTTCATTTAGCCTTACTCTTTTTTTTGTCGGTCAGTCGTGGGGCTTGAACTCTGGGCTTGGGCGCTGTCCCTGAGCTCTTCAGCTCAAGGCTACCGCCCTACCCCTTGAGCCACAGCGCGCTACTTCCGGCTTTCTGGTGATTAATTGGAGATAAGAGTCTCACGTTCTTTAGTGCTCTGGCTGGCTTTGAACCTTGATCCTCAGACCTCAGCCTCCTGAATAGCTATTATTATAGGTGTGAGCTACTGTGTCCAGGTGCCCTGCCTCTTTTGCAGGCTATTTTGATAGATGGAGTCTGGCAGACTTTTCTGATTTGGTTTGGAACTGTGGTCTTTCAGACCTCAGGTATGATTACAGGCATGAACCACTGGCACCTGTATTTAACACATTATTTTGTAATTCTATGAAACTCTACCACTAGGCTAAGCCAAACTCCTGGATAGACTCTGAACTTGAAATGTGAGGATATCATTGAGTGAGAAGTAATTGACTTCTAAAAACTTTGTAGGTTTTTAGAGCAAATGCCACACAAATCAACATTTGCATCAGAGAGAAGAATCTATTACATGTTGAACAACATCTTAACAGTTATACAGTTTATATTGCTGTTTTATTTTTGTGAAAAATGTAAACTCAGCCCAGCATGTCTATTATAAAAAGCAAGTAAGCTGTCAACAATATTCTGGAGTGTATAAGCTAATAAGGGCTTTAGGACAGACTGTATTTATTGTTGTCTTGCTAAATTAAACATAGTTTAATTTCCCTTATTACTTGTAAAGAAAGATAAAAGTGAATGTGTGTGTGTGTATCTGAGTGAGTAAGATGTAGAGAAAAAATAAAAATGATTACTATCTCTTGTTTATTTTTTATACTAATATTTTCAGGGTATAGGAAAATGCAGTAACGATAGACTATTATAAATGACAATAATCAAGAGGAAAAAACTGAGGGAATAATTTCAGAGAAGTGAGCATTGTCAGATGCCTGTCTATCTCTAAGTCATATTATTATTTTTATTATTATTATTCATTGGTTGGGGTAATATATAGAGGGGTTACAATTACATTTGTCAGGTAGTGGGTGCATTACTTCTCACACATTGATACCCCTTCTCATATTTTTGTCCCCCTTTCCCTCCTCCTACCCCCTCCCAATCATCTTGTTATCCTCCTTTCCTTCCCTATTTCAAATAAACAAATAAACATATCTATAATATACCAGGTACCAAAGTCAGATACAGTAAGCACATGAGATTAACCATAAGTGGAAAAAAGAGAAAAGAAGGAACTTAGTATGTTAAGAACAACAATCACAGAGACAAACCTCTTGTTTCCATGATTTAAAGTTCATATATGATCACATGTACATAGCTTTTGAGTTATTGTGATCCTCTGCTAGAAGAGTCCTAGATGTGTACAATTATGACAAATGAGGGAAACCATTGAGCCTATGTTCCTTTGAGTCTGGTTTACTTCACTTAATATGATTTTTTCCAAGTCTTTCCATTTCTTTACAAATAGGGCAGTGTCATCCTTTCTGATTGCTGCATACAATTCCATTGTGTATAAGTACCACATCTTCTTGATCCATTCATCTACTGAGGGGCATCTGGGTTGGTTCCATATCTTAGCTATGGTAAATAACATTGCAATGAATATCATTGTGCTAGTGGCTTTAGTATGTCCTTGTTTCTGGACATTTGAGTAAATGTCCAGGAGTGGAATTGCTGGGTCATAGGGGAGCTCTATGTTTAGTCTTTTGAGGAATCACTATTCTGTTTTCCAGAGTGTTTGGATGAGTTTGCACTCCCACCAACAGAGTAGTAAGGTTCCCTTTAGGCTGAAGCCCTGCCAGCATCAGTTGTTATTAGATTTATTGATAATTGCCATTCTAACTGGAGTGAGGTGGAATCTCAAAGTTGTTTTGATTTGCAGTTCTTTTATGGCCTAAGTCATATTATTAAAAGATGAAACATGATGGCAAAATAATGATAATTTAGTAGTAACTTTGGAAATTACGTAATGAGAGGATACAGAAAATGTATTTGTGGGCATCACTAATACATTGCATATATGTGTGTGTGTGTGTGTGTGTGTGTGTGTGTATGTGTATGTGTGTGTGTACGCAATATATCCACAACAGAATGTTTTAGTTGCATCCTGCAGCTTTCCCATACGAATTTGTAGTTCTTCTAGGGAAACTTTTGGTAGAAAGTGAATAATTTCATATGCATAATAGGAGTTTTAAAAGTAAATGCCATTTTTAGTCATCATCAAGTTTTTATTCTTTTCTAATACTGCTAAGCTTAGAGTCGATAATTCTACTAATCTTTAATCACAGTACACTTAAGATAATTTCTTGTAGAAGTATACAAGGTATAACTAAACTTTGAAATAATGTGGCAGTATTCAAAAGAAAGACTAAAAGTATTCATGGATTTGTTTCTGTTTGCTCTTATTTTAAAAAATATTTCAAGCAGAGCTTTTTTTTTTTGCTATGTGTGAATAGTGATCTATGAGAATATTTATAGAATGTTTGCATTCTGGTATATGTAAGTTTGAGAAATTCAAATAAGATTTTATGCACTAAACATGTACTTAAGTAAAAAAGCTGCTAAATAGAGCCAAGGATTGAATGTAAATCACAGATCTAGTTTTCCTCAGATTCACAGTTGCTTTGTGATTTCACATCTGATAATGAGCTCATATGTGGAGAAAATGAAAAGATCTTCCCCAAATAACATTGTATTATTTCAGAAAAGTTGCACTAAAAATGGAAATAGATAAAATAATAGACCTCTCTCATCTAGGCTGTAATGTAGTCTTTCAAAAAATCAAACATAAGGAGGTAGCAGAGATAATCCCCACGTGGACAAAACACTGATGGCTTGATTTTCTGGCTCTGAGTGTTTCAAGAGATTCTTACTGTTGGATTTTGTGGAAGGAGCTTTCTCGAAGAATCTAACATCCATACAAATAACATTGAAGAAAGCTCATGATACCAGGTTGTCTAGTGCTCTTGAGAAACAAAGAGCTGTTGGAAAATGAATTCCAGACAGAACTGTGAGGAGATGATTTCCATGGGGTTTACTGAAGTTGAAGATGGTATTCAAAAGGATTTAAATGTAACTACATGGAAGAGAGTTTCCATTTTCACCTACTGGAGGAGATTGAAGCAAAGGCAGATGGGGTTACTTTTGTGTACCCATAAAACAGCTTGATGGAGCGTAGTTCACAGAAGCTGATTGTTGCAAAGGATAAACCTTCCTTAAAAATACATAGGACCGGGGCCGGGACTTTGGCCTAGTGGTAGAGTGCTTGCCTAGCATGCACGAAGAACCGGGTTCGATTCCTCGGTACCCCACATACATATCAAAAAGCCAGAAGTGGTGCTGAGGCTCAAGTGCTAGTGTGCTAGCCTTGAGAAAGTCCAAGGACAGTGCTCAAGCCCTGAGCTCAAGCCCAGGACTGGCAAAAAAAAAAAAATACATAGGTTCTTTTCCTATAATATGTTGCTAACAATGCGTTTAGCCCACTTTGGTTTCTAGGCTGTCAGTTAAACCATTTACCACTTGTACTTTGCTTTCCCAAATGGAAAGCATTTGTATACAGCAGGTACACAAAAGCCATATGTCAGTGGGTATTCACATAAAGATACCTGTCAGGTTTAAGGACCTGTCAGGTTGTTTGATGTTGAAAAGTTATGTTTGAAAATCTGAAAGGTAGCAGATAAATACTCTCACTGTAATTTTTTTTTGAGCATTTTGGCTACTTTAGGTTCTCTTCAAAATATGTTATGCTTCTCTTTTCCTTTGTTAGGCTATAACAGATAAACTGCTTTGTCTTACATATCATGAGAAAACACAATAGTGATATTTTTTGTCAGTCATGGGACTTGAACTCTGGGCCTGGAAGTTGTTCCTGAGCTCTTCAACTCAAGGCACTACTACCCTACCCCTTAAGCCACAGCGCCACTTCCTGTTTTCTGCTGATTAATTGGAGATAAGATTCTCATGGACTTTAGTGTTCCGGCTGGTTTTGAATGGAAATCTTTGGATCTCTGTCTTCTGAGTAGCTAAGATTAGAAGTGTGAGCCACTTTGCCAGGCAATACTAATGATTTTTTAAAGGGAAGGTGTTGGAGACACTCCCCAAGGAATGCTTTGAAAGATTTTGTCTTTATTTTGGTCTTGGGGGATGTTAGGATGATTAGGAGTTCAATTGGCTTTTAATAAGCTAATATGAAGGGTGCTAGATAAGCAAGAAAATGTCCTGAGTTCTGTGCCACTTTGATGTATTCCACAAGGGACAGACCTTTATATTTTTGTCATAGTTTTTCAGGTATATTGCATTTGCTACTTACTGAGTAAGTACGGGACTGCTGTGTGAAGAATTACTGGGAATTGGCCAGAAAGTTCAGAATATGTTACTAACAGCAATAACATTTATGGAAGTTGAGTTATTTCTCTTTCTAATGGATGAATCTGCATTTTTATAGCTTTTGAATCTATGTCAAAGGAAGACTCTTCCTCTAGCTTATTTATTCCTGGTTTTAAAGTGGGAAGTATTGAGAGGTTGATGACACTTAACTATTGTTTATTCTTAAAGGAAGGGCACGCATATATTTTCTTCCTTTTCTAACTGAGTCCTTCTTGGATCTATAAATATGTGTATATATATCAATCTCATAGTTTGTACAGTTCAATTACTCTGAAATGATGTAAGTAGGTTGCATTAGCTATGTATGGTAGAGAGAGAGAGAGAGAGAAAAGAGAGGGAAGAAGAAAGAAAGAGGGGGTGGTAGAGAGGAAGGGAGGGAGGGAATAAAAGGAGAGTGAGTGCTGGGAGTGTGGCCTACTGGTAGAGTGCTTGCCCCAGTTTGATTCCTCAGTACCACATACATAGAAAAAGCCAGATGTGGTGCTGTATCTCAAGTGGTAGAGCTCTAGCCTTGAGATAGCACTGTGCTTGCTCAAAGGGCAGTGCTCAACCAGAGATATACAGTAGAACAAACACAGCATATTCAATTACTGGTGCTGGCAAAACTGGGCAGCCACATGCAGAAAACTAAAAATTGACCCTAGCCTTTTGCCACGCACAAGCATTAACTCAAAATGGATCAAAGACCTCACTGTCAGACCGGAAACCTTGAAAGTGCTACACAATAGAGTTGGAGAGACACTGAAACTCGTAGGCACCGGCAAAAAAATTCCTGAACAGAATTGCAGGGTCACAACAGATTGGAGAGACTCAATAAATGGGACAACCTAAAAATAAAAAGTTTCTGCACAGACAAAGGCATAGCTACTAAAGTAGAAAGACAGCCAACCAACTGGGAAAAGACAATTACCAATAATACATCAGACAAATGTTTAATATCCAAATATCTACAGGGAACTCAAGAAACTAATCCCCTCCCTCCCAGCCGAACAAACCAATCACTAAATGGGCAAGGGAACTAAAGAGAGACTTATCAAAAGAAGAGATTATAATGGCAGAAAAGCATATGAGAATGTTTATCATCCATGGTCATAAAGGAAATGCAAATAAAACCAACCTGAAGATAACACCTTACCCCAATTAGAATGGTCAATATTCTGAACTCAGACAACGGCAAATGCTGGGGGGCTGTGGAGAAAGAGGAACCCTATTGCTGGTGGGAATATAAACTAGTTCAGCCACTCTGGAAGGCAGTTTAAAGGTTTCTTAAAAACTGAAAATAGATCTCCCCTACGATCCCACCATACCACTCTTGGGCATCTACCCTGAGCATCATAACCCAGGAGATAATAAGGATACCCGCTCAGCCATGTTCATCTCTGCATTATTCACAATAGCCAAGCGATGGAAACAATCCAGATGCCCTACTGCAGATGAATAGATACAGAAAATGTGATACACACACACACACACACACACACACACACACACAATGGAATTCTACATAGCCAACAGACAAGATAAAATAATGGCATTCACTGGGAAGTGGATGAAACTAGAGCAAATCATGTTGAGTGAGATAAGTCAAGACCAAAGGAACAAAAGGCACATGGTCTCCTTCATATGTAGATATTAGATCCAAACAGTACAAGAGCAATGACTCAATATTTGGGTACCCAAGGTTATGGCTATGATCTTGTAGATAGAAACATAACTACATAGACATAAAATTTTGATGGGATATATACTCTATAGACATAATGTTTTATTATATAGATTAATATGTATCTATGACATACAAACCCTCAGTTTAATTTTAATTATGTTCTAAAACCTATGTGCCAGTGATTCCCTTCTTGTACACTTGTTTGTTAAACATGACATTTGAAATATGATATAAAAATCAGTGTTAATAAAATCTTAAAAAAAAAAGGACAGTGCTCAATCCCTGAGTTCAAGCTTCAAGACTGGCAAAAAAAAAAAAAAAGAAAAAGGAAAGGATTTTTCCTTTTACACTTTAGAATTTTAAAAGAAGGTAGAATGTGAGGAGAGAAATTATTTTCTTTCTTTCTTTTTGGCTGGACTGGGTTTTGAACTTAGGACCTTGTGCTTGGTTTCCCAAACAGAAATTATTTTTGCTATTACATTAAATTAAAAAAAGTTGAAAGATAAGCTCTTGCTGTTTAGCACTGGCTGGATTGAACTTTCCCTTCAAAGTCCTGAGATTATAGGTGAGCATCACCATGCAATTATGGCCTGCTAGGAAATTCATACTTTTTTTTTACCATTTCTTTTTTATATTTTATTATTATTATTGTTATTATTTTTATTGTCAGGGTAATGTATAGAGGGGTTACAGTTACATTCGCCAGGCAGAAGGTGCATTACTTCTCACACATTGATACCCATTCTCATGGTTTTGTCCCCATTTCCCTCCCCCACCCCCAATCATCTTGTTTTCCCCCCTTCCCTTTCCTATTTCAAATAAACAAATAAACATATATATATATACACATATATATAATATGCCAGGTCACAAAGTCAGGTACTGTAACAATAAGAGATTAACCAAAGGGCAACAAAAGAGAAGAGAAATAACATAGTACATGAAGAACAACAATCACACAAGATAAAGCTCTTGTTTCCATAGTCTCATCCCATATGGCCTTATGTATCTAGGTTTTGCATTATTGTATTCCTCTTCTAGGAGAGTCCTAGATGTGTACTAATTATTGCAAATACTCCCTTCAATATTTTCAAACACCAAAGCACACATTAGTAGAAAGGATGGATAACAAATTTTTATTATTAAAATCTTTCCTTTTTTGTGTGTGTGTGTCAATAGTGGGGCTTGAACTCTAAGCGTGGGTATTGCCCCTGAGCTCTTCAGCTCAATACTATTGCTCTACCTCTTAAACCACAGCACCACTTCCTGTTTTCTGGTGGGTAATAAGAGTCTCACAGACTTTCATGGCCAGGCTGGCTTTGAACTGCAGTACTCATTCAGATATCAGCCTCCTTACTAGTTAAGATTACAGATGTGAGCCACTAGCACCCAGCTAATGTCTTTCATATATGCAATAAGCTGTGATTATTTTCAAAGAGCCTTTCTGCATCTTGAAAGTAATCTAAAAATCCTTCAATAAGAGACAGACCTTTGATTTCCACAGCTTCAAAGACTGAGAGCATAAATACATTGATTTCATTTCACTAAAACTGAAAGTGTGAATTTGAATAAAAGAATATTCTGAGAGGAGAGAATGGCTTATGAGTATCAGCCCTTTCAGCAAAATGAGGCTAAGAGAAAACTAAGACGAAGGCATGATTTTGTCTAATTTTCATATTATGTATGAAAAACTGATGAATATTTTCCAAGAAATCCTCTTAAAATTTGTTCAGTAAGCCAGAGGTTAGCGCCTCACACCTATAACCCTAACTGCTCAGGAGGCTAAAATCTGTGGATCAATCCAAAGCCAGCTTGGGCAGGAGAGGCTGTAAAAAGGTTATCCCCAATTAATCACCAAACAAGCTGGAAGTAGAGCTGTGGTTCAAGTGATAAAGTGCTAACCTTCAACAACAACAACAACAACAACAACAACAACAACAGCACAGGAACAGAGCTCAGGCCCTGAATTCAAGGTCCAGGATTGGTACCAAAAAAAAAAAAAAAAAGAAAAAAGTTTCCATGACAGAAATTGTCCCTTTGTCTCCACAGGCCCTATTTATTAAATGATTCTCTCCTATACTACATAATATTTAATCCATTCCATCACTTTTAACTACAAAAGACAGCCTGCATTCAAAAT